>NC_073234.2:153452272-154095000 GCF_029281585.2 Gorilla gorilla gorilla | reverse complement strand
ATGAAGATGGAAATATCTACAATGCCATGTGTATAAAGATGGAAATATCTACACCGCTATCTGTATGAGCATGGAAATATCTACACCGCCATCTGTATAAACACAGAAATATCTATACCGCCGACTCCATACACATGGAAATATCTACACCGCTATGTGTATAGAGATGGAAATATCTACACAGCCATATGAATAAACATGGAAATATCTACACCGCCATCTGTATAGAGATGGAAATACCTACACAGCCATATGAATATACATGGAAATATCTACAGCGCCATCCGCACAAACATGGAAATATGTACACCGCCATCTGTATAATCATGGAAATATCTACACCGCCATCTGTATGAACATGGAAATATCTACAACGCCATCTGCATAATCATGGAAATATCTACACCGCCATCTGAATGAACATGGAAATATCTACAACGCCATTTCTAAGAACATGGAAATATCTACACCACCATGTGTATGAACTTGGAAATATCTACACCTCCATCTGTATGAACATGTAAATATCTACACCGCCATCTGTATGAACAAGTAAATATCTACACCGCCATCTGTATGAACATGGAAATATCTACACCGCTATCTGTATGAACATGGAAATATCTACACCGCAATCTCTATGAACATGGAAATATCTACACCGCTATCCGTATAAACATGGAAATATCTACAGCGTTATCTGTGTAAACATGGAAATAATTACACAGCTATCTCTATAAACATGGATATATCTACACCGCTATCTGTATAAACACGGAAATATCTACACTTATCTGTGAAACAGGGAAATATGTACACCGCGATCTCCATAAACATGGAAATATCTACACCACTATCTCTATAATCATGGAAATATCTACACCGCCATCTCTATAAACATGGAAATACATACACCGCCATCTGTAAGAACCTGGAAATATCTGCACCGCCATGTGTATAAAGATGGAAATATCTACACCGCTATCTGTATGAAAATGGAAATATCTACACCGCGATCTGTATAAGCACAGAAATATCTATACCGCCATCTCTATACACATGGAAATATCTACACCGCTATCTGTGTAAACATGCATACATCTTCACCGCTATCTGTATAAACATGGAAATATCTACACCGTTATCCGTATAAAGATGGAAATATCTACATTGCTATCTGAATAAACATGGAAATATCTACACCGCCATCTGTATGAACATGGTAATATCTACACTGCCATCTCTATAAAGATGGAAATATCTACACTGCGGTCTCTATAAACATGGAAATATCTACACCGCCATCTCTATAAACATGGAAAAATATACACCGCCATCTGTATGAACATGGAAATATTTACACAGCCATCTGTATATAGACGGAAATATCTACACCGCTATCTGAATGTACATGGAAATATCTGCACAGCTATCTGTATAAATATGAAAATATCTACACCACTATCTGAATTAACATGGAAATGTCTACACCGCAGTCTCTATAAACATGGAAATAACTACAGAGCTATGTGTATAAACACGGAAATATCTAGACTGGAATCTTTATAAACATGGAAATATCTACACCGCCATCTCTATAAACATGGAAATATATAAACTGCCATCTGTATGAACGTGGATATAACTACACTGACATCTCTATAAAGATGGAATCATCTACACCGCCATCTGTATAAACATGGAAATATCTACACCGCTATCTGAATACAGATGGAAACACCTACACCACTATCTTAATAAACACGGAAATATCTACACTGCCATCTGTATAAACATGGAAATATCTACAGCGCCATCTCTATAAACATGGAAATATCTACACCGCCATCTGTATAAACATGGAAATATCTACACCGCCAACCTTATAAAGATGGAAATATCTACACCGCTATCTTGATGAACATGGAAATATCTACACCGCTATCTGTATAAACATGGAAATACCTACACCGCCATCTGTATGAACATGGAAATATCTACACCGCCATCTGTATGAACATGGAAATATATACACCACCATGTGTAAGAACATGGAAATATCTACACCGCCATCTGTGTGAACACGGAAATATCTTCACCGCCATCTGTATGAACATGGAAATATCTACACTGCCATCTGTATGAACATGCAAATATCTTCACCGCCATCTGTATGAACATGGAAATATCTACACCGCTATCTGTATGAACATGGAAATATCTACACCGCTATCTGTATAAACAAGGAAATATCTACACTGCCATCTCTATAAACATGGAAATACCTACACTGACATCTGTATAAACATGGAAATACCTACACCACTATCCGAATATACATGGAAATATTTACACCGCTATCCGTATAAACATGGAAATATCTACAGTATTATCTGTATAAACATGGAAATAACTACACAGCTATCTCAATAAACATGGATATATCTAAACCGCTATCTGTATAAACATGGAAATATCTACACTGCTATCTGTGAAACAGGGAAATATCTACATCGCTATCTCTATAAACATGGAAATATCTACACCACTATCTCTATAATCATGGAAGTATCTACACCGCCATCTCTATAAACACGGAAATACATACACCGCCATCTGTATGAAGATGGAAATATCTACAACGACATGTGTATAAAGATGGAAATATCTACACTGCTATCTGTATGAGCATGGAAATATCTACACCGTCATGTGTATGAACATGGAAATAAATACACCGCTATCTGTATGAATATGGAAATATCTACACCGCCATCTCTATAAACATGGAAATATCTAAACCGCCATCTGTATGAACATGGAAATAACTACACCGACATCTGTATAAAGATGGAATCATCTACACCGCCATCTGTATAAACATGGAAATATCTACACTGCTATCTGAATAAAGATGGAAACATCTACACCACTATCTTAATAAACACGGAAATATCTACACTGCCATCTGTATAAACATGGAAGTATCTACAGCGCCATCTCTATAAACATGGAAATATCTACACCTCCATCTGTATGAACATGGAAATATCTACACCGCCAACCTTATAAAGATGGAAATATCTACACCGCTATCTTTATGAACATGGAAATATCTATACCGCAATCTGTATAAACATGGAAATATCTACACCGCTATCTCTATAAACATGGCAATAACTACACCGCTATCTGTATAAATATGGAAATTTCTACACCGCCATCTGTATAGAGATGGAAATATCTACACAGCCATATGAATAAACATGGAAATATCTACACCGCTATCTGTATATACATGGAAATATTTACACTGCTATCCGTATAAACATGGAAATATCTACAGCGTTACTGTATAAACATGGAAATAACTACACCGCTATCTCCATAAACATGGATATATCTACAAAGCTATCTGTATAAACACTGAAATATCTACACTGCTATCTCTGAAACAGGGATATAACTACACCGCTATCTCTATAAACATGGAAATATCTACACCGCTATCTCTATAATCATGGAAATATCTACACCGCCATCTCTATAAACATGGAAATACATACACCGCTATCTCTACGAACATGGAAATATCTACACCACCATGTGTATAAAGATGGAAATATTTACACGGCTATCTGTATGAGCATGGAAATAGCTACACCGCCATCTGTATAAACACAGAAATATCTATAACTCCATCTCCATACACCTGGAAATATCTACACCGCTATCTGTGTACTGATGGAAATATCTACACAGCCATATGAATAAACTTGGTAATATCTACACAGCCATATGAATAAACATGGAAATATCTACACCGCCATCTGTATAGAGATGGAAATATCTACACAGCCATATGAATAAACATGGAAATATCTACACCGCCATCTGTATAAACATGGTAATAACTACAACACCATCTGAATGAAAATGGAAATATCTACACCGCCATCTGTTTGAACATGGAAATAACTACACCACTGTCTGTAAGAACATTGAAATATCTACACTACCATGTGTATGAACATCGAAAGATCTACACCGCTATCTGTATGAACAAGGAAATATCTTCACCTCCATCTGTATGAATATGGAAGTACCTACACCACCATCTGTATGAACATGGAAATATCTACACCGCTATCTGTATAAACATGGAAATAACTACATCACTATCTCTATAAACATGGATATATCTCCACCGCCATCTCAATAAACATGGAAATACATACACCACCATCTGTATGAACATGGAAATATCTACACCGCCATCTGTATAAACACAGAAATATCTATACCGCCATCTCTATACACATGGAAATATCTACACCGCTATCAGAATAAACTTGGAAATATCTACACCGCTATGTGCATGAACATGGAAATATCTATACCGCTTCCTGTATGAACATGGAAATATCTACACCGCTATCTGTATAAAGATGTAAACATCTACACCGCTATCTGCATAAACTTGGAAATATCTACACCGCCATCTCAATAAACATGGAAATATCTAGACCGCCATCTGTATGAACATGGAAATATCTTCACTGCCAACTATATAAACATGGAAATATCTACACCGCCATCAGTATGAACATGGAAATATCTACACCGCCAACCCTATAAACATGGAAATACCTACACCGCTATCTGTATAAACATGGAAATATCTACACCGCTATTTCTGTAAACATGGAAATATCTACACCGCTATCTGTGTAAACATGGAAATATCTACACCGCTATCTCTATAAACATGGAAATATCTACACCGCTACCTGTATGAACATGGAAATATCAGCACCGCTATCTGTATGAACATGGAAATATCAGCCCCTCTATCTGTATGAACATGGAAATATCTTCACCGCCATCTGTATGAACATGGAAATAGCTACACGGCTATCTGTATGAACATGGAAATAGCTGCACCGCCATCTGTATGAACATGGAAATAGCTACACTGCTATCTGTATGAACATGGAAATATCTACACTGCCAACTATATAAACATGGAAATATCTACACCGCCATCAGTATGAACATGGAAATATCTACACCGCCAACCCTATAAACATGGAAATATCTACACCGCTATCTGTATAAACATGGAAATATCTACACAGCTATTTCTGTAAACATGGAAATATCTACACCGCTATCTGTGTAAACATGGAAATATCTACACCGCTATCTCTATAAACATGGAAATATCTACACCGCTATCAGTATAAACATGGAAATATCTACACTGCTATCTCTATAAACTCGGAAATATCTACACCGCTATCGGTATAAACACGGAAATATCTACACCGATATCTGTGTAAACATGGAAATACCTACACCGCTATCTGTGTAAACATGGAAATATCTACACCGCTATCTCTATAAACATGGAAATATATGCACAGCCATCAATATAAACATGGAAATATCTACACCGCGATCTGTATAAACCTGGAAACATCTACACCGTTATCTCTATAAACTTGGAAATATCTACACCGCTATCTGTGTAAACATGGAAAAATATACACCGCTATCTGTGTAAACATGGAAATACCTACAGCGCTTTCTCTATAAACATGGAAATATCTACACCGCCATCTGTATGAGCATGGAAGTATCTACACCACCACCTGTATAAACATGGAAATATCTACACCATAATGTGTATAAAGATGGAAATATTTACACCGCTATCTGTATAAACATGGAAATATCCACACCGCCATCTGTACGAACATGGAAATGTCTAAACCGCCATCTCTATAAACATGGAAATATCTACAGGGCCATATGTAGGAACATGGAAATATATACACCGTTTTGTATAAAAATGGAAATATCTACAATGCCATCTGTATGAACATGGAAATATCTACACCGCCATCTGTATCAACATGGAAATATCTACACCGCCATCTGTAGGAACATGGAAATATCTACACCGCCATCTGTATGAACATGGAAATATCTACACTGCCATCTGTAGGAATATGGAAATATCTACACCGCTATCTGTATAAACATGGAAATATCTACACCGCTATCTGCATAAACATGGAAATACATACACCGCTATCTGTGTAAAGATGGAAATATCTACACCGCTATCTCTGTAAACATGGAAATATCTACACAGTCATCTGTATAAACATGGAAATATCTACACCGCTATCTCTAAAAACATGGAAATATCTACACCACTATCTGTGTAAGCATGGATATATCTACACCGCTATCTCTAAAAATATGGAAAGATCTACACTATTATGTGTATTAACATGGAAATAACCTCACCGCCATCTGTATGAACATAGAAATACCTACACTGCCAACTATATAAACATGGAAATATCTGCACCACCATCTGCACAAGTATGGAAATATCTACACCGCCAACTCTGTAAACATGGAAACATCTACACCTCCATCTGTGGGAACATGGAAATATCTACACCGCTATCTCTATAAACATGGAAATATCTACACCGCTATTTCTTAAAACATGGAAATACCTACACCGCTATGTGTATAAAGTTGGAAATATCTACACTGCTATGTGTATAAACATGGAAATATCTACACCGCTATCTGTCTAAAAATGGAAATATCTACTCCGCTCTCTGTATAAACATGTAAATATACACACCGCTATCTGAATAGACATGGAAATATCTACACTTCTATCTGTGTAAACATGGAAATATCTACACCGCTATCTGAATAAGCATCGAAATAACCACAACGCTATCTCTTAAAAGAAGGAAATATCTACACCGTTATGTGTATAAAGATGGAAATATCTACACCGCTATCTGTATAAACATGGAAATATCTACACCGCTATCAGCATAAACATGGAAATACATACACCGTTATCTTTATAAACATGGAAATATCTACACCGCTACCTCTGTAAACGTGGGAAAATCTACACCACTATCTGTATAAACATGGAAATATCTACACCACTATCTGTACAAACATGGAAATATCTACACCGCTATCTGTGTAAACATGGAAATATCTACACCGCTATCTGTGTAAACATGGAAATATCTACACCGCTATCTCTATAAAGATGGAAATATCTACACAGCCATCTGTATAAACATGGAAATATCTACACCGCTATCTGTGTATACATGGAAATATTATACACCGCTATCTGTGTAAACATGGAAATATCTACACTGCTATTTCTTAAAACATGGAAATATCTACACCGTTATGTGTATAAAGTTGCAAATATCTACACTGCTATCTGTATAAACATGGAAATATCTACAACGCCATCTGTATTAATATGGAAATATCTACACCGCCAACTCCATAAACATGAAAATACCTATACCGCCATCTGTAGGAACATGGAAATATCTACACCGCTATCTCTATAAACATGGAAATATCTACACCGCCATCTGTATAAACATGGAAATAAGTAAACCGCTATGTGGATAAACATGGAAATATCTACACTGCTATATCTATAAACATGGAAATATCTACACCACCATCTGTATGAACATGGAAATATCTACACCGCCATCTGTAAGAACTTGGAAATATCTACACCGCCATCTGTATGAACATGGAAATATCTACACTGCCATCTGTAGGAATATGGAAATATCTACACCGCTATCTGAATAAACATGGAAATATCTACACGGCTATCCGCATAAACATGGAAATACATACACCGCTATCTGTATAAACATGGAAATGTCTACACCGCAACCTGTGTAAACGTGGGAATATCTACACCACTCTCTGTAAAAACATGGAAATAACTACAGCACTATCTGTATAAATATGGAAATACCTACACCGCAACCTGTATAAACATGGAAATATCTACACCGCTATCTCTATATACATGGAAATATCTACACTGCTATCTGTATAAACATGGAAATATCTACACTGCTATCTGTGTAAACATGGAAATATCTACACCGCTATCTGTGTAAACATGGAAATATCTACACCGCTATCTGTGTAAACATGGAAATATCTACACCGCTATCTCTGTAAACATGGAAATATCTACACAGTCATCTGTATAACCATGGAAATATCTACACCGCTATCTCTATAAACATGGAAATATCTACACCGCTATCTGTGTAAGCATGGATATATCTACACCGCTATCCCTAAAAACATGGAAAGATCTACAACATTATGTGTATAAACATGGAAATAACTTCACCGCCATCTGTAAGAACGTAGAAATATCTACACTGCCAACTATATAAACATGGAAATATCTGCACCACCATCTGCATAAATATGGAAATATCTACACCGCCAACTCTATAAAGATGGAAGTATCTACACCGCCATCTGTGGGAACATGGAAATATCTACACGGCTATCTCTATAAACATGGAAATATCTACACCGCTATTTCTTAAAACATGGAAATATCTACACCGTTATGTGTATAAAGTTGGAAATATCTACACTGCAATGTGTAAAATCATGGAAATATCTACACTGCCATCTGTATGAATTTGGAAATATCTACACCGTCAACTCTATAAACATGGAAATATCTACACCGCCATCTGTGGGAACATGGAAATATCTACACCGCTATGTCTATAAACATGGAAATATCTACACCGCCATCTGTATAAACATGGAAATAAGTACACCACTATCTGGATAAACATGGAAATATCTACACCGCTATATCAATAAACATGGAAATATCTACACCGCCATCTGTATGAACATGCAAATATCAACACCGCCATCTGTAGGAACATGGAAATATCTACAATGGTATCTACACCACCTTCTGTATGAACATGGAAATATCTACACTGCAATCTGTAGGAACTTGGGAATATCTACACCGCTATCTGTATAAACATGGAAATATCTACAAGGCTGTCAGAATAAACATGGAAATACATACACCGCTATCTATATAAAGATGGAAATATCTACACCGCTTCCTGTGTAAACGTGGGAATACCGCCACCACTATTTGTATAAACATGGAAATATCTACACTTCTATCTGTGTAAACATTGAAATATCTACACCGCTATCTGTATAAAAATGGAAATATCTACACCGCTGTCTGTATAAACATTTAAATATCTACACTGCTATCTGAATAGACATGGAAATATCTACACCGCTATCTGTGTAAACATGGAAATATCTACACTGCTATCTGTGTAAACATGGAAATATCTACACCGCTATCTCTGTAAACATGGAAATATCTACACCATTATGTGTATAAAGTTGGAAATATCTACACTGCAATGTGTATATACATGGAAATATCTACATCGCCATCTGTAAGAACATGTAAATATCTACACCGCTATCTGTATAAACATGGAAATATCTACACCGCCATCTGTATAAACGTGAAAATAAGTACACCGCTATCTGGCTAAACCTGGAAATATCTACACCGCTATATCTATAAACATGGAAATATCTACACCGCCATCTGTATAAACATGAAAATAAGTACACCGCTATCTGGCTAAACCTGGAAATATCTACACCGCTATATCTATAAACATGGAAATATCTACACCGCCATCTGTAGGAACATGGAAATATCTACACTGGTATCTACACCACCTTCTGTATGAACATGGAAATACCTACACCACAATATATAGGAACTTGGAAGTACCTACACCGCTATCTGTATAAACATGGAAATATCTACACCACTGTCTGCATAAACATGGAAATACATACACCGTTATCTTTATAAACATGGAAATATCTACACCGCTACCTGTGTAAACGTGGCAACATCTACACCACTATCTCTATAAACATGGAAATATCTACACCGCTATCTGTATAAAAATGGAAATATCTACACCGCTATCTGTATAAACATGCAAATATCTACACTGCTATCTGAATAGACATGGAGATATCTACACCGCTATTTGTATAAACGTGGAAATATCTACACTTCTATCTGTGTAAACAGGGAAATATCTACACAGCTATCTGTGTAAACATGGAAATATCTACAACGCTATCTCTAAAAAGAAGGAAATATCTACACCGTTATGTGTATAAAGATGGAAATATCTACACCGCTATCTGTATAAACATGGAAATATATACACAGCCATCAGTAGGAACATGCAAATATCTACACCGCTATCTCTATAAACTTGGAAATTTCTACACCGCTATCTGTATAAACATGGAAATATCTACACCGCTATCTGTGTAAACATGGAAATATCTACACCACTATTTCTTAAAACATGGAAATATCTACACCGTTACGTGTATAAACGTGGAAATATCTACACTGCTCTCTGTATAAACATGGAAATATCTACATCACCATCTGTATGAATATGGAAATATCTACACTGCCAACTCTGTAAACATGGAAATATCTACACCGCCATCTGTAGAAACATAGAAATAACTACACCGCTATCTCTATAAACATGGAAATAGGTACACCGTTATCTGGATAAACATGGAAATATCTACACCGCTATATCTATAAACATGGAAATATCTACAACGCCATCTGTATGAACATGGAAATATCTACACCGCCATCTGTAGAAACATGGAAATATCTACACCGGTATCTACACCACCTTCTGTATGAACATGGAAATATCTACACCGCCATCTGTTGGAACATGGAAATATCTACACTGCTATCTCTATAAAAATGGAAATATCCACACCGCTATCTGTATATACATGGTAATATCTACACCGCTATCTCTATAAACGTGGAAATATCTACACCGCTATCCATATAAACATGGAAATAGATACACCGCTATCTGTATAAACATGGAAATATCTACACCGCTATCTGTATAAACATGGAAATATTGACACCGTTATCTGTACAAACATGAAAATATCTACACTGCAATCTGTAAAAACATGGAAATATCTACACCGCTATCCGTGTAAAGATGGAAATATCTACATTGCTATCTGTGTAAACTTGGAAATATCTACACCGCTATCTGTGTAAAAATCGAAATATCTACACCGCTATCTCTAAAAAGATGCAAATAACTTCACGGTTATGTGTGTAAAGATGGAAATATCTAAACCGCTATCTGTATAAACATGGAAAGAACTACACCGCCATCTGTATGAACATGGAAATGTCTAAACCGCCAACTGTATAAACATGGAAATATCTACACCGCCCTCTGTAGGAACATGGAGATATCTACACCGCTATCTGTTTAAACATGGAAATATCTACACCGCTATCTGTCTAAAAGTGGAAATATTTACCCGGCTATCTGCAAAAACTTGGAAATATCTACACTGCTATCTGTGTAAACATGGAAATATCTACACCTCTATCTGTGTAAACATGGAAATATCTAAAACGCTATTTGTGTTAATATGGAAATATCTACACCGCTATCTCTGTAAACATGGAAATATCTACACCGTTATGTGTATAAAGTTGGAAATATCTACACTGCTTTGTGTATAAACATGGAAATATCTACACCGACATCTGTATGAATATGGAAATATCTACACCGTGAACTCTATAAACATGGAAATATCTACACCGCCATCAGTAGGAACATGGAAATATCTACACCGCTATCTCTATAAACATGGAAATATCTACACCGCCATCTGTATAAACATGGAAATAAGTACACCGCTATCTGGCTAAACATGGAAATATCTACACCGCTATATCTATAAACATGGAAATATCTACACCGCCATCTGTATGAACATGCAAATATCTACACCGCCATCTGTAGGAACATGGAAATATCTACACCGCTATCTGAATAAACATGGAAACACATACACCAGTATCTATTTAAACATGGAAATATCTACACCGCTACCTGTGAAAACGTGGAAATATCTACACCACTATCTGTATAAACATGGAAATATCTACACCGCTATCTGTATAAATTGGAAACATCTACACCGCTGTCTGTATGAACATGCAAATATCTCCACCGCTAACTGAATAGACATGGAAATATCTACACCGCTATCTGTATAAACATGGAAATATCTACAATTCTATCTGTGTAAACATGGAAATATCTACACCGCTATCTGTGTAAACATGGAAATATCCACAACACTATGTCTAAAAAGAAGGAAATATCTACACCGTTAAGTGTATAAAGATGGAAATATCTACAGCGCTATCTGTTTAAAGATGGAAATATCTACACCGCTGTCTGCATAAACATGGAAATACATACAGCGCTATCTATATAAACATAGAAATATCTGCACTGCTACCTGTGTAAATGTGGGAATATCTACACCGCTCACTGTAAAAACATGGAAATAACTACACCGGTATCTGAATACACATGGAAATATATACACCGCTATCTGTATAAACATGCAAATAACTACACCGCTATCTGTATAAAGATGGAAATATCTATACCGCTATTTGTATAAACATGGAAATATCTACACTTCTATCTGTGTAAACTTGGAAATATCTCCACCGCTATCTATGTAAACATGGAAATATCTACACCGCTATCTCTAAAAAGAAGGAAATATCTACACCGTTATGTGTATAAAGATGGAAATATCTACACCGCTTTCTATATAAACATAGAAATATCTACACCGCCATCTGTTTAAACACGGAAATATGTACACCGCTATCTGGATAAACATGGAAATATCTACACCGCTATCAGTGTAAACATGGAAATATCTACAACACTATCTCTTAAAGCTTGGAAATATCTACACCGTTATGTGTATAAAGATGGAAATACCTTCACCGCCATTTGTATGAACATGGAAATATCTACACTGCCAACTATATAAACATGGAAATATCTACACCGCTATCTGTGTAAACACGGAAATATCTACACCACTATCTGTGTAAACATGGAAATATCTACACCACTATCTCTATAAACATGGAAATATCTACAGCGCTATCTCAATAAACGTGGAAATAACTACACCACTATCTGCATAAACATGGAAATACTTACACCGATATCTGTATAAACATGAAAATAGCTACAGCGCTATCTGTGTAAACATGGAAATATCTACACCGCTATCTGTATAAACATGGAAATATCGACACCGCTATCTGTATAAACATGGAAATGTCTACACCGCTATCTGCATAAACATGGAAATATCTACACCGCTCTCTGGGTAAACAAGGAAATATTTACACCGCTATCTCTAAAAACATGGAAATATCCACACCGTTATGTGTATAAAGATGGAAATATCTACACCGCTATCTGTGTAAATATGGGAATATCTTCACCGCCATTGGTATGAACATGGAAATATCTACACTGCCAACTATACAAACATGGAAATATGTACACCGCCGTCTGCATGAACATGGAAATATCTACACCGCCAACTCTAAAAGATGGAAATATCTACACCACTATCTGTATAAACATTTAAGTAACTACACTGCTATCTGTATAAACATGGAAATATCTACACCGCTATCTGCATAAACATGGAAATACATACACCGTTATCTTTATAAACATGGAAATATCTACACCGCTACCTGTGTAAACGTGGGAACATCTACACCACTATCCCTATAAACATGGAAATATCTACACCGCTATCTGTATAAAAATGTTAATATCTACACCGCTGTCTGTATAAACATGCAAATATCTACACCGCTATCTGAATAGACATGGAAATATCTACACCGCTATTTGTATAAACATGGAAATATCTACACTTCTATCTGTGTAAACAGGGAAATATCTACACAGCTATCTGAGTAAACATGAAAATACCTACAACGCTATCTCTAAAAAGAAGGAAATATCTACACCGTTATGTGTATAAAGATGGAAATATCTACACCGCTATCTGTATAAACATGGAAATATCTACACAGCCATCTGTAGGAACATGCAAATATCTACACCGCTATCTCTATAAACATGGAAATATCTACAACGCTATCTGTGAAAACATGGAAATATCTACACCGCCATCTGTAGAAACATGGAAATATCGACACCGCTATCTCTATAAACATGGAAATAGGTACACCGTTATCTGAATAAACATGGAAATATCTACACCGGTATATCTATAAACATGGAAATATCTACAACGCCATCTGTATGAACATGGAAATATCTACACCGCCATCTGTAGGAACATGGAAATATCTACACCGGTATCTACACCACCTTCTGTATGAACATGGAAATATCTACACCGCCATCTGTTGGAACATGGAAATATCTACACTGCTATCTCTATAAACATGGAAATATCCACACCGCTATCTGTATATACATGGTAATATCTACACCGCTATCTCTATAAACGTGGAAATATCTACACCGCTATCCATATAAACATGGAAATAGATACACCGCTATCTGTATAAACATGGAAATATTGACACCGTTATCTGTATAAACATGCAAATATCTACACTGCAATCTGTAAAAACATGGAAATATCTAAACCGCTATCCGTGTAAAGATGGAAATATCTACACTGCTATCTGTGTAAACTTGGAAATATCTACACCGCTATCTGTTTAAAAATCGAAATATCTACACCGCTATCTCTAAAAAGATGCAAATAACTTCACGGTTATGTGTATAAAGATGGAAATATCTAAACCGCTATCTGTATAAACATGGAAATAACTACACCGCCATCTGTATGAACATGGAAATGTCTAAACCGCCAACTGTATAAACATGGAAATATCTACACCGCCCTCTGTAGGAACATTGAGATATCTACACCGCTATCTGTTTAAACATGGAAATATCTACACCGCTATCTCTCTAAAAGTGGAAATATCTACCCGGCTATCTGCAAAAACTTGGAAATATCTACACCGCTATCTGTGTAAACATGGAAATATCTACACCGCTATCTGTGTAAAAATCGAAATATCTACACCGCTATCTCTAAAAAGATGCAAATAACTTCACGGTTATGTGTATAAAGATGGAAATATCTAAACCGCTATCTGTATAAACATGGAAATAACTACACCGCCATCTGTATGAACATGGAAATGTCTAAACCGCCAACTGTATAAACATGGAAATATCTACACCGCCCTCTGTAGGAACATGGAGATATCTACACAGCTATCTGTTTAAACATGGAAATATCTACACTGCTACCTGTGTAAACGTGGGAACATCTACACCACTATCCCTATAAACATGGAAATATCTACACCGCTATCTGTATAAAAATGGAAATATCTACACCGCTGTCTGTATAAACATGCAAATATCTACACCGCTATCTGAATAGACATGGAAATATCTACACCGCTATTGGTATAAACATGGAAATATCTACACTTCTATCTGTGTAAACAGGGAAATATCTACACAGCTATCTGAGTAAACATGAAAATACCTACAACGCTATCTCTAAAAAGAAGGAAATATCTACACCGTTATGTGTATAAAGATGGAAATATCTACACCGCTATCTGTATAAACATGGAAATATCTACACAGCCATCTGTAGGAACATGCAAATATCTACACCGCTATCTCTATAAACATGGAAATATCTACAACGCTATCTGTGAAAACATGGAAATATCTACACCGCCATCTGTAGAAACATGGAAATATCGACACCGCTATCTCTATAAACATGGAAATAGGTACACCGTTATCTGAATAAACATGGAAATATCTACACCGGTATATCTATAAACATGGAAATATCTACAACGCCATCTGTATGAACGTGGAAATATCTACACCGCCATCTGTAGGAACATGGAAATATCTACACCGGTATCTACACCACCTTCTGTATGAACATGGAAATATCTACACCGCCATCTGTTGGAACATGGAAATATCTACACTGCTATCTCTATAAACATGGAAATATCCACACCGCTATCTGTATATACATGGTAATATCTACACCGCTATCTCTATAAACGTGGAAATATCTACACCGCTATCCATATAAACATGGAAATAGATACACCGCTATCTGTATAAACATGGAAATATTGACACCGTTATCTGTATAAACATGCAAATATCTACACTGCAATCTGTAAAAACATGGAAATATCTAAACCGCTATCCGTGTAAAGATGGAAATATCTACACTGCTATCTATGTAAACTTGGAAATATCTACACCGCTATCTGTGTAAAAATCGAAATATCTACACCGCTATCTCTAAAAAGATGCAAATAACTTCACGGTTATGTGTATAAAGATGGAAATATCTAAACCGCTATCTGTATAAACATGGAAATAACTACACCGCCATCTGTATGAACATGGAAATGTCTAAACCGCCAACTGTATAAACATGGAAATATCTACACCGCCCTCTGTAGGAACATTGAGATATCTACACCGCTATCTGTTTAAACATGGAAATATCTACACCGCTATCTCTCTAAAAGTGGAAATATCTACCCGGCTATCTGCAAAAACTTGGAAATATCTACACCGCTATCTGTGTAAACATGGAAATATCTACACCGCTATCTGTGTAAAAATCGAAATATCTACACCGCTATCTCTAAAAAGATGCAAATAACTTCACGGTTATGTGTATAAAGATGGAAATATCTAAACCGCTATCTGTATAAACATGGAAATAACTACACCGCCATCTGTATGAACATGGAAATGTCTAAACCGCCAACTGTATAAACATGGAAATATCTACACCGCTATCTGTGTAAGCATCTAAATATCCACAACGCTATCTCTATGTATATGGAAATATCTACACCGCTATCTGTATAAACATGGAAATATCTACACCGCTATCTGTGTAAACATGGAAATATCTAAAACGCTATGTGTGTTAATATGGAAATATCTACACCGCTATCTCTGTAAACATGGAAATATCTACACCGTTATGTGTATAAAGTTGGAAATATCTACACTGCTATGTGTATAAACATGGAAATATCTACATCGACATCTGTATGAATATGGAAATATCTACACCGTGAACTCTATAAACATGGAAATATCTACACCGCCATCAGTAGGAACATGGAAATATCTACACCGCTATCTCTATAAACATGGAAATATCTACACCGCCATCTGTATAAACATGGAAATAAGTACACCGCTATCTGGCTAAACATGGAAATATCTCCACCGCTATATCTATAAACAAGGAAATATCTACACCGCCATCTGTATGAACATGCAAATATCTACACCGCCATCTGTAGGAACATGGAAATATCTACACCGGTATCTGCATAAACATGGAAACACATACACCAGTATCTATTTAAACATGGAAATATCTACAGCGCTACCTGTGTAAACGTGGAAATATCTACACCACTATCTGTATAAACATGGAAATATCTACACCGCTATCTGTATAAATTGGAAACATCTACACCGCTGTCTGTATAAACATGCAAATATCTCCACCGCTAACTGAATAGACATGGAAATATCTACACCGCTATCTGTATAAACATGGAAATATCTACACTTCTATCTGTGTAAACATGGAAATATCTACACCGCTATCTGTGTAAACATGGAAATATCCACAACACTATCTCTAAAAAGAAGGAAATATCTACACCGTTAAGTGTATAAAGATGGAAATATCTACAGTGCTATCTGTTTAAAGATGGAAATATCTACACCGCTGTCTGCATAAACATGGAAATACATACAGCGCTATCTATATAAACATAGAAATATCTGCACTGCTACCTGTGTAAATGTGGGAATATCTACACCGCTCACTGTAAAAACATGGAAATAACTACACCGGTATCTGTATAAACATGGAAATATCTACAACGCTATCTGTATAAACATGCAAATAACTA
This sequence comes from Gorilla gorilla gorilla, assembly GCF_029281585.2. Taxonomy (NCBI): domain Eukaryota; kingdom Metazoa; phylum Chordata; class Mammalia; order Primates; family Hominidae; genus Gorilla; species Gorilla gorilla. Next base: position 154,077,107 of record NC_073234.2, on the reverse strand, counting down.
CACCGCTATCTGTATAAAGATGGAAATATGTATACCGCTATTTGTATAAACATGGAAATATCTACACTTCTATCTGTGTAAACTTGGAAATATCTCCACCGCTATCTATGTAAACATGGAAATATCTACACCGCTATCTCTCAAAAGAAGGAAATATCTACACCGTTATGTGTATAAAGATGGAAATATCTACACCGCTTTCTGTATAAACATAGAAATATCTACACCGCCATCTGTATAAACACGGAAATATGTACACCGCTATCTGGATAAACATGGAAATATCTACACCGCTATCAGTGTAAACATGGAAATATCTACACCACTGTCTCTTAAAGCTTGGAAATATCTACACCGTTATGTGTATAAAGATGGAAATACCTACACCGCCATTTGTATGAACATGGAAATATCTACACTGCCAACTATATAAACATGGAAATATCAACACCGCTATCTTTGTAAACACGGAAATATCTACACCGCTATCTGTGTAAACATGGAAATATCTACACCGCTATCTCTATAAACATGGAAATATCTACAGCGCTATCTCAATAAACGTGGAAATAACTACACCACTATCTGTATAAACATGGAAATACTTACACCGATATCTGTATAAACATGAAGATAGCTACAGCGCTATCTGTGTAAACATGGAAATATCTACACCGCTATCTGTGAAACAGGGAAATATCTTCATCGCTATCTCTATAAACATGGAAATATCTACACAACTATCTCTATAATCATGGAAGTATCTACACCGCCATCTCTATAAACATGGAAATACATACACCGCAATATGTAAGAACATTGAAATATCTACAACGCCATGTGTATAAAGATGGAAATATCTACACCGCTATCTGTATGAGAATGGAAATATCTACACCGCCATCTGTATAAACACAGAAATATGTATACCGACATCTTCATACACATGGAAATAACTACACCGCTATCAGTATAAAGGTGGAAATATCTACACAGCCATATGAATAAACATGGAAATAACTACACCGCCATCTGTATAGAGATGGAAATATCTACACAGCCATATGAATAAACATGGAAATATCTACACCGCCATATGTATAGAGATGGAAATATCTACACCGCCATCTGTATAAACATGGAAATGTCTGCACCTTCATCTGTATGAACATGGAAATATCTACAACGCCATCTGTATGAACATGGAAATATCTACACCACCATGTGTATGAACATGGAAATATGTACACCGCCATCTGTATGAACATGGAAATGTCTTCACCGCCATCTGTATCAACATGGAAATATCTACACCGCTTTCTGTATGAACATGGAAATATCTACACCGCTATCTGTATAAACAAGGAAATAACTACACTGCCATCTCTATAAACATGGAAATATCTACACTGCCATCTGTATAAACATGGAAATATCTACACCACTATCCGTATATACATGGAAATATTTACACCGCTATCCGTATAAACATAGAAATATCTACAGTGTTATCTGTATAATCATGGAAATAACTACACCGCTATCTCTGTAAACATGGATATATCTACACCGCTATCTGTATAAACATGGAAATATCTACACTGCTATCTGTGAAACAGGGAAATATCTACATCGCTATCTCTGTAAACATGGAAATATCCACACCACCATCTCTATAATCATGGAAGTATCTGCACTGCCATGTCTATAAACATTGAAATACATACACCGCCATCTGTATGAAGATGGAAATATCTACAACGCCATGTGTATAAAGATGGAAATATCTACACTGCTATCTGTATGAGCATGGAAATATCTACACCGCCATCTGTATAAACACAGAAATATCTATACCGCCAACTCCATACACATGGAAATATCTACACCGCTATCTCTATAATCATGGAAATACCTACACTGCTATCTGTATAAACATGGAAATATCTACAAAGCCATCTATAGGAACATGGAAATATCTAGACCGCTATCTCTATAAGCATGGAAATAACTACACCGTTATCTGTATAAGCATGGAAATATCTACAGCGCTATCTGTTTAAACATGGAAATATCTACACCGCTGTCTCTGTAAACATGGAAATATCTACACCACTACCTCTTAAAACTTGGAAATATCTACACCGCTATCTGTATAAACATGGAAATATCTACACCGCTATCTGTATGAACATGGAAATATCTACACCGCCATCTGTATAAACATGGAAATATCTACACCGCTATCTGTATGAACATGGATATATCGACACCGCTATCTGTATAAACATGGAAATATCTACACCGCTATCTGTATGAGCATGGAAATATCTAAACCGCCATCTGTATAAACACAGAAATATCTATACCGCCAACTCCATACACATGGAAATATCTACACCGCTACGTGTATAGAGATGGAAATATCTACACAGCCATATGAATAAACATGGAAATATCTACACCGCCATCTGTATAAACATGGAAATATCTACACCGCCATCTGTATATAGATGGAAATACCTACACAGCCATATGAACATACATGGAAATATCTACAGCGCCATCTGCATAAACATGGAAATATCTACACCGCCATCTGTATGAACATGGAAATATCTACAACGCCATCTGTAGAATCATGGAAATGTCTACACTGCCATCTGTATGAACATGGAAATATCTACAACGCCATCTCTATGAACATGGAAATATCTACACCACCATGTGTATGAACTTGGAAATATCTACACCTCCATCTGTATGAACATGGAAATATCTACACCGCCATCTGTATGAACATGGAAATATCTACACCGCCATCTGTATGAACATGGAAATATCTACACCGCTATCTATATGAACATGGAAATATCTACACCGCAATCTCGATGAACATGGAAATATCTACACCGCTATCTGTATAAACATGGAAATATCTACAGTGTTATCTGTGTAAACTTGGAAATAATTACACTGCTATCTCTATAAACATGGATATATCTACACCGCTATCTGTATAAAGATGGAAATATCTATACCGCTATTTGTATAAACATGGAAATATCTACACTTCTATCTGTGTAAATTTGGAAATATGTCCACCGCTATCTGTGTAAACATGGAAATATCTACACCGCTATCTCTAAAAAGAAGGAAATATCTATACCGTTATGTGTATAAAGATGGAAATATCTACACTGCTTTCTGTATAAACATAGAAATATCTACACCGCCATCTGTATAAACACAGAAATATGTACACCGCTATCGGGATAAACATGGAAATATCTACACCGCTATCTGTATGAACATGGAAATATCTACACCGCTATCAGAATAAACTTGGAAATATCTACACCGCTATCTGCATGAATATGGAAATATCTACACCGCTATCTGTATGAACATGGAAATATCTACACCGCTATCTGTATAAAGATGTAAACATCTACACCGCTATCTGCATAAACTTGGAAATATCTACACCGCCATCTCAATAAACATGGAAATATCTACACCGCCATCTGTATGAACATCGAAATATCTACACTGCCAACTATATAAACATGGAAATATCTACACCACCATCAGTATGAACATGGAAATATCTACACCGCCAACCCTATAAACATGGAAATATCTACACCGCTATCTGTATAAACATGGAAATATCTACAACGCTATCTCTGTAAACATGGAAATATCTACACCGCTATCTGTGTAAACATGGATATATCTACACCGCTATCTCTATAAACATGGAAATATCTACACCGCCATCTGTATGAACATGGAAATATCTACACCGCCATCTGTATGAACATGGAAATATCTACACCGTCATCTGTATAAACGTGGAAATATCTACGCCGCCATGTGTATGAACATGGAAATATCTACACCGCTATCAGTATAAACATGGAAATATCTACACTGCTATCTCTATAAACACGGAAATATCTACACCGCTATCGGTATAAACACGGAAATATCTACACAGCTATCTGTGTAAACATGGAAATACCTACACCGCTATCTGTGCAAACATGGAAATATCTACACCGCTATCTCTATAAACATGGAAATATATGCACAGCCATCAATATAAACATGGAAATAGCTACACCGCGATCTGTATAAACCTGGAAGTATCTACACCGTTATCTCTATAAACTTGGAAATATCTACACCGCTGTCTGTGTAAACATGGAAAAACCTACACCGCTATCTCTATAAACTTGGAAATATCTACACCGCTATCTGTGTAAACATGGAAAAATCTACACCACTATCATTTTAAACATGGAAATATCTACAACGCTATCTCTATAATCATGGAAATATCTACACCGCCATCTGTATGAGCATGGAAGTATCTACACCACCACCTGTATAAACATGGAAATATCTACACCATTATGTGTATAAAGATGGAAATATCTACACCGCTATCTGTATAAACATGGAAATATCCACACCGCCATCTGTACGAACATGGAAATGTCTAAACCGCCATCTCTATAAACATGGAAATATCTACAGGGCCATATGTAGGAATATGGAAATATATACACCGTTTTGTATAAAAATGGAAATATCTACAATGCCATCTGTATGAACATGGAAATATCTACACCACCATGTGTATCAACATGGAAATATCTACACTGCCATCTGTAAGAACATGGAAATATCTACACCGCCATCTTTATGAACATGGAAATATCTACACCGCCATCTGTATGAACATGGAAATATCTACACCGCTATCTATATGAACATGGAAATATCTACACCGCAATCTCGATGAACATGGAAATATCTACACCGCTATCTGTATAAACATGGAAATATCTACAGTGTTATCTGTGTAAACTTGGAAATAATTACACTGCTATCTCTATAAACATGGATATATCTACACCGCTATCTGTATAAAGATGGAAATATCTATACCGCTATTTGTATAAACATGGAAATATCTACACTTCTGTCTGTGTAAAATAGGAAATATCTCCACCGCTATCTGTGTAAACATGGAAATATCTACACCGCTATCTCTAAAAAGAAGGAAATATCTATACCGTTATGTGTATAAAGATGGAAATATCTACACTGCTTTCTGTATAAACATAGAAATATCTACACCGCCATCTGTATAAACACGGAAATATGTACACCGCTATCGGGATAAACATGGAAATATCTACACCGCTATCTGTATGAACATGGAAATATCTACACCGCTATCAGAATAAACTTGGAAATATCTACACCGCTATCTGCATGAACAAGGAAATATCTACACCGCTATCTATATGAACATGGAAATATCTACACCGCTATCTGTATAAAGATGTAAACATCTACACCGCTATCTGCATAAACTTGGAAATATCTACACCGCCATCTCAATAAACATGGAAATATCTACACCGCCATCTGTATGAACATGGGAATATCTACACTGCCAACTATATAAACATGGAAATATCTACACCACCATCAGTATGAACATGGAAATATCTACACCGCCAACCCTATAAACATGGAAATATCTACACCGCTATCTGTATAAACATGGAAATATCTACAACGCTATCTCTGTAAACATGGAAATATCTACACCGCTATCTGTGTAAACATGGATATATCTACACCGCTATCTCTATAAACATGGAAATATCTACACCGCCATCTGTATGAACATGGAAATATCTACACCGCCATCTGTATGAACATGGAAATATCTACACCGTCATCTGTATAAACGTGGAAATATCTACGCCGCCATGTGTATGAACATGGAAATATCTACACCGCTATCAGTATAAACATGGAAATATCTACACTGCTATCTCTATAAACACGGAAATATCTACACCGCTATCGGTATAAACACGGAAATATCTACACCGCTATCTGTGTAAACATGGAAATACCTACACCGCTATCTGTGCAAACATGGAAATATCTACACCGCTATCTCTATAAACATGGAAATATATGCACAGCCATCAATATAAACATGGAAATAGCTACACCGCGATCTGTATAAACCTGGAAGTATCTACACCGTTATCTCTATAAACTTGGAAATATCTACACCGCTATCTGTGTAAACATGGAAAAACCTACACCGCTATCTCTATAAACTTGGAAATATCTACACCGCTATCTGTGTAAACATGGAAAAATCTACACCACTATCATTGTAAACATGGAAATACCTACAACGCTATCTCTATAAACATGGAAATATCTACACCGCCATCTGTATGAGCATGGAAGTATCTACACCACCACCTGTATAAACATGGAAATATCTACACCATTATGTGTATAAAGATGGAAATATGTCCACCGCTATCTGTATAAACATGGAAATATCCACACCGCCATCTGTACGAACATGGAAATGTCTAAACCGCCATCTCTATAAACATGGAAATATCTACAGGGCCATATGTAGGAATATGGAAATATATACACCGTTTTGTATAAAAATGGAAATATCTACAATGCCATCTGTATGAACATGGAAATATCTACACCACCATCTGTATCAACATGGAAATATCTACACTGCCATCTGTATGAACATGGAAATATCTACACCGCCATCTGTATGAACATGGAAATACCTACACTGACATCTGCAGGAATACGTAAATATCTACACCGCTATCTGTATAAACATGCAAATATCTGCACCGCTATCTGCGTAAACATGGAAATACATACACCGCTATCTGTATAAAGATGGAAATATCTACACTGCTATCTGTGTAAACATCGAAATATCTACACCGCTATCTGTGTAAAGATGGAAATATCTACACCGCTATCTCTGTAAACATGGAAATATCTACACAGTCATCTGTATAAACATGGAAATATCTACACCGCTATCTCTAAAAACATGGAAATATCTACACCGCTATCTGTGTATACATGGAAATATTATACACCGCTATCTGTGTAAACATGGAAGTATCTACACTGCTATTTCTTAAAACATGGAAATATCTACACCGTTATGTGTATAAAGTTGCAAATATCTACACTGCTATCTGTATAAACATGGAAATATCTACAACGCCATCTATATTAATATAGAAATATCTACACCGCCAACTCTATAAACATGAAAATATCTATACCGCCATCTGTAGGAACATGGAAATATCTACACCGCTATCTCTATAAACATGGAAATATCTACACCGCCATCTGTAAAAACATGGAAATAAGCAAACCGCTATGTGGATAAACATGGAAATATCTACACCGTTATATCTATAAACATGGAAATATCTACACCACCATCTGTATGAACATGGAAATATCTACACCGCCATCTGTAAGAACATGGAAATATCTACACGGCCATCTGTATGAACATGGAAATATCTACACTGCCATCTGTAGGAATATGGAAATATCTACACCGCTATCTGAATAAACATGGAAATATCTACACCGCTATCTGCATAAACATGGAAATACATACACCGCTATCTGTATAAACATGGAAACGTCTACACCGCAACCTGTGTAAACGTGGGAATATCTACACCACTCTCTGTAAAAACATGGAAATAACTACACCGCTATCTGTATAAATATGGAAATATCTACACCGCAACCTGTATAAACATGGAAATATCTACACCGCTATCTCTATATACATGGAAATATCTACACTTCTATCTGTATAAACATGGAAATATCTACAATGCTATCTGTGTAAACATGGAAATATCTACACCACTATCTGTGTAAACATGGAAATAACTACACCGCTATCTCTGTAAACATGGATATATCTACACAGTCATCTGTATAAACATGGAAATAACTTCACCGCCATCTGTATGAACATAGAAATATCTACACTGCCAACTATATAAAATGGAAATATCTGCACAACCATCTGCATAAATATGGAAATATCTACACGGCCAACTCTATAAACATGGAAGTATCTACACCGCCATCTGTGGGAACATGGAAATATCTGCACCGCTATCTGTATAAACATGGAAATATCTACACTGCCATCTGTATGAATTTGGAAATATCTACACCGACAACTCTATAAACATGGAAATATCTACACCGCCATCTGTGGGAACATGGAAATATCTACACCGCTATGTCTATAAACATGGAAATATCTACACCGCCATCTGTATAAACATGGAAATAAGTACAACACTATCTGGATAAACATGAAAATATCTACACCGCTATATCAATAAACATGGAAATATCTACACCGCCATCTGTATGAACATGCAAATAACTACACCGCCATCTGTAGGAACATGAAAATATCTACAACGGTATCTACACCACCTTCTGTATGAACATGGAAATATCTACACTGCAATCTGTGGGAACTTGGGAATATCTACACCGCTATCTGTATAAACATGGAAATATCTACACGGCTGTCAGCATAAACATGGAAATACATACACCGCTATCTATATAAAGATGGAAATATCTACACCGCTACCTGTGTAAACGTGGGAATACCGTCACCACTATTTGTATAAACATGGAAATATCTACACTTCTATCTGTGTAAACATGGAAATATCTACACCGCTATCTGTATAAAAATGGAAATATCTACACCGCTGTCTGTATAAACATTTAAATATCTACACTGCTATCTGAATAGACATGGAAATATCTACACCGCTATCTGTATAAACATGGAAATATCTACACTTCTATCTGTGTAAAAATGGAAATATCTACAACGCTATCTATGTAAGCATCGAAATATCCACAATGCTATCTCTATATACATGGAAATATCTACACCGCTATCTGTATAAACATGGAAATATCTACACCGCTATCTGTGTAAACATGGAAATATCTACACCGCTATCTGTGTAAACATTGAAATATGTACACCGCTATCTGTATATACATGGTAATATCTACACCGCTATCTCTATAAACGTGGAAATATCTACACCGCTATCCATATAAACATGGAAATAGATACACCGCTATCTGTATAAACATGGAAATATCTACACCGCTATCTGTATAAACATGGAAATATTGACACCGTTATCTGTACAAACATGAATATATATACACTGCAATGTGTAAAAACATGGAAATATCTACACCGCTATCCGCGTAAAGATGGAAATACCTACACTGCTATCTGTGTAAACTTGGAAATATCTACACCGCTATCTGTGTAAAAATCGAAATATCTACACCGCTATCTCTAAAAAGATGCAAATAACTTCACGGTTATGTGTATAAAGATGGAAATATCTAAACCGCTATCTGTATAAACATGGAAAGAACTACACCGCCATCTGTATGAACATGGAAATGTCTAAACCGCCAACTGTATAAACATGGAAAAATCTACACCGCCCTCTGTAGGAACATGGAGATATATACACCGCTATCTGTTTAAACATGGAAATATCTACATCGCTATCTGTCTAAAAGTGGAAATATCTACCCGGCTATCTGCAAAAACTTGGAAATATCTACACCGCTATCTGTGTAAAGATGGAAATATCTGCACCGCTATCTGTGTAAGCATCTAAATATCCACAACGCTATCTCTATATACATGGAAATATCTACACCGCTATCTGTATAAACATGGAAATATCTACACTGCTATCTGTGTAAACATGGAAATATCTAAAACGCTATGTGTGTTAATATGGAAATATCTACACCGCTATCTCTGTAAACATGGAAATATCTACACCGTTATGTGTATAAAGTTGGAAATATCTACACTGTTATGTGTATAAACATGGAAATATCTACACCGACATCTGTATGAATATGGAAATATCTACACCGCGAACTCTATAAACATGGAAATATCTACACCGCCATCAGTAGGAACATGGAAATATCTACACCGCTATCTCTATAAACATGGAAATATCTACACCGCCATCTGTATAAACATGGAAATAAGTACACCGCTATCTGGCTAAACATGGAAATATCTACACCGCTATATCTATAAACATGGAAATATATACACCGCCATCTGTATGAACATGCAAATATCTACACCGCCATCTGTAGGAACATGGAAATATCTACACCGGTATCTGCATAAACATGGAAACACATACACCTGTATCTATTTAAACATGGAAATATCTACACCGCTACCTGTGTAAACGTGGAAATATCTACACCGCTATCTGTATAAATTGGAAACATCTACACCGCTGTCTGTATAAACATGCAAATATCTCCACCGCTAACTGAATAGACATGGAAATATCTACACCGCTATCTGTATAAACATGGAAATATCTACACTTCTATCTGTGTAAACATGGAAATATCTACACCGCTATCTGTGTAAACATGGAAGTATCCACAACACTATCTCTCAAAAGCAGGAAATATCTACACCGGTAAGTGTATAAAGATGGAAATATCTACAGCGCTATCTGTTTAAAGATGGAAATATCTACACCGCTATCTGCATAAACATGGAAATACATACAGCGCTATCTATATAAACATAGAAATATCTGCACTGCTACCTGTGTAAACGTGGGAATATCTTCACCGCTCACTGTAAAAACATGGAAATAACTACACTGGTATCTGTATAAACATGGAAATATCTACACCGCTATCTGTATAAACATGCAAATATCTACACCGCTATCTCTATAAACATGGAAATATCTACACCACCATCTGTATAAACATTGAAATAAGTACACCGCTATCTGGCTAAACATGGAAATATCTACACCGCTATATCTATAAACATGGAAATATCTACACCACTATCTGTATGAACATGCAAATATCTACACCGCCATCTGTAGGAACATGGAAATATCTACACCGGTATCTGCATAAACATGGAAACACATACACCAGTATCTATTTAAACATGGAAATATCTACACCGCTACCTGTGTAAACGTGGAAATATCTACACCACTATCTGTATAAACATGGAAATATCTACACCGCTATCTGTATAAATTGGAAACATCTACTCCGCTGTCTGTATAAACATGCAAATATCTCCACCGATAACTGAATAGACATGGAAATATCTACACCGCTATCTGTATAAACATGGAAATATCTATACTTCTATCTGTGTAAACATGGAAATATCTACACCGCTATCTGTGTAAACATGGAAATATCCACAACACTATCTCTAAAAAGAAGGAAATATCTACACTGTTAAGTGTATAAAGATGGAAATATCTACAGCGCTATCTGTTTAAAGATGGAAATATCTACACCGCTGTCTGCATAAACATGGAAATACATACAGCGCTATCTATATAAACATAGAAATATCTGCACTGCTACCTGTGTAAATGTGGGAATATCTACACCGCTCACTGTAAAAATATGGAAATAACTACACCGGTATCTATATAAACATGGAAATATCTACACCACTATCTGTATAAACATGCAAAAAACTACACCGCTATCTGTATAAAGATGGAAATATCTATACCGCTATTTGTATAAACATGGAAATATCTACACTTCTATCTGTGTAAACTTGGAAATATCTCCACCGCTATCTATGTAAACATGGAAATATCTACACCGCTATCTCTAAAAAGAAGGAAATATCTACACCGTTATGTGTATAATGATGGAAATATCTACACCGCTTTCTGTATAAACATAGAAATATCTACACCGCCATCTGTTTAAACACGGAAATATGTACACCGCTATCTGGATAAACATGGAAATATCTACACCGCTATCAGTGTAAACATGGAAATATCTACACCACTATCTCTTAAAGCTTGGAAATATCTACACCGTTATGTGTATAAAGATGGAAATACCTTCACCGCCATTTGTATGAACATGGAAATATCTACACTGCCAACTATATAAACATGGATATATCTACACCGCTATCTGTGTAAACACGGAAATATCTACACCGCTATCTGTGTAAACATGGAAATATCTACACCGCTATCTCTATAAACATGGAAATATCTACAGCGCTATCTCAATAAACGTGGAAATAACTACACCACTATCTGTATAAACATGGAAATACTTACACCGATATCTGTATAAACATGAAAATAGCTACAGCGCTATCTGTGTAAACATGGAAATATCTACACCGCAATCTGTATAAACATGGAAATATCGACACCGCTATCTGTATAAACATGGAAATGTCTACACCGCTATCTGCATAAACATGGAAATATCTACACCGCTCTCTGGGTAAACAAGGAAATATTTACACTGCTATCTCTAAAAACATGGAAATATCCACACCGTTATGTGTATAAAGATGGAAACATCTACACCGCTATCTGTGTAAATATGGGAATATCTTCACCGCCATTGGTATGAACATGGAAATATCTACACTGCCAACTATACAAATATGGAAATATGTACACCGCCGTCTGCATGAACATGGAAATATCTACACCGCCAACTCTAAAAGATGGAAATATCTACACCACTATCTGTATAAACATTTAAGTAACTACACTGCTATCTGTATAAACATGGAAATACCTACACCGCTATCTGCATAAACATGGAAATACATACACCGTTATCTTTATAAACATGGAAATATCTACACCGCTACCTGTGTAAACGTGGGAACATCTACACCACTATCTGTATAAACATGGAAATATCTACACCGCTATCTGTATAAAAATGGAAATATCTACACCGCTGTCTGTATAAACATGCAAATATCTACACCGCTATCTGAATAGACATGGAAATATCTACACCGCTATTTGTATAAACATGGAAATATCTACACTTCTATCTGTGTAAACAGGGAAATATCTACACAGCTATCTGTGTAAACATGAAAATACCTACAACGCTATCTCTAAAAAGAAGGAAATATCTACACCGTTATGTGTATAAAGATGGAAATATCTACACCGCTATCTGTATAAACATGGAAATATCTACACAGCCATCTGTAGGAACATGCAAATATCTACACCACTATCTCTATAAACATGGAAATATCTACAACGCTATCTGTGTAAACATAGAAATATCTACACCGCCATCTGTAGAAACATGGAAATATCGACACCGCTATCTCTATAAACATGGAAATAGGTACACCGTTATCTGAATAAACATGGAAATATCTACACCGCTATATCTATAAACATGGAAATATCTACAACGCCATCTGTATGAACGTGGAAATATCTACACCGCCATCTGTAGGAACATGGAAATATCTACACCGGTATCTACACCACATTCTGTATGAACATGGAAGTATCTACACCGCCATCTGTTGGAACATGGAAATATCTACACTGCTATCTCTATAAACATGGAAATATCCACACTGCTATCTGTATATACATGGTAATATCTACACCGCTATCTCTATAAACGTGGAAATATCTACACCGCTATCCATATAAACATGGAAATAGATACACCGCTATCTGTATAAACATGGAAATATTGACACCGTCATCTGTATAAACATGCAAATATCTACACTGCAATCTGTAAAAACATGGAAATATCTAAACCGCTATCCGTGTAAAGATGGAAATATCTAAACTGCTATCTGTGTAAACTTGGAAATATCTACACAGCTATCTGTGTAAAAATCGAAATATCTACACCGCTATCTCTAAAAAGATGCAAATAACTTCACGGTTATGTGTATAAAGATGGAAATATCTAAACCGCTATCTGTATAAACATGGAAATAACTACACCGCCATCTGTATGAACATGGAAATGTCTAAACCGCCAACTGTATAAACATGGAAATATCTACACCGCCCTCTGTAGGAACTTGGAGATATCTACACCGCTATCTGTTTAAACATGGAAATATCTACACCGCTATCTGTCTAAAAGTGGAAATATCTACCCGGCTATCTGCAAAAACTTGGAAATATCTACACCGCTATCTGTGTAAACATGGAAATATCTGCACCGCTATCTGTGTAAGCATCTAAATATCCACAACGCTATCTCTATATACATGGAAATATCTACACCGCTATCTGTATAAACATGCAAATAACTACACCGCTATCTGTATAAAGATGGAAATATCTATACCGCTATTTGTATAAACATGGAAATATCTACACTTCTATCTGTGTAAACTTGGAAATATCTCCACCGCTATCTATGTAAACATGGAAATATCTACAACGCTATCTCTAAAAAGAAGGAAATATCTACACCGTTATGTGTATAAAGATGGAAATATCTACACCGCTTTCTGTATAAACATAGAAATATCTACACCGCCATCTGTATAAACACGGAAATATGTACACCGCTATCTGGATAAACATGGAAATATCTACACTGCTAACTGAATAGACATGGAAATATCTACACCGCTATCTGTATAAACATGGAAATATCTATACTTCTATCTGTGTAAACATGGAAATATCCACAACACTATCTCTAAAAAGAAGGAAATATCTACACTGTTAAGTGTATAAAGATGGAAATATCTACAGCGCTATCTGTTTAAAGATGGAAATATCTACACCGCTGTCTGCATAAACATGGAAATACATACAGCGCTATCTATATAAACATAGAAATATCTGCACTGCTACCTGTGTAAATGTGGGAATATCTACACCGCTCACTGTAAAAACATGGAAATAACTACACCGGTATCTATATAAACATGGAAATATCTACACCGCTATCTGTATAAACATGCAAAAAACTACACCGCTATCTGTATAAAGATGGAAATATCTATACCGCTATTTGTATAAACATGGAAATATCTACACTTCTATCTGTGTAAACTTGGAAATATCTCCACCGCTATCTATGTAAACATGGAAATATCTACACCGCTATCTCTAAAAAGAAGGAAATATCTACACCGTTATGTGTATAATGATGGAAATATCTACACCGCTTTCTGTATAAACATAGAAATATCTACACCGCCATCTGTTTAAACACGGAAATATGTACACCGCTATCTGGATAAACATGGAAATATCTACACCGCTATCAGTGTAAACATGGAAATATCTACACCACTATCTCTTAAAGCTTGGCAATATCTACACCGTTATGTGCATAAAGATGGAAATACCTTCACCGCCATTTGTATGAACATGGAAATATCTACACTGCCAACTATATAAACATGGAAATATCTACACCGCTATCTGTGTAAACACGGAAATATCTACACCGCTATCTGTGTAAACATGGAAATATCTACACCGCTATCTCTATAAACATGGAAATATCTACAGCGCTATCTCAATAAACGTGGAAATAACTACACCACTATCTGTATAAACATGGAAATACTTACACCGATATCTGTATAAACATGAAAATAGCTACTGCGCTATCTGTGTAAACATGGAAATATCTACACCGCAATCTGTATAAACATGGAAATATCGACACCGCTATCTGTATAAACATGGAAATGTCTACACCGCTATCTGCATAAACATGGAAATATCTACACCGCTCTCTGGGTAAACAAGGAAATATTTACACTGCTATCTCTAAAAACATGGAAATATCCACACCGTTATGTGTATAAAGATGGAAACATCTACACCGCTATCTGTGTAAATATGGGAATATCTTCACCGCCATTGGTATGAACATGGAAATATCTACACTGCCAACTATACAAACATGGAAATATGTACACCGCCGTCTGCATGAACATGGAAATATCTACACCGCCAACTCTAAAAGATGGAAATATCTACACCACTATCTGTATAAACATTTAAGTAACTACACCGCAATCTGTATAAACATGGAAATACCTACACCGCTATCTGCATAAACATGGAAATACATACACCGTTATCTTTATAAACATGGAAATATCTACACCGCTACCTGTGTAAACGTGGGAACCTCTACACCACTATCTGTATAAACATAGAAATATCTACACCGCTATCTGTATAAAAATGGAAATATCTACACCGCTGTCTGTATAAACATGCAAATATCTACACCGCTATCTGAATAGACATGGAAATATCTACACCGCTATTTGTATAAACATGGAAATATCTACACTTCTATCTGTGTAAACAGGGAAATATCTACACAGCTATCTGTGTAAACATGAAAATACCTACAACGCTATCTCTAAAAAGAAGGAAATATCTACACCGTTATGTGTATAAAGATGGAAATATCTACACCGCTATCTGTATAAACATGGAAATATCTACACAGCCATCTGTAGGAACATGCAAATATCTACACCACTATCTCTATAAACATGGAAATATCTACAACGCTATCTGTGTAAACATAGAAATATCTACACCGCCATCTGTAGAAACATGGAAATATCGACACCGCTATCTCTATAAACATGGAAATAGGTACACCGTTATCTGAATAAACATGGAAATATCTACACCGCTATATCTATAAACATGGAAATATCTACAACGCCATCTGTATGAACGTGGAAATATCTACACCGCCATCTGTAGGAACATGGAAATATCTACACCGGTATCTACACCACATTCTGTATGAACATGGAAGTATCTACACCGCCATCTGTTGGAACATGGAAATATCTACACTGCTATCTCTATAAACATGGAAATATCCACACTGCTATCTGTATATACATGGTAATATCTACACCGCTATCTCTATAAACGTGGAAATATCTACACCACTATCCATATAAACATGGAAATAGATACACCGCTATCTGTATAAACATGGAAATATTGACACCGTCATCTGTATAAACATGCAAATATCTACACTGCAATCTGTAAAAACATGGAAATATCTAAACCGCTATCCGTGTAAAGATGGAAATATCTAAACTGCTATCTGTGTAAACTTGGAAATATCTACACAGCTATCTGTGTAAAAATCGAAATATCTACACCGCTATCTCTAAAAAGATGCAAATAACTTCACGGTTATGTGTATAAAGATGGAAATATCTAAACCGCTATCTGTATAAACATGGAAATAACTACACCGCCATCTGTATGAACATGGAAATGTCTAAACCGCCAACTGTATAAACATGGAAATATCTACACCGCCCTCTGTAGGAACTTGGAGATATCTACACCGCTATCTGTTTAAACATGGAAATATCTACACCGCTATCTGTCTAAAAGTGGAAATATCTACCCGGCTATCTGCAAAAACTTGGAAATATCTACACCGCTATCTGTGTAAACATGGAAATATCTGCACCGCTATCTGTGTAAGCATCTAAATATCCACAACGCTATCTCTATATACATGGAAATATCTACACCGCTATCTGTATAAACATGCAAATAACTACACCGCTATCTGTATAAAGATGGAAATATCTATACCGCTATTTGTATAAACATGGAAATATCTACACTTCTATCTGTGTAAACTTGGAAATATCTCCACCGCTATCTATGTAAACATGGAAATATCTACAACGCTATCTCTAAAAAGAAGGAAATATCTACACCGTTATGTGTATAAAGATGGAAATATCTACACCGCTTTCTGTATAAACATAGAAATATCTACACCGCCATCTGTATAAACACGGAAATATGTACACCGCTATCTGGATAAACATGGAAATATCTACACTGCTAACTGAATAGACATGGAAATATCTACACCGCTATCTGTATAAACATGGAAATATCTATACTTCTATCTGTGTAAACATGGAAATATCCACAACACTATCTCTAAAAAGAAGGAAATATCTACACTGTTAAGTGTATAAAGATGGAAATATCTACAGCGCTATCAGTTTAAAGATGGAAATATCTACACCGCTGTCTGCATAAACATGGAAATACATACAGCGCTATCTATATAAACATAGAAATATCTGCACTGCTACCTGTGTAAATGTGGGAATATCTACACCGCTCACTGTAAAAACATGGAAATAACTACACCGGTATCTATATAAACATGGAAATATCTACACCGCTATCTGTATAAACATGCAAAAAACTACACCGCTATCTGTATAAAGATGGAAATATCTATACCGCTATTTGTATAAACATGGAAATATCTACACTTCTATCTGTGTAAACTTGGAAATATCTCCACCGCTATCTATGTAAACATGGAAATATCTACAACGCTATCTCTAAAAAGAAGGAAATATCTACACCGTTATGTGTATAAAGATGGAAATATCTACACCGCTTTCTGTATAAACATAGAAATATCTACACCGCCATCTGTATAAACACGGAAATATGTACACCGCTATCTGGATAAACATGGAAATATCTACACTGCTAACTGAATAGACATGGAAATATCTACACCGCTATCTGTATAAACATGGAAATATCTATACTTCTATCTGTGTAAACATGGAAATATCCACAACACTATCTCTAAAAAGAAGGAAATATCTACACTGTTAAGTGTATAAAGATGGAAATATCTACAGCGCTATCTGTTTAAAGATGGAAATATCTACACCGCTGTCTGCATAAACATGGAAATACATACAGCGCTATCTATATAAACATAGAAATATCTGCACTGCTACCTGTGTAAATGTGGGAATATCTACACCGCTCACTGTAAAAACATGGAAATAACTACACCGGTATCTATATAAACATGGAAATATCTACACCGCTATCTGTATAAACATGCAAAAAACTACACCGCTATCTGTATAAAGATGGAAATATCTATACCGCTATTTGTATAAACATGGAAATATCTACACTTCTATCTGTGTAAACTTGGAAATATCTCCACCGCTATCTATGTAAACATGGAAATATCTACACCGCTATCTCTAAAAAGAAGGAAATATCTACACCGTTATGTGTATAATGATGGAAATATCTACACCGCTTTCTGTATAAACATAGAAATATCTACACCGCCATCTGTTTAAACACGGAAATATGTACACCGCTATCTGGATAAACATGGAAATATCTACACCGCTATCAGTGTAAACATGGAAATATCTACACCACTATCTCTTAAAGCTTGGCAATATCTACACCGTTATGTGCATAAAGATGGAAATACCTTCACCGCCGTTTGTATGAACATGGAAATATCTACACTGCCAACTATATAAACATGGAAATATCTACACCGCTATCTGTGTAAACACGGAAATATCTACACCGCTATCTGTGTAAACATGGAAATATCTACACCGCTATCTCTATAAACATGGAAATATCTACAGCGCTATCTCAATAAACGTGGAAATAACTACACCACTATCTGTATAAACATGGAAATACTTACACCGATATCTGTATAAACATGAAAATAGCTACTGCGCTATCTGTGTAAACATGGAAATATCTACACCGCAATCTGTATAAACATGGAAATATCGACACCGCTATCTGTATAAACATGGAAATGTCTACACCGCTATCTGCATAAACATGGAAATATCTACACCGCTCTCTGGGTAAACAAGGAAATATTTACACTGCTATCTCTAAAAACATGGAAATATCCACACCGTTATGTGTATAAAGATGGAAACATCTACACCGCTATCTGTGTAAATATGGGAATATCTTCACCGCCATTGGTATGAACATGGAAATATCTACACTGCCAACTATACAAACATGGAAATATGTACACCGCCGTCTGCATGAACATGGAAATATCTACACCGCCAACTCTAAAAGATGGAAATATCTACACCACTATCTGTATAAACATTTAAGTAACTACACCGCAATCTGTATAAACATGGAAATACCTACACCGCTATCTGCATAAACATGGAAATACATACACCGTTATCTTTATAAACATGGAAATATCTACACCGCTACCTGTGTAAACGTGGGAACATCTACACCACTATCTGTATAAACATGGAAATATCTACACCGCTATCTGTATAAAAATGGAAATATCTACACCGCTGTCTGTATAAACATGCAAATATCTACACCGCTATCTGAATAGACATGGAAATATCTACACCGCTATTTGTATAAACATGGAAATATCTACACTTCTATCTGTGTAAACAGGGAAATATCTACACAGCTATCTGTGTAAACATGAAAATACCTACAACGCTATCTCTAAAAAGAAGGAAATATCTACACCGTTATGTGTATAAAGATGGAAATATCTACACCGCTATCTGTATAAACATGGAAATATCTACACAGCCATCTGTAGGAACATGCAAATATCTACACCACTATCTCTATAAACATGGAAATATCTACAACGCTATCTGTGTAAACATAGAAATATCTACACCGCCATCTGTAGAAACATGGAAATATCGACACCGCTATCTCTATAAACATGGAAATAGGTACACCGTTATCTGAATAAACATGGAAATATCTACACCGCTATATCTATAAACATGGAAATATCTACAACGCCATCTGTATGAACGTGGAAATATCTACACCGCCATCTGTAGGAACATGGAAATATCTACACCGGTATCTACACCACATTCTGTATGAACATGGAAGTATCTACACCGCCATCTGTTGGAACATGGAAATATCTACACTGCTATCTCTATAAACATGGAAATATCCACACTGCTATCTGTATATACATGGTAATATCTACACCGCTATCTCTATAAACGTGGAAATATCTACACCGCTATCCATATAAACATGGAAATAGATACACCGCTATCTGTATAAACATGGAAATATTGACACCGTCATCTGTATAAACATGCAAATATCTACACTGCAATCTGTAAAAACATGGAAATATCTAAACCGCTATCCGTGTAAAGATGGAAATATCTAAACTGCTATCTGTGTAAACTTGGAAATATCTACACAGCTATCTGTGTAAAAATCGAAATATCTACACCGCTATCTCTAAAAAGATGCAAATAACTTCACGGTTATGTGTATAAAGATGGAAATATCTAAACCGCTATCTGTATAAACATGGAAATAACTACACCGCCATCTGTATGAACATGGAAATGTCTAAACCGCCAACTGTATAAACATGGAAATATCTACACCGCCCTCTGTAGGAACTTGGAGATATCTACACCGCTATCTGTTTAAACATGGAAATATCTACACCGCTATCTGTCTAAAAGTGGAAATATCTACCCGGCTATCTGCAAAAACTTGGAAATATCTACACCGCTATCTGTGTAAACATGGAAATATCTGCACCGCTATCTGTGTAAGCATCTAAATATCCACAACGCTATCTCTATATACATGGAAATATCTACACCGCTATCTGTATAAACATGCAAATAACTACACCGCTATCTGTATAAAGATGGAAATATCTATACCGCTATTTGTATAAACATGGAAATATCTACACTTCTATCTGTGTAAACTTGGAAATATCTCCACCGCTATCTATGTAAACATGGAAATATCTACAACGCTATCTCTAAAAAGAAGGAAATATCTACACCGTTATGTGTATAAAGATGGAAATATCTACACCGCTTTCTGTATAAACATAGAAATATCTACACCGCCATCTGTATAAACACGGAAATATGTACACCGCTATCTGGATAAACATGGAAATATCTACACTGCTAACTGAATAGACATGGAAATATCTACACCGCTATCTGTATAAACATGGAAATATCTATACTTCTATCTGTGTAAACATGGAAATATCCACAACACTATCTCTAAAAAGAAGGAAATATCTACACTGTTAAGTGTATAAAGATGGAAATATCTACAGCGCTATCTGTTTAAAGATGGAAATATCTACACCGCTGTCTGCATAAACATGGAAATACATACAGCGCTATCTATATAAACATAGAAATATCTGCACTGCTACCTGTGTAAATGTGGGAATATCTACACCGCTCACTGTAAAAACATGGAAATAACTACACCGGTATCTATATAAACATGGAAATATCTACACCGCTATCTGTATAAACATGCAAAAAACTACACCGCTATCTGTATAAAGATGGAAATATCTATACCGCTATTTGTATAAACATGGAAATATCTACACTTCTATCTGTGTAAACTTGGAAATATCTCCACCGCTATCTATGTAAACATGGAAATATCTACACCGCTATCTCTAAAAAGAAGGAAATATCTACACTGTTATGTGTATAATGATGGAAATATCTACACCGCTTTCTGTATAAACATAGAAATATCTACACCGCCATCTGTTTAAACACGGAAATATGTACACCGCTATCTGGATAAACATGGAAATGTCTACACCGCTATCAGTGTAAACATGGAAATATCTACACCACTATCTCTTAAAGCTTGGCAATATCTACACCGTTATGTGCATAAAGATGGAAATACCTTCACCGCCGTTTGTATGAACATGGAAATATCTACACTGCCAACTATATAAACATGGAAATATCTACACCGCTATCTGTGTAAACACGGAAATATCTACACCGCTATCTGTGTAAACATGGAAATATCTACACCGCTATCTCTATAAACATGGAAATATCTACAGCGCTATCTCAATAAACGTGGAAATAACTACACCACTATCTGTATAAACATGGAAATACTTACACCGATATCTGTATAAACATGAAAATAGCTACTGCGCTATCTGTGTAAACATGGAAATATCTACACCGCAATCTGTATAAACATGGAAATATCGACACCGCTATCTGTATAAACATGGAAATGTCTACACCGCTATCTGCATAAACATGGAAATATCTACACCGCTCTCTGGGTAAACAAGGAAATATTTACACTGCTATCTCTAAAAACATGGAAATATCCACACCGTTATGTGTATAAAGATGGAAACATCTACACCGCTATCTGTGTAAATATGGGAATATCTTCACCGCCATTGGTATGAACATGGAAATATCTACACTGCCAACTATACAAACATGGAAATATGTACACCGCCGTCTGCATGAACATGGAAATATCTACACCGCCAACTCTAAAAGATGGAAATATCTACACCACTATCTGTATAAACATTTAAGTAACTACACCGCAATCTGTATAAACATGGAAATACCTACACCGCTATCTGCATAAACATGGAAATACATACACCGTTATCTTTATAAACATGGAAATATCTACACCGCTACCTGTGTAAACGTGGGAACATCTACACCACTATCTGTATAAACATGGAAATATCTACACCGCTATCTGTATAAAAATGGAAATATCTACACCGCTGTCTGTATAAACATGCAAATATCTACACCGCTATCTGAATAGACATGGAAATATCTACACCGCTATTTGTATAAACATGGAAATATCTACACTTCTATCTGTGTAAACAGGGAAATATCTACACAGCTATCTGTGTAAACATGAAAATACCTACAACGCTATCTCTAAAAAGAAGGAAATATCTACACCGTTATGTGTATAAAGATGGAAATATCTACACCGCTATCTGTATAAACATGGAAATATCTACACAGCCATCTGTAGGAACATGCAAATATCTACACCACTATCTCTATAAACATGGAAATATCTACAACGCTATCTGTGTAAACATAGAAATATCTACACCGCCATCTGTAGAAACATGGAAATATCGACACCGCTATCTCTATAAACATGGAAATAGGTACACCGTTATCTGAATAAACATGGAAATATCTACACCGCTATATCTATAAACATGGAAATATCTACAACGCCATCTGTATGAACGTGGAAATATCTACACCGCCATCTGTAGGAACATGGAAATATCTACACCGGTATCTACACCACATTCTGTATGAACATGGAAGTATCTACACCGCCATCTGTTGGAACATGGAAATATCTACACTGCTATCTCTATAAACATGGAAATATCCACACTGCTATCTGTATATACATGGTAATATCTACACCGCTATCTCTATAAACGTGGAAATATCTACACCGCTATCCATATAAACATGGAAATAGATACACCGCTATCTGTATAAACATGGAAATATTGACACCGTCATCTGTATAAACATGCAAATATCTACACTGCAATCTGTAAAAACATGGAAATATCTAAACCGCTATCCGTGTAAAGATGGAAATATCTAAACTGCTATCTGTGTAAACTTGGAAATATCTACACAGCTATCTGTGTAAAAATCGAAATATCTACACCGCTATCTCTAAAAAGATGCAAATAACTTCACGGTTATGTGTATAAAGATGGAAATATCTAAACCGCTATCTGTATAAACATGGAAATAACTACACCGCCATCTGTATGAACATGGAAATGTCTAAACCGCCAACTGTATAAACATGGAAATATCTACACCGCCCTCTGTAGGAACTTGGAGATATCTACACCGCTATCTGTTTAAACATGGAAATATCTACACCGCTATCTGTCTAAAAGTGGAAATATCTACCCGGCTATCTGCAAAAACTTGGAAATATCTACACCGCTATCTGTGTAAACATGGAAATATCTGCACCGCTATCTGTGTAAGCATCTAAATATCCACAACGCTATCTCTATATACATGGAAATATCTACACCGCTATCTGTATAAACATGCAAATAACTACACCGCTATCTGTATAAAGATGGAAATATCTATACCGCTATTTGTATAAACATGGAAATATCTACACTTCTATCTGTGTAAACTTGGAAATATCTCCACCGCTATCTATGTAAACATGGAAATATCTACAACGCTATCTCTAAAAAGAAGGAAATATCTACACCGTTATGTGTATAAAGATGGAAATATCTACACCGCTTTCTGTATAAACATAGAAATATCTACACCGCCATCTGTATAAACACGGAAATATGTACACCGCTATCTGGATAAACATGGAAATATCTACACTGCTAACTGAATAGACATGGAAATATCTACACCGCTATCTGTATAAACATGGAAATATCTATACTTCTATCTGTGTAAACATGGAAATATCCACAACACTATCTCTAAAAAGAAGGAAATATCTACACTGTTAAGTGTATAAAGATGGAAATATCTACAGCGCTATCTGTTTAAAGATGGAAATATCTACACCGCTGTCTGCATAAACATGGAAATACATACAGCGCTATCTATATAAACATAGAAATATCTGCACTGCTACCTGTGTAAATGTGGGAATATCTACACCGCTCACTGTAAAAACATGGAAATAACTACACCGGTATCTATATAAACATGGAAATATCTACACCGCTATCTGTATAAACATGCAAAAAACTACACCGCTATCTGTATAAAGATGGAAATATCTATACCGCTATTTGTATAAACATGGAAATATCTACACTTCTATCTGTGTAAACTTGGAAATATCTCCACCGCTATCTATGTAAACATGGAAATATCTACACCGCTATCTCTAAAAAGAAGGAAATATCTACACCGTTATGTGTATAATGATGGAAATATCTACACCGCTTTCTGTATAAACATAGAAATATCTACACCGCCATCTGTTTAAACACGGAAATATGTACACCGCTATCTGGATAAACATGGAAATATCTACACCGCTATCAGTGTAAACATGGAAATATCTACACCACTATCTCTTAAAGCTTGGCAATATCTACACCGTTATGTGCATAAAGATGGAAATACCTTCACCGCCATTTGTATGAACATGGAAATATCTACACTGCCAACTATATAAACATGGAAATATCTACACCGCTATCTGTGTAAACACGGAAATATCTACACCGCTATCTGTGTAAACATGGAAATATCTACACCGCTATCTCTATAAACATGGAAATATCTACAGCGCTATCTCAATAAACGTGGAAATAACTACACCACTATCTGTATAAACATGGAAATACTTACACCGATATCTGTATAAACATGAAAATAGCTACTGCGCTATCTGTGTAAACATGGAAATATCTACACCGCAATCTGTATAAACATGGAAATATCGACACCGCTATCTGTATAAACATGGAAATGTCTACACCGCTATCTGCATAAACATGGAAATATCTACACCGCTCTCTGGGTAAACAAGGAAATATTTACACTGCTATCTCTAAAAACATGGAAATATCCACACCGTTATGTGTATAAAGATGGAAACATCTACACCGCTATCTGTGTAAATATGGGAATATCTTCACCGCCATTGGTATGAACATGGAAATATCTACACTGCCAACTATACAAACATGGAAATATGTACACCGCCGTCTGCATGAACATGGAAATATCTACACCGCCAACTCTAAAAGATGGAAATATCTACACCACTATCTGTATAAACATTTAAGTAACTACACCGCAATCTGTATAAACATGGAAATACCTACACCGCTATCTGCATAAACATGGAAATACATACACCGTTATCTTTATAAACATGGAAATATCTACACCGCTACCTGTGTAAACGTGGGAACCTCTACACCACTATCTGTATAAACATAGAAATATCTACACCGCTATCTGTATAAAAATGGAAATATCTACACCGCTGTCTGTATAAACATGCAAATATCTACACCGCTATCTGAATAGACATGGAAATATCTACACCGCTATTTGTATAAACATGGAAATATCTACACTTCTATCTGTGTAAACAGGGAAATATCTACACAGCTATCTGTGTAAACATGAAAATACCTACAACGCTATCTCTAAAAAGAAGGAAATATCTACACCGTTATGTGTATAAAGATGGAAATATCTACACCGCTATCTGTATAAACATGGAAATATCTACACAGCCATCTGTAGGAACATGCAAATATCTACACCACTATCTCTATAAACATGGAAATATCTACAACGCTATCTGTGTAAACATAGAAATATCTACACCGCCATCTGTAGAAACATGGAAATATCGACACCGCTATCTCTATAAACATGGAAATAGGTACACCGTTATCTGAATAAACATGGAAATATCTACACCGCTATATCTATAAACATGGAAATATCTACAACGCCATCTGTATGAACGTGGAAATATCTACACCGCCATCTGTAGGAACATGGAAATATCTACACCGGTATCTACACCACATTCTGTATGAACATGGAAGTATCTACACCGCCATCTGTTGGAACATGGAAATATCTACACTGCTATCTCTATAAACATGGAAATATCCACACTGCTATCTGTATATACATGGTAATATCTACACCGCTATCTCTATAAACGTGGAAATATCTACACCACTATCCATATAAACATGGAAATAGATACACCGCTATCTGTATAAACATGGAAATATTGACACCGTCATCTGTATAAACATGCAAATATCTACACTGCAATCTGTAAAAACATGGAAATATCTAAACCGCTATCCGTGTAAAGATGGAAATATCTAAACTGCTATCTGTGTAAACTTGGAAATATCTACACAGCTATCTGTGTAAAAATCGAAATATCTACACCGCTATCTCTAAAAAGATGCAAATAACTTCACGGTTATGTGTATAAAGATGGAAATATCTAAACCGCTATCTGTATAAACATGGAAATAACTACACCGCCATCTGTATGAACATGGAAATGTCTAAACCGCCAACTGTATAAACATGGAAATATCTACACCGCCCTCTGTAGGAACTTGGAGATATCTACACCGCTATCTGTTTAAACATGGAAATATCTACACCGCTATCTGTCTAAAAGTGGAAATATCTACCCGGCTATCTGCAAAAACTTGGAAATATCTACACCGCTATCTGTGTAAACATGGAAATATCTGCACCGCTATCTGTGTAAGCATCTAAATATCCACAACGCTATCTCTATATACATGGAAATATCTACACCGCTATCTGTATAAACATGCAAATAACTACACCGCTATCTGTATAAAGATGGAAATATCTATACCGCTATTTGTATAAACATGGAAATATCTACACTTCTATCTGTGTAAACTTGGAAATATCTCCACCGCTATCTATGTAAACATGGAAATATCTACAACGCTATCTCTAAAAAGAAGGAAATATCTACACCGTTATGTGTATAAAGATGGAAATATCTACACCGCTTTCTGTATAAACATAGAAATATCTACACCGCCATCTGTATAAACACGGAAATATGTACACCGCTATCTGGATAAACATGGAAATATCTACACTGCTAACTGAATAGACATGGAAATATCTACACCGCTATCTGTATAAACATGGAAATATCTATACTTCTATCTGTGTAAACATGGAAATATCCACAACACTATCTCTAAAAAGAAGGAAATATCTACACTGTTAAGTGTATAAAGATGGAAATATCTACAGCGCTATCTGTTTAAAGATGGAAATATCTACACCGCTGTCTGCATAAACATGGAAATACATACAGCGCTATCTATATAAACATAGAAATATCTGCACTGCTACCTGTGTAAATGTGGGAATATCTACACCGCTCACTGTAAAAACATGGAAATAACTACACCGGTATCTATATAAACATGGAAATATCTACACCGCTATCTGTATAAACATGCAAAAAACTACACCGCTATCTGTATAAAGATGGAAATATCTATACCGCTATTTGTATAAACATGGAAATATCTACACTTCTATCTGTGTAAACTTGGAAATATCTCCACCGCTATCTATGTAAACATGGAAATATCTACAACGCTATCTCTAAAAAGAAGGAAATATCTACACCGTTATGTGTATAAAGATGGAAATATCTACACCGCTTTCTGTATAAACATAGAAATATCTACACCGCCATCTGTATAAACACGGAAATATGTACACCGCTATCTGGATAAACATGGAAATATCTACACTGCTAACTGAATAGACATGGAAATATCTACACCGCTATCTGTATAAACATGGAAATATCTATACTTCTATCTGTGTAAACATGGAAATATCCACAACACTATCTCTAAAAAGAAGGAAATATCTACACTGTTAAGTGTATAAAGATGGAAATATCTACAGCGCTATCTGTTTAAAGATGGAAATATCTACACCGCTGTCTGCATAAACATGGAAATACATACAGCGCTATCTATATAAACATAGAAATATCTGCACTGCTACCTGTGTAAATGTGGGAATATCTACACCGCTCACTGTAAAAACATGGAAATAACTACACCGGTATCTATATAAACATGGAAATATCTACACCGCTATCTGTATAAACATGCAAAAAACTACACCGCTATCTGTATAAAGATGGAAATATCTATACCGCTATTTGTATAAACATGGAAATATCTACACTTCTATCTGTGTAAACTTGGAAATATCTCCACCGCTATCTATGTAAACATGGAAATATCTACACCGCTATCTCTAAAAAGAAGGAAATATCTACACCGTTATGTGTATAATGATGGAAATATCTACACCGCTTTCTGTATAAACATAGAAATATCTACACCGCCATCTGTTTAAACACGGAAATATGTACACCGCTATCTGGATAAACATGGAAATATCTACACCGCTATCAGTGTAAACATGGAAATATCTACACCACTATCTCTTAAAGCTTGGCAATATCTACACCGTTATGTGCATAAAGATGGAAATACCTTCACCGCCGTTTGTATGAACATGGAAATATCTACACTGCCAACTATATAAACATGGAAATATCTACACCGCTATCTGTGTAAACACGGAAATATCTACACCGCTATCTGTGTAAACATGGAAATATCTACACCGCTATCTCTATAAACATGGAAATATCTACAGCGCTATCTCAATAAACGTGGAAATAACTACACCACTATCTGTATAAACATGGAAATACTTACACCGATATCTGTATAAACATGAAAATAGCTACTGCGCTATCTGTGTAAACATGGAAATATCTACACCGCAATCTGTATAAACATGGAAATATCGACACCGCTATCTGTATAAACATGGAAATGTCTACACCGCTATCTGCATAAACATGGAAATATCTACACCGCTCTCTGGGTAAACAAGGAAATATTTACACTGCTATCTCTAAAAACATGGAAATATCCACACCGTTATGTGTATAAAGATGGAAACATCTACACCGCTATCTGTGTAAATATGGGAATATCTTCACCGCCATTGGTATGAACATGGAAATATCTACACTGCCAACTATACAAACATGGAAATATGTACACCGCCGTCTGCATGAACATGGAAATATCTACACCGCCAACTCTAAAAGATGGAAATATCTACACCACTATCTGTATAAACATTTAAGTAACTACACCGCAATCTGTATAAACATGGAAATACCTACACCGCTATCTGCATAAACATGGAAATACATACACCGTTATCTTTATAAACATGGAAATATCTACACCGCTACCTGTGTAAACGTGGGAACATCTACACCACTATCTGTATAAACATGGAAATATCTACACCG
This sequence comes from Gorilla gorilla gorilla, assembly GCF_029281585.2. NCBI lineage: Eukaryota > Metazoa > Chordata > Mammalia > Primates > Hominidae > Gorilla > Gorilla gorilla. Next base: position 154,046,676 of record NC_073234.2, on the reverse strand, counting down.
CTATCTGTATAAAAATGGAAATATCTACACCGCTGTCTGTATAAACATGCAAATATCTACACCGCTATCTGAATAGACATGGAAATATCTACACCGCTATTTGTATAAACATGGAAATATCTACACTTCTATCTGTGTAAACAGGGAAATATCTACACAGCTATCTGTGTAAACATGAAAATACCTACAACGCTATCTCTAAAAAGAAGGAAATATCTACACCGTTATGTGTATAAAGATGGAAATATCTACACCGCTATCTGTATAAACATGGAAATATCTACACAGCCATCTGTAGGAACATGCAAATATCTACACCACTATCTCTATAAACATGGAAATATCTACAACGCTATCTGTGTAAACATAGAAATATCTACACCGCCATCTGTAGAAACATGGAAATATCGACACCGCTATCTCTATAAACATGGAAATAGGTACACCGTTATCTGAATAAACATGGAAATATCTACACCGCTATATCTATAAACATGGAAATATCTACAACGCCATCTGTATGAACGTGGAAATATCTACACCGCCATCTGTAGGAACATGGAAATATCTACACAGGTATCTACACCACATTCTGTATGAACATGGAAGTATCTACACCGCCATCTGTGGGAACATGGAAATATCTACACTGCTATCTCTATAAACATGGAAATATCCACACTGCTATCTGTATATACATGGTAATATCTACACCGCTATCTCTATAAACGTGGAAATATCTACACCGCTATCCATATAAACATGGAAATAGATACACCGCTATCTGTATAAACATGGAAATATTGACACCGTTATCTGTATAAACATGCAAATATCTACACTGCAATCTGTAAAAACATGGAAATATCTAAACCGCTATCCGTGTAAAGATGGAAATATCTAAACTGCTATCTGTGTAAACTTGGAAATATCTACACAGCTATCTGTGTAAAAATCGAAATATCTACACCGCTATCTCTAAAAAGATGCAAATAACTTCACGGTTATGTGTATAAAGATGGAAATATCTAAACCGCTATCTGTATAAACATGGAAATAACTACACCGCCATCTGTATGAACATGGAAATGTCTAAACCGCCAACTGTATAAACATGGAAATATCTACACCGCCCTCTGTAGGAACTTGGAGATATCTACACCGCTATCTGTTTAAACATGGAAATATCTACACCGCTATCTGTCTAAAAGTGGAAATATCTACCCGGCTATCTGCAAAAACTTGGAAATATCTACACCGCTATCTGTGTAAACATGGAAATATCTGCACCGCTATCTGTGTAAGCATCTAAATATCCACAACGCTATCTCTATATACATGGAAATATCTACACCGCTATCTGTATAAACATGCAAATAACTACACCGCTATCTGTATAAAGATGGAAATATCTATACCGCTATTTGTATAAACATGGAAATATCTACACTTCTATCTGTGTAAACTTGGAAATATCTCCACCGCTATCTATGTAAACATGGAAATATCTACAACGCTATCTCTAAAAAGAAGGAAATATCTACACCGTTATGTGTATAAAGATGGAAATATCTACACCGCTTTCTGTATAAACATAGAAATATCTACACCGCCATCTGTATAAACACGGAAATATGTACACCGCTATCTGGATAAACATGGAAATATCTACACCGCTATCAGTGTAAACATGGAAATATCTACACCACTATCTCTTAAAGCTTGGAAATATCTACACCGTTATGTGTATAAAGATGGAAATACCTTCACCGCCATTTGTATGAACATGGAAATATCTACACTGCCAACTATATAAACATGGAAATACCTACACCGCTATCTGTGTAAACACGGAAATATCTACACCGCTATCTGTGTAAACATGGAATTATCTACACCGCTATCTGTATAAACATGCAAATATCTACACCGCTATCTGTATAAACATGGAAATATTGACACCGTTATCTGTATAAACATGCAAATATCTACACTGCAATCTGTAAAAACATGGAAATGTCTACACCGCTATCCGTGTAAAGATGGAAATATCTACACTGCTATCTGTGTAAACTTGGAAATATCTACACAGCTATCTGTGTAAAAATCGAAATATCTACACCGCTATCTCTAAAAAGATGCAAATAACTTCACGGTTATGTGTATAAAGATGGAAATATCTAAACCGCTATCTGTATAAACATGGAAATAACTACACCGCCATCTGTATGAACATGGAAATGTCTAAACCGCCAACTGTATAAACATGGAAATATCTACACCGCCCTCTGTAGGAACATGGAGATATCTACACCGCTATCTGTTTAAACATGGAAATATCTACACCGCTATCTGTCTAAAAGTGGAAATATCCACCCGGCTATCTGCAAAAACTTGGAAATATCTACACCGCTATCTGTGTAAACATGGAAATATCTGCACCGCTATCTGTGTAAGCATCTAAATATCCACAACGCTATCTCTATATACATGGAAATATCTACACCACTATCTGTATAAACATGGAAATATCTACAACGCTATCTGTGTAAACATGGAAATATCTAAAACGCTATGTGTGTTAATATGGAAATATCTAAACCGCTATCTCTGTAAACATGGAAATATCTACACCATTATGTGTATAAAGTTGGAAATATCTACACCGCTATCTGGATAAACATGGAAATATCTACACCGCTATCAGTGTAAACATGGAAATATCTACACCACTATCTCTTAAAGCTTGGAAATATCTACACCGTTATGTGTATAAAGATGGAAATACCTTCACCGCCATTTGTATGAACATGGAAATAACTACACTGCCAACTATATAAACAAGGAAATATCTACACCGCTATCTGTGTAAACACGGAAATATCTACACCGCTATCTGTGTAAACATGGAATTATCTACACCGCTATCTGTATAAACATGCAAATATCTACACCGCTATCTGTATAAACATGGAAATATTGACACCGTTATCTGTATAAACATGCAAATATCTACACTGCAATCTGTAAAAGCATGGAAATGTCTACACCGCTATCCGTGTAAAGATGGAAATATCTACACTGCTATCTGTGTAAACTTGGAAATATCTACACCGCTATCTGTGTAAAAATCGAAATATCTACACCGCTATCTCTAAAAAGATGCAAATAACTTCACGGTTATGTGTATAAAGATGGAAATATCTAAACCGCTATCTGTATAAACATGGAAATAACTACACGGCCATCTGTATGAACATGGAAATGTCTAAACCGCCAACTGTATAAACATGGAAATATCTACACCACCCTCTGTAGGAACATGGAGATATCTACACCGCTATCTGTTTAAACATGGAAATATCTACACCGCTATCTGTCTAAAAGTGGAAATATCCACCCGGCTATCTGCAAAAACTTGGAAATATCTACACCGCTATCTGTGTAAACATGGAAATATCTGCACCGCTATCTGTGTAAGCATCTAAATATCCACAACGCTATCTCTATATACATGGAAATATCTACACCGCTATCTGTATAAACATGGAAATACCTACACCGCTATCTGCATAAACATGGAAATACATACACCGTTATCTTTATAAACATGGAAATATCTACACCGCTACCTGTGTAAATGTGGGAACATCTACACCACTATCTGTATAAACATGGAAATATCTACACCGCTATCTGTGTAAACATGGAAATATCTAAAACGCTATGTGTGTTAATATGGAAATATCTAAACCGTTATCTCTGTAAACATGGAAATATCTACACCGTTATGTGTATAAAGTTGGAAATATCTACACTGCTATGTGTATAAACATGGAAATATCTACACCGACATCTGTATGAATATGGAAATATCTACACCGTGAACTCTATAAACATGGAAATATCTACACCGCCATCAGTAGGAACATGGAAATATCTACACCGCTATCTCTATAAACATGGAAATATCTACACCGCCATCTGTATAAACATGGAAATAAGTACACCGCTATCTGGCTAAACATGGAAATATCTCCACCGCTATATCTATAAACATGGAAATATCTACACCGCCATCTGTATGAACATGCAAATATCTACACCGCCATCTGTAGGAACATGGAAATATCTACACCGGTATCTGCATAAACATGGAAACACATACACCAGTATCTATTTAAACATGGAAATATCTACACCGCTAAATGTGTAAACGTGGAAATATCTACACCACTATCTGCATAAACATGGAAATATCTACACCGCTATCTGTATAAATTGGAAACATCTACACCGCTGTCTGTATAAACATGCAAATATCTCCACCGCTAACTGAAGAGACATGGAAATATCTACACCGCTATCTGTATAAACATGGAAATATCTACACTTCTATCTGTGTAAACATGGAAATATCTACACCGCTATCTGTGTAAACATGGAAATATCCACAACACTATCTCTAAAAAGAAGGAAATATCTACACCGTTAAGCGTATAAAGATGGAAATATCTACAGCGCTGTCTGTTTAAAGATGGAAATATCTACACCGCTGTCTGCATAAACATGGAAATACATACAGCGCTATCTATATAAACATAGAAATATCTGCACTGCTACCTGTGTAAATGTGGGAATATCTACACCGCTCACTGTAAAAACATGGAAATAACTACACCATTATCTGTATACACATGGAAATATCTACACCGCTATCTGTATAAACATGCAAATAACTACACCGCTATCTGTATAAAGATGGAAATATCTATACCGCTATTTGTATAAACATGGAAATATCTACACTTCTATCTGTGTAAACTTGGAAATATCTCCACCGCTATCTATGTAAACATGGAAATATCTACACCGCTATCTCTAAAAAGAAGGAAATATCTACACCGTTATGTGTATAAAGATGGAAATATCTACACCGCTTTCTGTATAAACATAGAAATATCTACACTGCCATCTGTATAAACACGGAAATATGTGCACCGCTATCTGGATAAACATGGAAATATCTACAGCGCTATCTCAATAAACGTGGAAATAACTACACCACTATCTGTATAAACATGGAAATACTTACACCGATATCTGTATAAACATGAAAATAGCTACAGCGCTATCTGTGTAAACATGGAAATAACTACACCGCTATCTGTATAAACATGGAAATATCGACACCGCTATCTGTATAAACATGGAAATGTCTACACCGCTATCTGCATAAACATGGAAATATCTACACCGCTCTCTGGGTAAACAAGGAAATATTTACACCGCTATCTCTAAAAACATGGAAATATCCACACCGTTATGTGTATAAAGATGGAAATATCTACACCGCTATCTGTGTAAATATGGGAATATCTTCACCGCCATCTGTGTAAATATGGGAATATCTTCACCGCCATTTATATGAACATGGAAATATCTACACTGCCAACTATACAAACATGGAAATATGTACACCGCCGTCTGCAAGAACATGGAAATATCTACACCGCCAACTCTAAAAGATGGAAATATCTACACAACTATCTGTATAAACATTTAAGTATCTACACCGCTATGTGTATAAACATGGAAATATCTACACTGCTATCTGCATAAACAAGGAAATACATACACCGTTATCTTTATAAACATGGAAATATCTACACCGCTACCTGTGTAAACGTGGGAACATCTACACCACTATCTCTATAAACATGGAAATATCTACACCGCTATCTGTATAAAAATGGGAATATCTACACTGCTGTCTCTATAAACATGTAAATATCTACACCGCTATCTGAACAGACATGGAAATATCTACATCGCTATTTGTATAAACATGGAAATACCTACACTTCTATCTGTGTAAACAGGGAAATATCTACACAGCTATCTGTGTAAACATGGAAATATCTACAACGCTATCTCTAAAAAGAAGGAAATATCTACACCGTTATGTGTATAAAGATGGAAATATCTTCACCGCTATCTGTATAAACATGGAAATATATACACAGCCATCTGTAGGAACATGCAAATATCTACACCGCTATCTCTATCAACATGGAAATATCTACAACGCTATCTGTGTAAACATGGAAATATCTACACCGCCATCTGTAGAAACATGGAAATATCGACACCGCTATCTCTATAAACATGGAAATAGGTACACCGTTATCTGGATAAACATGGAAATATCTACACCGCTATATCTATAAACATGGAAATATCTACAACGCCATCTGTATGAACATGGAAATATCTACACCGCCATCTGTAGGAACATGGAAATATCTACACCGGTATCTACACCACCTTCTGTATGAACATGGAAATATCTAAACCGCCATCTGTTGGAACATGGAAATATCTACACTGCTATCTCTATAAACATGGAAATATCCACTCCGCTATCTGTATATACATGGTAATATCTACATCGCTATCTCTATAAACGTGGAAATATCTACACCGCTATCCATATAAACATGGAAATAGATACACTGCTATCTGTATAAACATGGAAATATTGACACCGTTATCTGTATAAACATGCAAATATCTACACTGCAATCTGTAAAAACATGGAAATGTCTACACCGCTATCCGTGTAAAGATGGAAATATCTACACTGCTATCTGTGTAAACTTGGAAATATCTACACAGCTATCTGTGTAAAAATCGAAATATCTACACCGCTATCTCTAAAAAGATGCAAATAACTTCACGGTTATGTGTATAAAGATGGAAATATCTAAACCGCTATCTGTATAAACATGGAAATAACTACACCGCCATCTGTATGAACATGGAAATGTCTAAACCGCCAACTGTATAAACATGGAAATATCTACACCGCCCTCTGTAGGAACATGGAGATATCTACACCGCTATCTGTTTAAACATGGAAATATCTACACCGCTATCTGTCTAAAAGTGGAAATATCCACCCGGCTATCTGCAAAAACTTGGAAATATCTACACCGCTATCTGTGTAAACATGGAAATATCTGCACCGCTATCTGTGTAAGCATCTAAATATCCACAACGCTATCTCTATATACATGGAAATATCTACACCGCTATCTGTATAAACATGGAAATATCTACAACGCTATCTGTGTAAACATGGAAATATCTAAAACGCTATGTGTGTTAATATGGAAATATCTAAACCGCTATCTCTGTAAACATGGAAATATCTACACCATTATGTGTATAAAGTTGGAAATATCTACACCGCTATCTGGATAAACATGGAAATATCTACACCGCTATCAGTGTAAACATGGAAATATCTACACCACTATCTCTTAAAGCTTGGAAATATCTACACCGTTATGTGTATAAAGATGGAAATACCTTCACCGCCATTTGTATGAACATGGAAATAACTACACTGCCAACTATATAAACAAGGAAATATCTACACCGCTATCTGTGTAAACACGGAAATATCTACACCGCTATCTGTGTAAACATGGAATTATCTACACCGCTATCTGTATAAACATGCAAATATCTACACCGCTATCTGTATAAACATGGAAATATTGACACCGTTATCTGTATAAACATGCAAATATCTACACTGCAATCTGTAAAAGCATGGAAATGTCTACACCGCTATCCGTGTAAAGATGGAAATATCTACACTGCTATCTGTGTAAACTTGGAAATATCTACACCGCTATCTGTGTAAAAATCGAAATATCTACACCGCTATCTCTAAAAAGATGCAAATAACTTCACGGTTATGTGTATAAAGATGGAAATATCTAAACCGCTATCTGTATAAACATGGAAATAACTACACGGCCATCTGTATGAACATGGAAATGTCTAAACCGCCAACTGTATAAACATGGAAATATCTACACCACCCTCTGTAGGAACATGGAGATATCTACACCGCTATCTGTTTAAACATGGAAATATCTACACCGCTATCTGTCTAAAAGTGGAAATATCCACCCGGCTATCTGCAAAAACTTGGAAATATCTACACCGCTATCTGTGTAAACATGGAAATATCTGCACCGCTATCTGTGTAAGCATCTAAATATCCACAACGCTATCTCTATATACATGGAAATATCTACACCGCTATCTGTATAAACATGGAAATACCTACACCGCTATCTGCATAAACATGGAAATACATACACCGTTATCTTTATAAACATGGAAATATCTACACCGCTACCTGTGTAAATGTGGGAACATCTACACCACTATCTGTATAAACATGGAAATATCTACACCGCTATCTGTGTAAACATGGAAATATCTAAAACGCTATGTGTGTTAATATGGAAATATCTAAACCGTTATCTCTGTAAACATGGAAATATCTACACCGTTATGTGTATAAAGTTGGAAATATCTACACTGCTATGTGTATAAACATGGAAATATCTACACCGACATCTGTATGAATATGGAAATATCTACACCGTGAACTCTATAAACATGGAAATATCTACACCGCCATCAGTAGGAACATGGAAATATCTACACCGCTATCTCTATAAACATGGAAATATCTACACCGCCATCTGTATAAACATGGAAATAAGTACACCGCTATCTGGCTAAACATGGAAATATCTCCACCGCTATATCTATAAACATGGAAATATCTACACCGCCATCTGTATGAACATGCAAATATCTACACCGCCATCTGTAGGAACATGGAAATATCTACACCGGTATCTGCATAAACATGGAAACACATACACCAGTATCTATTTAAACATGGAAATATCTACACCGCTAAATGTGTAAACGTGGAAATATCTACACCACTATCTGCATAAACATGGAAATATCTACACCGCTATCTGTATAAATTGGAAACATCTACACCGCTGTCTGTATAAACATGCAAATATCTCCACCGCTAACTGAAGAGACATGGAAATATCTACACCGCTATCTGTATAAACATGGAAATATCTACACTTCTATCTGTGTAAACATGGAAATATCTACACCGCTATCTGTGTAAACATGGAAATATCCACAACACTATCTCTAAAAAGAAGGAAATATCTACACCGTTAAGCGTATAAAGATGGAAATATCTACAGCGCTGTCTGTTTAAAGATGGAAATATCTACACCGCTGTCTGCATAAACATGGAAATACATACAGCGCTATCTATATAAACATAGAAATATCTGCACTGCTACCTGTGTAAATGTGGGAATATCTACACCGCTCACTGTAAAAACATGGAAATAACTACACCATTATCTGTATACACATGGAAATATCTACACCGCTATCTGTATAAACATGCAAATAACTACACCGCTATCTGTATAAAGATGGAAATATCTATACCGCTATTTGTATAAACATGGAAATATCTACACTTCTATCTGTGTAAACTTGGAAATATCTCCACCGCTATCTATGTAAACATGGAAATATCTACACCGCTATCTCTAAAAAGAAGGAAATATCTACACCGTTATGTGTATAAAGATGGAAATATCTACACCGCTTTCTGTATAAACATAGAAATATCTACACTGCCATCTGTATAAACACGGAAATATGTGCACCGCTATCTGGATAAACATGGAAATATCTACAGCGCTATCTCAATAAACGTGGAAATAACTACACCACTATCTGTATAAACATGGAAATACTTACACCGATATCTGTATAAACATGAAAATAGCTACAGCGCTATCTGTGTAAACATGGAAATAACTACACCGCTATCTGTATAAACATGGAAATATCGACACCGCTATCTGTATAAACATGGAAATGTCTACACCGCTATCTGCATAAACATGGAAATATCTACACCGCTCTCTGGGTAAACAAGGAAATATTTACACCGCTATCTCTAAAAACATGGAAATATCCACACCGTTATGTGTATAAAGATGGAAATATCTACACCGCTATCTGTGTAAATATGGGAATATCTTCACCGCCATCTGTGTAAATATGGGAATATCTTCACCGCCATTTATATGAACATGGAAATATCTACACTGCCAACTATACAAACATGGAAATATGTACACCGCCGTCTGCAAGAACATGGAAATATCTACACCGCCAACTCTAAAAGATGGAAATATCTACACAACTATCTGTATAAACATTTAAGTATCTACACCGCTATGTGTATAAACATGGAAATATCTACACTGCTATCTGCATAAACAAGGAAATACATACACCGTTATCTTTATAAACATGGAAATATCTACACCGCTACCTGTGTAAACGTGGGAACATCTACACCACTATCTCTATAAACATGGAAATATCTACACCGCTATCTGTATAAAAATGGGAATATCTACACTGCTGTCTCTATAAACATGTAAATATCTACACCGCTATCTGAACAGACATGGAAATATCTACATCGCTATTTGTATAAACATGGAAATACCTACACTTCTATCTGTGTAAACAGGGAAATATCTACACAGCTATCTGTGTAAACATGGAAATATCTACAACGCTATCTCTAAAAAGAAGGAAATATCTACACCGTTATGTGTATAAAGATGGAAATATCTTCACCGCTATCTGTATAAACATGGAAATATATACACAGCCATCTGTAGGAACATGCAAATATCTACACCGCTATCTCTATCAACATGGAAATATCTACAACGCTATCTGTGTAAACATGGAAATATCTACACCGCCATCTGTAGAAACATGGAAATATCGACACCGCTATCTCTATAAACATGGAAATAGGTACACCGTTATCTGGATAAACATGGAAATATCTACACCGCTATATCTATAAACATGGAAATATCTACAACGCCATCTGTATGAACATGGAAATATCTACACCGCCATCTGTAGGAACATGGAAATATCTACACCGGTATCTACACCACCTTCTGTATGAACATGGAAATATCTAAACCGCCATCTGTTGGAACATGGAAATATCTACACTGCTATCTCTATAAACATGGAAATATCCACTCCGCTATCTGTATATACATGGTAATATCTACATCGCTATCTCTATAAACGTGGAAATATCTACACCGCTATCCATATAAACATGGAAATAGATACACTGCTATCTGTATAAACATGGAAATATTGACACCGTTATCTGTATAAACATGCAAATATCTACACTGCAATCTGTAAAAACATGGAAATGTCTACACCGCTATCCGTGTAAAGATGGAAATATCTACACTGCTATCTGTGTAAACTTGGAAATATCTACACAGCTATCTGTGTAAAAATCGAAATATCTACACCGCTATCTCTAAAAAGATGCAAATAACTTCACGGTTATGTGTATAAAGATGGAAATATCTAAACCGCTATCTGTATAAACATGGAAATAACTACACCGCCATCTGTATGAACATGGAAATGTCTAAACCGCCAACTGTATAAACATGGAAATATCTACACCGCCCTCTGTAGGAACATGGAGATATCTACACCGCTATCTGTTTAAACATGGAAATATCTACACCGCTATCTGTCTAAAAGTGGAAATATCCACCCGGCTATCTGCAAAAACTTGGAAATATCTACACCGCTATCTGTGTAAACATGGAAATATCTGCACCGCTATCTGTGTAAGCATCTAAATATCCACAACGCTATCTCTATATACATGGAAATATCTACACCGCTATCTGTATAAACATGGAAATATCTACAACGCTATCTGTGTAAACATGGAAATATCTAAAACGCTATGTGTGTTAATATGGAAATATCTAAACCGCTATCTCTGTAAACATGGAAATATCTACACCATTATGTGTATAAAGTTGGAAATATCTACACCGCTATCTGGATAAACATGGAAATATCTACACCGCTATCAGTGTAAACATGGAAATATCTACACCACTATCTCTTAAAGCTTGGAAATATCTACACCGTTATGTGTATAAAGATGGAAATACCTTCACCGCCATTTGTATGAACATGGAAATAACTACACTGCCAACTATATAAACAAGGAAATATCTACACCGCTATCTGTGTAAACACGGAAATATCTACACCGCTATCTGTGTAAACATGGAATTATCTACACCGCTATCTGTATAAACATGCAAATATCTACACCGCTATCTGTATAAACATGGAAATATTGACACCGTTATCTGTATAAACATGCAAATATCTACACTGCAATCTGTAAAAACATGGAAATGTCTACACCGCTATCCGTGTAAAGATGGAAATATCTACACTGCTATCTGTGTAAACTTGGAAATATCTACACCGCTATCTGTGTAAAAATCGAAATATCTACACCGCTATCTCTAAAAAGATGCAAATAACTTCACGGTTATGTGTATAAAGATGGAAATATCTAAACCGCTATCTGTATAAACATGGAAATAACTACACGGCCATCTGTATGAACATGGAAATGTCTAAACCGCCAACTGTATAAACATGGAAATATCTACACCACCCTCTGTAGGAACATGGAGATATCTACACCGCTATCTGTTTAAACATGGAAATATCTACACCGCTATCTGTCTAAAAGTGGAAATATCCACCCGGCTATCTGCAAAAACTTGGAAATATCTACACCGCTATCTGTGTAAACATGGAAATATCTGCACCGCTATCTGTGTAAGCATCTAAATATCCACAACGCTATCTCTATATACATGGAAATATCTACACCGCTATCTGTATAAACATGGAAATACCTACACCGCTATCTGCATAAACATGGAAATACATACACCGTTATCTTTATAAACATGGAAATATCTACACCGCTACCTGTGTAAATGTGGGAACATCTACACCACTATCTGTATAAACATGGAAATATCTACACCGCTATCTGTGTAAACATGGAAATATCTAAAACGCTATGTGTGTTAATATGGAAATATCTAAACCGTTATCTCTGTAAACATGGAAATATCTACACCGTTATGTGTATAAAGTTGGAAATATCTACACTGCTATGTGTATAAACATGGAAATATCTACACCGACATCTGTATGAATATGGAAATATCTACACCGTGAACTCTATAAACATGGAAATATCTACACCGCCATCAGTAGGAACATGGAAATATCTACACCGCTATCTCTATAAACATGGAAATATCTACACCGCCATCTGTATAAACATGGAAATAAGTACACCGCTATCTGGCTAAACATGGAAATATCTCCACCGCTATATCTATAAACATGGAAATATCTACACCGCCATCTGTATGAACATGCAAATATCTACACCGCCATCTGTAGGAACATGGAAATATCTACACCGGTATCTGCATAAACATGGAAACACATACACCAGTATCTATTTAAACATGGAAATATCTACACCGCTAAATGTGTAAACGTGGAAATATCTACACCACTATCTGCATAAACATGGAAATATCTACACCGCTATCTGTATAAATTGGAAACATCTACACCGCTGTCTGTATAAACATGCAAATATCTCCACCGCTAACTGAAGAGACATGGAAATATCTACACCGCTATCTGTATAAACATGGAAATATCTACACTTCTATCTGTGTAAACATGGAAATATCTACACCGCTATCTGTGTAAACATGGAAATATCCACAACACTATCTCTAAAAAGAAGGAAATATCTACACCGTTAAGTGTATAAAGATGGAAATATCTACAGCGCTGTCTGTTTAAAGATGGAAATATCTACACCGCTGTCTGCATAAACATGGAAATACATACAGCGCTATCTATATAAACATAGAAATATCTGCACTGCTACCTGTGTAAATGTGGGAATATCTACACCGCTCACTGTAAAAACATGGAAATAACTACACCATTATCTGTATACACATGGAAATATCTACACCGCTATCTGTATAAACATGCAAATAACTACACCGCTATCTGTATAAAGATGGAAATATCTATACCGCTATTTGTATAAACATGGAAATATCTACACTTCTATCTGTGTAAACTTGGAAATATCTCCACCGCTATCTATGTAAACATGGAAATATCTACACCGCTATCTCTAAAAAGAAGGAAATATCTACACCGTTATGTGTATAAAGATGGAAATATCTACACCGCTTTCTGTATAAACATAGAAATATCTACACTGCCATCTGTATAAACACGGAAATATGTGCACCGCTATCTGGATAAACATGGAAATATCTACAGCTCTATCTCAATAAACGTGGAAATAACTACACCACTATCTGTATAAACATGGAAATACTTACACCGATATCTGTATAAACATGAAAATAGCTACAGCGCTATCTGTGTAAACATGGAAATAACTACACCGCTATCTGTATAAACATGGAAATATCGACACCGCTATCTGTATAAACATGGAAATGTCTACACCGCTATCTGCATAAACATGGAAATATCTACACCGCTCTCTGGGTAAACAAGGAAATATTTACACCGCTATCTCTAAAAACATGGAAATATCCACACCGTTATGTGTATAAAGATGGAAATATCTACACCGCTATCTGTGTAAATATGGGAATATCTTCACCGCCATCTGTGTAAATATGGGAATATCTTCACCGCCATTTGTATGAACATGGAAATATCTACACTGCCAACTATACAAACATGGAAATATGTACACCGCCGTCTGCAAGAACATGGAAATATCTACACCGCCAACTCTAAAAGATGGAAATATCTACACAACTATCTGTATAAACATTTAAGTATCTACACCGCTATGTGTATAAACATGGAAATATCTACACTGCTATCTGCATAAACAAGGAAATACATACACCGTTATCTTTATAAACATGGAAATATCTACACCGCTACCTGTGTAAACGTGGGAACATCTACACCACTATCTCTATAAACATGGAAATATCTACACCGCTATCTGTATAAAAATGGGAATATCTACACTGCTGTCTCTATAAACATGCAAATATCTACACCGCTATCTGAACAGACATGGAAATATCTACATCGCTATTTGTATAAACATGGAAATACCTACACTTCTATCTGTGTAAACAGGGAAATATCTACACAGCTATCTGTGTAAACATGGAAATATCTACAACGCTATCTCTAAAAAGAAGGAAATATCTACACCGTTATGTGTATAAAGATGGAAATATCTTCACCGCTATCTGTATAAACATGGAAATATATACACAGCCATCTGTAGGAACATGCAAATATCTACACCGCTATCTCTATCAACATGGAAATATCTACAACGCTATCTGTGTAAACATGGAAATATCTACACCGCCATCTGTAGAAACATGGAAATATCGACACCGCTATCTCTATAAACATGGAAATAGGTACACCGTTATCTGGATAAACATGGAAATATCTACACCGCTATCTGTCTAAAAGTGGAAATATCCACCCGGCTATCTGCAAAAACTTGGAAATATCTACACCGCTATCTGTGTAAACATGGAAATATCTGCACCGCTATCTGTGTAAGCATCTAAATATCCACAACGCTATCTCTATATACATGGAAATATCTACACCGCTATCTGTATAAACATGGAAATACCTACACCGCTATCTGCATAAACATGGAAATACATACACCGTTATCTTTATAAACATGGAAATATCTACACCGCTACCTGTGTAAATGTGGGAACATCTACACCACTATCTGTATAAACATGGAAATATCTACACCGCTATCTGTGTAAACATGGAAATATCTAAAACGCTATGTGTGTTAATATGGAAATATCTAAACCGTTATCTCTGTAAACATGGAAATATCTACACCGTTATGTGTATAAAGTTGGAAATATCTACACTGCTATGTGTATAAACATGGAAATATCTACACCGACATCTGTATGAATATGGAAATATCTACACCGTGAACTCTATAAACATGGAAATATCTACACCGCCATCAGTAGGAACATGGAAATATCTACACCGCTATCTCTATAAACATGGAAATATCTACACCGCCATCTGTATAAACATGGAAATAAGTACACCGCTATCTGGCTAAACATGGAAATATCTCCACCGCTATATCTATAAACATGGAAATATCTACACCGCCATCTGTATGAACATGCAAATATCTACACCGCCATCTGTAGGAACATGGAAATATCTACACCGGTATCTGCATAAACATGGAAACACATACACCAGTATCTATTTAAACATGGAAATATCTACACCGCTAAATGTGTAAACGTGGAAATATCTACACCACTATCTGCATAAACATGGAAATATCTACACCGCTATCTGTATAAATTGGAAACATCTACACCGCTGTCTGTATAAACATGCAAATATCTCCACCGCTAACTGAAGAGACATGGAAATATCTACACCGCTATCTGTATAAACATGGAAATATCTACACTTCTATCTGTGTAAACATGGAAATATCTACACCGCTATCTGTGTAAACATGGAAATATCCACAACACTATCTCTAAAAAGAAGGAAATATCTACACCGTTAAGTGTATAAAG
Source organism: Gorilla gorilla gorilla (assembly GCF_029281585.2). Lineage (NCBI taxonomy): Eukaryota > Metazoa > Chordata > Mammalia > Primates > Hominidae > Gorilla > Gorilla gorilla. The sequence continues at coordinate 154,030,153 of NC_073234.2, read as the reverse complement.
ATGGAAATATCTACAGCGCTGTCTGTTTAAAGATGGAAATATCTACACCGCTGTCTGCATAAACATGGAAATACATACAGCGCTATCTATATAAACATAGAAATATCTGCACTGCTACCTGTGTAAATGTGGGAATATCTACACCGCTCACTGTAAAAACATGGAAATAACTACACCATTATCTGTATACACATGGAAATATCTACACCGCTATCTGTATAAACATGCAAATAACTACACCGCTATCTGTATAAAGATGGAAATATCTATACCGCTATTTGTATAAACATGGAAATATCTACACTTCTATCTGTGTAAACTTGGAAATATCTCCACCGCTATCTATGTAAACATGGAAATATCTACACCGCTATCTCTAAAAAGAAGGAAATATCTACACCGTTATGTGTATAAAGATGGAAATATCTACACCGCTTTCTGTATAAACATAGAAATATCTACACTGCCATCTGTATAAACACGGAAATATGTGCACCGCTATCTGGATAAACATGGAAATATCTACAGCTCTATCTCAATAAACGTGGAAATAACTACACCACTATCTGTATAAACATGGAAATACTTACACCGATATCTGTATAAACATGAAAATAGCTACAGCGCTATCTGTGTAAACATGGAAATAACTACACCGCTATCTGTATAAACATGGAAATATCGACACCGCTATCTGTATAAACATGGAAATGTCTACACCGCTATCTGCATAAACATGGAAATATCTACACCGCTCTCTGGGTAAACAAGGAAATATTTACACCGCTATCTCTAAAAACATGGAAATATCCACACCGTTATGTGTATAAAGATGGAAATATCTACACCGCTATCTGTGTAAATATGGGAATATCTTCACCGCCATCTGTGTAAATATGGGAATATCTTCACCGCCATTTGTATGAACATGGAAATATCTACACTGCCAACTATACAAACATGGAAATATGTACACCGCCGTCTGCAAGAACATGGAAATATCTACACCGCCAACTCTAAAAGATGGAAATATCTACACAACTATCTGTATAAACATTTAAGTATCTACACCGCTATGTGTATAAACATGGAAATATCTACACTGCTATCTGCATAAACAAGGAAATACATACACCGTTATCTTTATAAACATGGAAATATCTACACCGCTACCTGTGTAAACGTGGGAACATCTACACCACTATCTCTATAAACATGGAAATATCTACACCGCTATCTGTATAAAAATGGGAATATCTACACTGCTGTCTCTATAAACATGCAAATATCTACACCGCTATCTGAACAGACATGGAAATATCTACATCGCTATTTGTATAAACATGGAAATACCTACACTTCTATCTGTGTAAACAGGGAAATATCTACACAGCTATCTGTGTAAACATGGAAATATCTACAACGCTATCTCTAAAAAGAAGGAAATATCTACACCGTTATGTGTATAAAGATGGAAATATCTTCACCGCTATCTGTATAAACATGGAAATATATACACAGCCATCTGTAGGAACATGCAAATATCTACACCGCTATCTCTATCAACATGGAAATATCTACAACGCTATCTGTGTAAACATGGAAATATCTACACCGCCATCTGTAGAAACATGGAAATATCGACACCGCTATCTCTATAAACATGGAAATAGGTACACCGTTATCTGGATAAACATGGAAATATCTACACCGCTATATCTATAAACATGGAAATATCTACAACGCCATCTGTATGAACATGGAAATATCTACACCGCCATCTGTAGGAACATGGAAATATCTACACCGGTATCTACACCACCTTCTGTATGAACATGGAAATATCTAAACCGCCATCTGTTGGAACATGGAAATATCTACACTGCTATCTCTATAAACATGGAAATATCCACTCCGCTATCTGTATATACATGGTAATATCTACATCGCTATCTCTATAAACGTGGAAATATCTACACCGCTATCCATATAAACATGGAAATAGATACACTGCTATCTGTATAAACATGGAAATATTGACACCGTTATCTGTATAAACATGCAAATATCTACACTGCAATCTGTAAAAACATGGAAATATCTACACCGCTATCCGTGTAAAGATGGAAATATCTACACTGCTATCTGTGTAAACTTGGAAATATCTACACCGCTCTCTGTGTAAAAATTGAAATATCTACACCGCTATCTCTAAAAAGATGCAAATAACTTCACGGTTATGTGAATAAAGATGGAAATATCTAAACCGCTATCTGTATAAACATGGAAATAACTACACCGCCATCTGTATGAACATGGAAATATCTAAACCGCCAACTGTATAAACATGGAAATATCTACACTGCCCTCTGTAGGAACATGGAGATATCTACACCGCCATCTGTTTAAACATGGAAATATCTACACCGCTATCTGTCTAAAAGTGGAAATATCTACCCGGCTATCTGCAAAAACTTGGAAATATCTACACCGCTATCTGTGTAAACATGGAAATATCTGCACCGCTATCTGTGTAAGCATCTAAATATCCACAACGCTATCTCTATATACAAGGAAATATCTACACTGCTATCTGTATAAACATGGAAATATCTACACCGCTATCTGTGTAAACATGGAAATATCTAAAACGCTATGTGTGTTAATATGGAAATATCTAGACCGCTATCTCTGTAAACATGGAAATATCTACACCGTTATGTGTATAAAGTTGGAAATATCTACACTACTATGTGTATAAACATGGAAATATCTACACCGACATCTGTATGAATATGGAAATATCCACACCGTGAACTCTATAAACATGGAAATATCTACACCGCCATCAGAAGAAACATGGAAATATCTACACCGCTATCTCTATAAACATGGAAATATCTACACCGCCATCTGTATAAACATGGAAATAAGTACACCGCTATCTGGCTAAACATGGAAATATCTCCACCGCTATCAGTGTAAACATGGAAATATCTACACCGCCATCTGTATGAACATGCAAATATCTACACCGCCATCTGTAGGAACATGGAAATATCTGCACCGGTATCTGCATAAACATGGAAACACATACACCAGTATCTATTTAAACATGGAAATATCTACACCGCTACCTGTGTAAACGTGGAAATATCTACACCACTATCTGTATAAACATGGAAATATCTACACCGCTATCTGTATAAATTGGAAACATCTACACTGCTGTCTGTATAAACATGCAAATATCTCCAACGCTAACTGAATAGACATGGAAATATCTACACCGCTATCTGTATAAACATGGAAATATCTACACTTCTATCTGTGTAAACATGGAAATATCTACACCGCTATCTGTGTAAACATGGAAATATCCACAACACTATCTCTAAAAAGAAGGAAATATCTACACCGTTAAGTGTATAAAAATGGAAATATCTACAGCGCTATCTGTTTAAAGATGGAAATATCCACACCGCTGTCTGCATAAACATGGAAATACATACAGCACTATCTATATAAACATAGAAATATCTGCACTGCTACCTGTATAAATGTGGGAATATCTACACCGCTCACTGTAAAAACATGGAAATAACTACACCGGTATCAGTATAAACATGGAAATATCTACACCGCTATCTGTATAAACATGCAAATAACTACACCGCTAACTGTATAAAGATGGAAATATCTATACCGCTATTTGTATAAACATGGAAATATCTACACTTCTATCTGTGTAAACTTGGAACTATCTCCAACGCTATCTGTGTAAACATGGAAATATCTACACCGCTATCTCTAAAAAGAAGGAAATATCTACACCGTTATGTGTATAAAGATGGAAATATCTAAACCGCTTTCTGTACAAACATAGAAATATCTGCACCGCCATCTGTATAAACACGGAAATATGTACACCGCTATCTGGATAAACTTGGAAATATCTACACCGCTATCAGTGTAAACCTGGAAATATCTACACCACTATCTCTTAAAGCTTGGAAATATCTACACCGTTATGTGTATAAAGATGGAAATACCTTCACCGCCATTTGTATGAACATGGAAATACCTACACTGCCAACTATATAAACATGGAAATATCTACACCGCTATCTGTGTAAACACGGAAATATCTACACTGCTATCTGTGTAAACATGGAAATATCTACACCGCTATCTCTATAAACATGGAAATATCTACAGCGCTATCTCAATAAACGTGGAAATAACTACACCACTATCTGTATAAACATGGAAATACTTACACCGCTATCTGTATAAACATGGAAATATCTACTCCGCTATCTGTATAAACATGGAAATGTCTACACCGCTATCTGCATAAACATGGAAATATCTACACCGCTCTCCGGGTAAACAAGGAAATATCTACACCGCTGTCTCTAAAAACATGGAAATATCCACACCGTTATGTGTATAAAGATGGAAATATCTACACCGCTATCCGTGTAAACATGGGAATATCTTCTCCGCCATCTGTATGAACATGGAAATATCTACACTGCCAACTATATAAACATGGAAATATGTACACCGCCGTCTGCATGAACATGGAAATAACTACACCGCCAACTCTATAAAGATGGAAATATCTACACCACTATCTGTATAAACATGGAAGTATCTACACCGCTATCTGTGTAAACATGGAAATATCTACAACACTATCTCTGTAAACATGGAAATCTCTACAACGCTATGTCTATAAACATGGGAATATCTACACCGCCATCTGTTAGAACATGGAAATATCTACACCGCCATCCGTATGAACATGGCAATACCTACACCGCCATCTGTAGGAACATGGATATATCTACACTGCTATCTGTATAAACATGGAAATATCTCCACCGATATCTCTATAAACATGGAAATATCTACACAGCTATCTGTATGAACATGGAAATATCTATACCGCTATCTGTGAAAACAAGGAAATAGCTACACCACTATCTGTGTAAACACGGAAATATCTACACCGCTATCTCTATAAACATAGAAATATCTACACAGCCATCTCTATAAACATGGAAATATCTACACCGCTATCTGTGTAAACATGGAAATATCTACACCGCTATCTGTGTAAACATGGAATTATCTACACGGCTATTTCTTAAAACATGGAAATATCTACACCATTATGTGTATAAAGATGGAAATATCTACACTGCTATCTGTATAAACATCAAAATATCTACACCGCCATCTGTATGAATATAGAAATATCTACACCGCCAACTCTGTAAACATGGAAATATCTACACCGCTATCTCTATAATCATGGAAATAACTTCACTGCTATCTGTATAAACATGGAAATATCTACACAGCCATCTATAGGAACATGGAAATATCTAGACCGCTATCTCTATAAGCATGGAAATAACTACACCGCTATCTGTATAAGCATGGAAATATCTACAGCGCTATCTGTGTAAACATGGAAATATCTACACCGCTATCTCTGTAAACATGGAAATATCTACACCACTACCTCTTAAAACTTGGAAATATCTACACCGTTATGTGTATAAACATGGAAATACCTTCACTGCCATTTGTATGAACATGGAAATATCTACACTGCCAAATATATAAACATGGAAATTTCTACACAACTATCTGTGTAAACATGGAAATGTCTACACCGCTATCTCTATAAACATGGAAATATCTACACCGCCATCTGTATGAACTTGCAAATATCTACACTGCCATCTCTATAAAGATGTAAATATCTACACCGCCGTCTCTATAAACATGGAAATATCTAAACCGCCATCTGTATGAACATGGAAATATCTACACCGCCATCTGTATAGAGATGGAAATATCTACACAGCCATATGAATAAACATGGAAATATCTACACCACCATGTGTATGGACATGGAAATATCTACACCGCTATCTGTATGAACATGGAAATATCTACACCGCTATCTCTGAAACAGGGAAATATCTACATCGCTATCTCTATAAACATGGAAATATCTACACCACTATCTCTATAATCATGGAAGTATCTACACCGCCATCTCTATAAACATGGAAATACATACACCGCCATATGTAAGAACATGGAAATATCTACAACGACATGTGTATAAAGATGGAAATATCTACACCGCTATCTGTATGAGCATGGAAATATCTACACCGCCATCTGTATAAACACAGAAATATGAATACCGCCATCTTCATACACATGGAAATAAGTACACCGCTATCAGTATAGAGATGGAAATATCTACACAGCCATATGAATAAACATGGAAATAAGTACACCGCCATCTGTATAGAGATGGAAATATCTACACAGCCATATGAATAAACATGGAAATATCTACACCACCATATGTATAGAGATGGAAATATCTACACCGCCATCTGTATAAACATGGAAATGTCTACACCTTCATCTGTATGAACATGGAAATATCTACAACGCCATCTGTATGAACATGGAAATATCTACACCACCATGTGTATGAACATGGAAATATGTACACCGCCATCTGTATGAACATGGAAATGTCTTCACCGCCATCTGTATCAACATGGAAATATCTACACCGCTATCTGTATGAACATGGAAATATCTACACCGCTATCTGTATAAACAAGGAAATATCTACACTGCCATCTCTATAAACATGGAAATATCTACACTGCCATCTGTATAAACATAGAAATATCTACACCACTATCCATATATACATGGTAATATTTACACCGCTATCCGTATAAACATAGAAATATCTACAGTGTTATCTGTATAATCATGGAAATAACTACACCGCTATCTCTGTAAACATGGATATATCTACACCGCTATCTGTATAAACATGGAAATATCTACACTGCTATCTGTGAAACAGGGAAATATCTACATCGCTATCTCTATAAACATGGAAATATCCACACCACGATCTCTATAATCATGGAAGTATCTGCACCGCCATCTCTATAAACATGGAAATACATACACGGCCATCTGTATGAAGATGGAAATATCTACAACGCCATGTGTATAAAAATGGAAATATCTACACCGCTATCTGTATGAGCATGGAAATATCTACACCGCCATCTGTATAAACACAGAAATATCTATACCGCCAACTCCATACACATGGAAATATCTACACCGCTATGTGTATAGAGATGGAAATATCTACACAGCCATATGAATAAACATGGAAATATCTACACCGCCATCTGCATAAACATGGAAATATCTACACCGACATCTGTATAGAGATGGAAATACCTACACAGCCATATGAATATACATGGAAATATCTACAGCGCCATCTGCATAAACATGGAACTATCTACACCGCCATGTGTATGAACATGGAAATATCTACAACGCCATCTGTATAATCATGGAAATATCTACACCGCCATCTGTATGAACATGGAAATATATACAAAGCCATCTCTATGAACATGGAAATATCTACACCACCATGTGTATGAACTTGGAAATATCTACACCTCCATCTGTATGAACATGTAAATATCTACACCGCCATCTGTATGAACATGGAAATATCTACACCGCTATCTGTATGAAAATGGAAATATCTACACCGCTATCTGTATGAACATGGAAATATCTACACCGCAATCAGTATGAACATGGAAATATCTACACCGCTATCCGTATAAACATGGAAATATCTACAGTGTTATCTGTGTAAACATGGAAATAATTACACTGCTATCTCTATAAACATGGATATATCTACACCGCTATCTGTATAAACACGGAAATATCTACACTTATCTGTGAAATAGGGAAATATGTACCCCGCGATCTCTATTAACGTGGAAATATCTACACCACTATCTCTATAATCATGGAAATATCTACACCTCCATCTCTATAAACATGAAAATACATACACCGCCATCTGTATGAACCTGGAAATATCTGCACCGCCGTGTGTATAAAGATGGAAATATCTACACCGCTATCTGTACGAAAATGGAAATATCTACATCGCTATCTGAATAAACATGGAAATATCTACACCGCCATCTGTATGAACATGGTAATATCTACACCGCCATCTCTATAAAGATGGAAATATCTACACCGCGGTCTTTATAAACATGGAAATATCTACACCGCCATCTCTATAAACATGGAAATATATACACCGCCATCTGTATGAACATGGAAATATTTACACAGCCATCTGTATATAGACGGAAATATCTACACCGCTATCTGAATGAACATGGAAATATCTGCACAGCTATCTGTATAAATATGAAAATATCTACACCACTATCTGAATTAACATGGAAATATCTACACCGCAGTCTCTATAAACATGGAAGTAACTACAGAGCTATGTGTATAAAAACGGAAATATCTAGACCGCCATCTTTATAAACATGGAAATATCTACACCGCCATCTCTATAAACATGGAAATATATAAACCGCCATCTGTATGAGCATGGAAATAACTACACCGAAATCTCTATAAAGATGGAATCATCTACACCGCCATGTGTATAAACATGGAAATATCTACACCGCTATCTGAATACAGATTTAAACACCTACACCGCTATCTTAATAAACACGGAAATATCTACACTGCCATCTGTATAAACATGGAAATATCTACAGCGCCATCTCTATAAACATGGAAATATCTACACCGCCATCTGTATGAACATGGAAATATCTACACCACCAACATTATAAAGATGGAAATATCTACACCGCTATATTTATGAACATGGAAATATCTACACCGCTATCTGTATAAACATGGAAATATCTACACCTTCATCTGTATGAACATGGAAATATCTACACCGCCATCTGTATGAACATGGAAATATCTACACCACCATGTGTAAGAACATGGAAATATCTACACCGCCATCTGTATGAACACGGAAATATCTTCACCGCCATCTGTATGAACATGGAAATATCTACACCGCCATCTGTATGAACATGCAAATATCTTCACCGCCATCTGTATGAACATGGAAATATCTACACCGCTATCTGTATGAACATGGAAATAACTACGCCGCTATCTGTATAAACAAGGAAATATCTACACTGCCATCTCTATAAACATGGAAATATCTACACTGCCATCTGTATAAACATGGAAATATCTACACCACTATCCGTATATACATGGAAATATTTACACCGCTATCCGTATTAACTTGGAAATATCTACAGTGTTATCTGTATAAACATGGAAATAACTACACCGCTATCTCAATAAACATGGATATATCTACACCGCTATCTGTATAAACATGGAAATATCTACACTGCTATCTGTGAAACAGGGAAATATCTACATCACTATCTCTATAAACATGGAAATATCTACACCACTATCTCTATAATCATGGAGGTATCTACACCGCCATCTCTATAAACACGGAAATACATAAACCGCCGTCTGTATGAAGATGGAAATATCTACAACGCCATGTGTATAAAAATGGAAATATCTACACTGCTATCTGTATGAGCATGGAAATATCTACACCGTCATGTGTATGAACATGGAAATATCTACACCGCTATCTGCATGAATATGGAAATATCTACACCGCCATCTCTATAAACATGGAAATATATAAACCGCCATCTGTATGAACATGGAAATAACTACACCGACATCTCTATAAAGATGGAATCATCTACACCGCCATCTGTATAAACATGGAAATATCTACACCGCTATCTGAATAAAGATGGAAACATCTACACCGCTATCTTAATAAACACGGAAATATCTACACTGCCATCTGTATAAACATGGAAATATCTACAGCGCCATCTCTATAAACATGGAAATATCTACACCGCCATCTGTATGAACATGGAAATATCTACACCGCCAACCTTATAAAGATGGAAATATCTACACCGCTATCTTTATGAACATGGAAATATCTATACCGCAATCTGTATAAACATGGAAATATCTACACCGCTATCTCTATAAACATGGCAATATCTACACCGCTATCTGTATAAATATGGAAATTTCTACACCGCCATCTGTATAGAGATGGAAATATCTACACAGCCATATGAATAAACATGGAAATATCTACACCACCATGTGTATGGACATGGAAATATCTACATCGCTATCTGTATGAACATGGAAATATCTACACCGCTATCTCTGAAACAGGGAAATATCTACATCGCTATCTCTATAAACATGGAAATATCTACACCACTATCTCTATAATCATGGAAGTATCTACACCGCCATCTCTATAAACATGGAAATACATACACCGCCATATGTAAGAACATGGAAATATCTACAACGACATGTGTATAAAGATGGAAATATCTACTCCGCTATCTGTATGAGCATGGAAATATCTACACCGCCATCTGTATAAACACAGAAATATGAATACCGCCATCTTCATACACATGGAAATAAGTACACCGCTATCAGTATAGAGATGGAAATATCTACACAGCCATATGAATAAACATGGAAATAAGTACACCGCCATCTGTATAGAGATGGAAATATCTACACAGCCATATGAATAAACATGGAAATATCTACACCACCATATGTATAGAGATGGAAATATCTACACCGCCATCTGTATAAACATGGAAATGTCTACACCTTCATCTGTATGAACATGGAAATATCTACAACGCCATCTGTATGAACATGGAAATATCTACACCACCATGTGTATGAACATGGAAATATGTACACCGCCATCTGTATGAACATGGAAATGTCTTCACCGCCATCTGTATCAACATGGAAATATCTACACCGCTATCTGTATGAACATGGAAATATCTACAACGCTATCTGTATAAACAAGGAAATATCTACACTGCCATCTCTATAAACATGGAAATATCTACACTGCCATCTGTATAAACATAGAAATATCTACACCACTATCCATATATACATGGTAATATTTACACCGCTATCCGTATAAACATAGAAATATCTACAGTGTTATCTGTATAATCATGGAAATAACTACACCGCTATCTCTGTAAACATGGATATATCTACACCGCTATCTGTATAAACATGGAAATATCTACACTGCTATCTGTGAAACAGGGAAATATCTACATCGCTATCTCTAGAAACATGGAAATATCCACACCACGATCTCTATAATCATGGAAGTATCTGCACCGCCATCTCTATAAACATGGAAATACATACACGGCCATCTGTATGAAGATGGAAATATCTACAACGCCATGTGTATAAAAATGGAAATATCTACACCGCTATCTGTATGAGCATGGAAATATCTACACCGCCATCTGTATAAACACAGAAATATCTATACCGCCAACTCCATACACATGGAAATATCTACACCGCTATGTGTATAGAGATGGAAATATCTACACAGCCATATGAATAAACATGGAAATATCTACACCGCCATCTGCATAAACATGGAAATATCTACACCGACATCTGTATAGAGATGGAAATACCTACACAGCCATATGAATATACATGGAAATATCTACAGCGCCATCTGCATAAACATGGAACTATCTACACCGCCATGTGTATGAACATGGAAATATCTACAACGCCATCTGTATAATCATGGAAATATCTACACCGCCATCTGTATGAACATGGAAATATATACAAAGCCATCTCTATGAACATGGAAATATCTACACCACCATGTGTATGAACTTGGAAATATCTACACCTCCATCTGTATGAACATGTAAATATCTACACCGCCATCTGTATGAACATGGAAATATCTACACCGCTATCTGTATGAAAATGGAAATATCTACACCGCTATCTGTATGAACATGGAAATATCTACAACGCAATCAGTATGAACATGGAAATATCTACACCGCTATCCGTATAAACATGGAAATATCTACAGTGTTATCTGTGTAAACATGGAAATAATTACACTGCTATCTCTATAAACATGGATATATCTACACCGCTATCTGTATAAACACGGAAATATCTACACTTATCTGTGAAATAGGGAAATATGTACCCCGCGATCTCTATTAACGTGGAAATATCTACACCACTATCTCTATAATCATGGAAATATCTACACCTCCATCTCTATAAACATGAAAATACATACACCGCCATCTGTATGAACCTGGAAATATCTGCACCGCCGTGTGTATAAAGATGGAAATATCTACACCGCTATCTGTACGAAAATGGAAATATCTACATCGCTATCTGAATAAACATGGAAATATCTACACCGCCATCTGTATGAACATGGTAATATCTACACCGCCATCTCTATAAAGATGGAAATATCTACACCGCGGTCTTTATAAACATGGAAATATCTACACCGCCATCTCTATAAACATGGAAATATATACACCGCCATCTGTATGAACATGGAAATATTTACACAGCCATCTGTATATAGACGGAAATATCTACACCGCTATCTGAATGAACATGGAAATATCTGCACAGCTATCTGTATAAATATGAAAATATCTACACCACTATCTGAATTAACATGGAAATATCTACACCGCAGTCTCTATAAACATGGAAGTAACTACAGAGCTATGTGTATAAAAACGGAAATATCTAGACCGCCATCTTTATAAACATGGAAATATCTACACCGCCATCTCTATAAACATGGAAATATATAAACCGCCATCTGTATGAGCATGGAAATAACTACACCGAAATCTCTATAAAGATGGAATCATCTACACCGCCATGTGTATAAACATGGAAATATCTACACCGCTATCTGAATACAGATTTAAACACCTACACCGCTATCTTAATAAACACGGAAATATCTACACTGCCATCTGTATAAACATGGAAATATCTACAGTGCCATCTCTATAAACATGGAAATATCTACACCGCCATCTGTATGAACATGGAAATATCTACACCGCCAACATTATAAAGATGGAAATATCTACACCGCTATATTTATGAACATGGAAATATCTACACCGCTATCTGTATAAACATGGAAATATCTACACCTTCATCTGTATGAACATGGAAATATCTACACCGCCATCTGTATGAACATGGAAATATCTACACCACCATGTGTAAGAACATGGAAATATCTACACCGCCATCTGTATGAACACGGAAATATCTTCACCGCCATCTGTATGAACATGGAAATATCTACACCGCCATCTGTATGAACATGCAAATATCTTCACCGCCATCTGTATGAACATGGAAATATCTACACCGCTATCTGTATGAACATGGAAATAACTACGCCGCTATCTGTATAAACAAGGAAATATCTACACTGCCATCTCTATAAACATGGAAATATCTACACTGCCATCTGTATAAACATGGAAATATCTACACCACTATCCGTATATACATGGAAATATTTACACCGCTATCCGTATTAACTTGGAAATATCTACAGTGTTATCTGTATAAACATGGAAATAACTACACCGCTATCTCAATAAACATGGATATATCTACACCGCTATCTGTATAAACATGGAAATATCTACACTGCTATCTGTGAAACAGGGAAATATCTACATCACTATCTCTATAAACATGGAAATATCTACACCACTATCTCTATAATCATGGAGGTATCTACACCGCCATCTCTATAAACACGGAAATACATAAACCGCCATCTGTATGAAGATGGAAATATCTACAACGCCATGTGTATAAAAATGGAAATATCTACACTGCTATCTGTATGAGCATGGAAATATCTACACCGTCATGTGTATGAACATGGAAATATCTACACCGCTATCTGCATGAATATGGAAATATCTACACCGCCATCTCTATAAACATGGAAATATATAAACCGCCATCTGTATGAACATGGAAATAACTACACCGACATCTCTATAAAGATGGAATCATCTACACCGCCATCTGTATAAACATGGAAATATCTACACCGCTATCTGAATAAAGATGGAAACATCTACACCGCTATCTTAATAAACACGGAAATATCTACACTGCCATCTGTATAAACATGGAAATATCTACAGCGCCATCTCTATAAACATGGAAATATCTACACCGCCATCTGTATGAACATGGAAATATCTACACCGCCAACCTTATAAAGATGGAAATATCTACACCGCTATCTTTATGAACATGGAAATATCTATACCGCAATCTGTATAAACATGGAAATATCTACACCGCTATCTCTATAAACATGGCAATATCTACACCGCTATCTGTATAAATATGGAAATTTCTACACCGCCATCTGTATAGAGATGGAAATATCTACACAGCCATATGAATAAACATGGAAATATCTACACCACCATGTGTATGGACATGGAAATATCTACATCGCTATCTGTATGAACATGGAAATATCTACACTGCTATCTCTGAAACAGGGAAATATCTACATCGCTATCTCTATAAACATGGAAATATCTACACCACTATCTCTATAATCATGGAAGTATCTACACCGCCATCTCTATAAACATGGAAATACATACACCGCCATATGTAAGAACATGGAAATATCTACAACGACATGTGTATAAAGATGGAAATATCTACTCCGCTATCTGTATGAGCATGGAAATATCTACACCGCCATCTGTATAAACACAGAAATATGAATACCGCCATCTTCATACACATGGAAATAAGTACACCGCTATCAGTATAGAGATGGAAATATCTACACAGCCATATGAATAAACATGGAAATAAGTACACCGCCATCTGTATAGAGATGGAAATATCTACACAGCCATATGAATAAACATGGAAATATCTACACCACCATATGTATAGAGATGGAAATATCTACACCGCCATCTGTATAAACATGGAAATGTCTACACCTTCATCTGTATGAACATGGAAATATCTACAACGCCATCTGTATGAACATGGAAATATCTACACCACCATGTGTATGAACATGGAAATATGTACACCGCCATCTGTATGAACATGGAAATGTCTTCACCACCATCTGTATCAACATGGAAATATCTACACCGCTATCTGTATGAACATGGAAATATCTACACCGCTATCTGTATAAACAAGGAAATATCTACACTGCCATCTCTATAAACATGGAAATATCTACACTGCCATCTGTATAAACATAGAAATATCTACACCACTATCCGTATATACATGGTAATATTTACACCGCTATCCGTATAAACATAGAAATATCTACAGTGTTATCTGTATAATCATGGAATTAACTACACCGCTATCTCTGTAAACATGGATATATCTACACCGCTATCTGTATAAACATGGAAATATCTACACTGCTATCTGTGAAACAGGGAAATATCTACATCGCTATCTCTAGAAACATGGAAATATCCACACCACGATCTCTATAATCATGGAAGTATCTGCACCGCCATCTCTATAAACATGGAAATACATACACCGCCATCTGTATGAAGATGGAAATATCTACAACGCCATGTGTATAAAAATGGAAATATCTACACCGCTATCTGTATGAGCATGGAAATATCTACACCGCCATCTGTATAAACACAGAAATATCTATACCGCCAACTCCATACACATGGAAATATCTACACCGCTATGTGTATAGAGATGGAAATATCTACACAGCCATATGAATAAACATGGAAATATCTACACCGCCATCTGCATAAACATGGAAATATCTACACCGACATCTGTATAGAGATGGAAATACCTACACAGCCATATGAATATACATGGAAATATCTACAGCGCCATCTGCATAAACATGGAACTATCTACACCGCCATGTGTATGAACATGGAAATATCTACACCGCCAACATTATAAAGATGGAAATATCTACACCGCTATATTTATGAACATGGAAATATCTACACCGCTATCTGTATAAACATGGAAATATCTACACCTTCATCTGTATGAACATGGAAATATCTACACCGCCATCTGTATGAACATGGAAATATCTACACCACCATGTGTAAGAACATGGAAATATCTACACCGCCATCTGTATGAACACGGAAATATCTTCACCGCCATCTGTATGAACATGGAAATATCTACACCGCCATCTGTATGAACATGCAAATATCTTCACCGCCATCTGTATGAACATGGAAATATCTACACCGCCATCTGTATGAACATGGAAATAACTACGCCGCTATCTGTATAAACAAGGAAATATCTACACTGCCATCTCTATAAACATGGAAATATCTACACTGCCATCTGTATAAACATGGAAATATCTACACCACTATCCGTATATACATGGAAATATTTACACCGCTATCCGTATTAACTTGGAAATATCTACAGTGTTATCTGTATAAACATGGAAATAACTACACCGCTATCTCAATAAACATGGATATATCTACACCGCTCTCTGTATAAACATGGAAATATCTACACTGCTATCTGTGAAACAGGGAAATATCTACATCACTATCTCTATAAACATGGAAATATCTACACCACTATCTCTATAATCATGGAGGTATCTACACCGCCATCTCTATAAACACGGAAATACATAAACCGCCATCTGTATGAAGATGGAAATATCTACAACGCCATGTGTATAAAAATGGAAATATCTACACTGCTATCTGTATGAGCATGGAAATATCTACACCGTCATGTGTATGAACATGGAAATATCTACACCGCTATCTGCATGAATATGGAAATATCTACACCGCCATCTCTATAAACATGGAAATATATAAACCGCCATCTGTATGAACATGGAAATAACTACACCGACATCTCTATAAAGATGGAATCATCTACACCGCCATCTGTATAAACATGGAAATATCTACACCGCTATCTGAATAAAGATGGAAACATCTACACCGCTATCTTAATAAACACGGAAATATCTACACTGCCATCTGTATAAACATGGAAATATCTACAGCGCCATCTCTATAAACATGGAAATATCTACACCGCCATCTGTATGAACATGGAAATATCTACACCGCCAACCTTATAAAGATGGAAATATCTACACCGCTATCTTTATGAACATGGAAATATCTATACCGCAATCTGTATAAACATGGAAATATCTACACCGCTATCTCTATAAACATGGCAATATCTACACCGCTATCTGTATAAATATGGAAATTTCTACACCGCCATCTGTATAGAGATGGAAATATCTACACAGCCATATGAATAAACATGGAAATATCTACACCGCTATCTGTATACACATGGAAATATTTACAATGCTATCCGTATAAACATGGAAATATCTACAGCGTTACTGTATAAACATGGAAATAACTACACCGCTATCTCCATAAACATGGATATATCTACACCGCTATCTGTTTAAACATTGAAATATCTACACTGCTATCTCTGAAACAGGGATATAACTACACCGCTATCTCTATAAACATGGAAATATCTACACCGCTATCTCTATAATCAAGGAAATATCTACAACGCCATCTCTATAAACATGGAAATACATACACCGCCATCTGTACGAACATGGAAATATCTACACCACCATGTGTATAAAGATGGAAATATCTACACGGCTATCTGTATGAGCATGGAAATAGCTACACCGCCATCTGTATAAACACAGAAATATCTATAACGCCATCTCCATACACCTGGAAATATCTACACCGCTATCTGTATAAACATGGAAATAATTACATCACTATCTCTATAAACATGGATATATCTCCACCGCCATCTCTACAAACATGGAAATACATACACCGCCATCTGTATGAACATGGAAATATCTACACCGCCATCTGTATAAACTCAGAAATATCTATATTGCCATCTCTATACACATGGAAATATCTACACCGCTATCTGTGTAAACATGGAAATATCTACACTTCTATCTGTGTAAACATGGAAATATCTACACCGCTATCTGTGTAAACATAGAAATATCTACACCGCCATCTGTATAAACACGGAAATACGTACACCGCGGTCTGGATAAACATGGAAATATCTACACCGCTATCAGTGTAAACCTGGAAATATCTACACCACTATCTCTTAAAGCTTGGAAATATCTACACCGTTATGTGTATAAAGATGGAAATACCTTCACCGCCATTTGTATGAACATGGAAATATCTACACTGCCAACTATATAAACATGGAAATATCTACACCGCTCTCTGTGTAAACACGGAAATATCTACACCGCTATCTGTGTAAACATGGAAATATCTACACCGCTATCTCTATAAACATGGAGATATCTACAGCGCTATCTCAATAAACGTGGAAATAACTACACCACTATCTGTATAAACATGGAAATACTTACACCGATATCTGTATAAACATGAAAATAGCTGCAGCGCTATCTGTGTAAACATGGAAATATCTACACCGCTATCTGTATAAACATGGAAATATCGACACCGCTATCTGTATAAACATGGAAATGTCTACACCGCTATCTGCATAAACATGGAAATATCTACACCGCTCTCTGGGTAAACAAGGAAATATTTACACCGCTATCTCTAAAAACATGGAAATATCCACACCGTTATGTGTAGAAAGATGGAAATATCTACACCGCTATCTGTGTAAACATGGGAATATCTTCACCGCCATTTGTATGAACATGGAAATATCTACACTGCCAACTATAAAAACATGGAAATAGGTACACCGCCGTCTGCATGAACATGGAAATATCTACACCGCCAACTCTATAAAGATGGAAATACCTACACCACTATCTGTATAAACATGGAAGTATCTACACCTCTTTCTGTATAAACATGGAAATATCTACACCGCTATCTGCATAAACATGGAAATACATACACCGTTATCTTTATAAACATGGAAATATCTACACCGCTACCTGTGTAAACGTGGGAAAATCTACACCACTATCTGTATAAACATGGAAATATCTACACCGCTATCTGTATAAAAATGGAAATATCTACACCGCTGTCTGTATAAACATGCAAATATGTACAACGCTATCTGAATAGACATGGAAATATCTACACCGCTATTTGTATAAACATGGAAATATATACACTTCTATCTGTGTAAACATGGAAATATCTACACCGCCATCTGTATTAATATGGAAATATCTACACCGCCAACTCTATAAACATGGAAATATCTACACCGCCATCTGTAGGAACATGGAAATATCTACACCGCTATCCGTATAAACATGGAAATATCTACACCGCCATCTGTATGAACATGGAAATATCTACACCGCCATCTGTAGGAACATGGAAATATCTACACCGGTATCTACACCACCTTCTGTATGAACATGGAAATATCTACACCGCCATCTGTTGGAACATGGAAATATCTACACTGCTATCTCTATAAACATGGAAATATCCACACCGCTATCTGTATATACATGGTAATATCTACACCGCTATCTCTATAAACGTGGAAATATCTACACCGCTATCTATGTAAACATGGAAATAGATACACCGCTATCTGTATAAACATGGAAATATCTACACCGCTATCTGTATAAACATGGAAATATTGACACCGTTATCTGTATAAACATGCAAATATCTTCACTGCAATCTGTAAAAACATGGAAATATCTACACCGCTATCCGTGTAAAGATGGAAATATCTACACTGCTATCTGTGTAAACTTGGAAATATCTACACCACTATCTGTGTAAAAATCGAAATATCTACACCGCTATCTCTAAAAAGATGCAAATAACTTCACGGTTATGTGTATAAAGATGGAAATATCTAAACCGCTATCTGTATAAACATGGAAAAAACTACACCGCCATCTGTATGAACACGGAAATGTCTAAACCGCCAACTGTATAAACATGGAAATATCTACACCGCCCTCTGTAGGAACATGGAGATATCTACACCGCTATCTGTTTAAACATGGAAATATCTACACCGCTATCTGTCTAAAAGTGGAAATATCTACCCGGCTATCTGCAAAAACTTGGAAATATCTACACCGCTATCTGTGTAAACATGGAAATATCTGCACCGCTATCTGTGTAAGCATCTAAATATCCACAACGCTATCTCTATATACATGGAAATATCTACACCGCTATCTGTATAAACATGGAAATATCTACACCGCTATCTGTGTAAACATGGAAATATCTAAAACGCTATGTGTGTTAATATGGAAATATCTACACCGCTATCTCTGTAAACATGGAAATATCTACACCGTTATGTGTATAAAGTTGGAAATACCTACACTGCTATGTGTATAAACATGGAAATATCTACACCGACATCTGTATGAATATGGAAATATCTACACCGCGAACTCTATAAACATGGAAATATCTACACCGCCATCAGTAGGAACATGGAAATATCTACACCGCTATCTCTATAAACAAGGAAATATCTACACCGCCATCTGTATAAACATGGAAATAAGTACACCGCTATCTGGCTAAACATGGAAATATCTACACCGCTATATCTATAAACATGGAAATATCTACACCGCCATCTGTATGAACATGCAAATATCTACACCACCATCTGTAGGAACATGGAAATATCTACACTGGTATCTGCATAAACTTGGAAACACATACACCAGTATCTATTTAAATATGGAAATATCTACACCGCTACCTGTGTAAACGTGGAAATAACTACACCGCTACCTGTGTAAACGTGGAAATATCTACACCGCTATCTGTATAAATTGGAAACATCTACAAAGCTGTCTGTATAAACATGCAAATACCTCCACCGCTAACTGAATAGACTTGGAAATATCTACACCGCTATCTGTATAAACATGGAAATATCTACACTTCTATCTGTGTAAACATGGAAATATCTACACCGCTATCTGTGTAAACATGGAAATATCCACAACACTATCTCTAAAAAGAAGGAAATATCTACACCGGTAAGTGTATAAAGACGGAAATATCTACAGCGCTATCTGTTTAAAGATGGAAATATCTACACCGCTATCTGCATAAACATGGAAATACATACAGCACTATCTATATAAACATAGAAATATCTGCACTGCTACCTGTGTAAACGTGGGAATATCTACACCGCTCACTGTAAAAACTTGGAAATAACTACACCGGTATCTGTATAAACATGGAAATATCTACACCGCTATCTGTATAAACATGCAAATATCTACACCGCTATCTGTATAAAGATGGAAATATCTATACCGCTATTTTTATAAACATGGAAATATCTACACTTCTATCTGTGTAAACATGGAAATATCTACACCGCTATCTCTAAAAAGAAGGAAATATCTACACCGTTATGTGTATAAAGATGGAAATATCTACATCGCTTTCTGTATAAACATAGAAATATCTACACCGCCATCTGTATAAACACGGAAATATGTACACAGATATCTGGATAAACATGGAAATATCTACACCGCAATCTCTATGAACATGGAAATATCTACACCGCTATCCGCATAAACACGGAAATATTTACAGTGTTATCTGTGTAAACATGGAAATAATTACACTGCTATCTCTATAAACATGGATATAACTACACCGCTATCTGTATAAAGATGGAAATATCTATACCGCTATTTGTATAAACATGGAAATATCTACACTTCTATCTGTGTAAACTTGGAAATATCTCCACCGCTATCTGTGTAAACATGGAAATATCTACACCGCTATCTCTAAAAAGAAGGAAATATCTATACCGTTATGTGTATAAAGATGGAAATATCTACACCGCTTTCTGTATAAACATAGAAATATCTACACCGCCATCTGTATAAACACGGAAATATGTACACCGCTATCGGGATAAACATGGAAATATCTACACCGCTATCAGTGTAAACATGGAAATATCTACACCACTATCTCTTAAAGCTTGGAAATATCTACACCGTTATGTGTATAAAGATGGAAATACCTTCACCGCCATTTGTATGAACATGGAAATATCTACACTGCCAACTATATAAACATGGAAATATCTACACCGCTATCTGTGTAAACACGGAAATATCTACACCGCTATCTGTGTAAACATGGAAATATCTACACCGCTATCTCTATAAACATGGAAATATCTACAGCGCTATCTCAATAAACGTGGAAATAACTACACCACTATCTGTATAAACATGGAAATACACCGATATCTGTATAAACATGAAAATAGCTACAGCGCTATCTGTGTAAACATGGAAATATCTACACCGCTATCTGTATAAACATGGAAATATCGACACCACTATCTGTATAAACACGGAAATATCTACACTTATCTGTGAAATAGGGAAATATGTACCCCGCGATCTCTATTAACATGGAAATATCTACACCACTATCTCTATAATCATGGAAATATCTACACCTCCATCTCTATAAACATGAAAATACATACACCGCCATCTGTATGAACCTGGAAATATCTGCACCGCCGTGTGTATAAAGATGGAAATATCTACACCGCTATCTGTACGAAAATGGAAATATCTACATCGCTATCTGAATAAACATGGAAATATCTACACCGCCATCTGTATGAACATGGTAATATCTACACCGCCATCTCTATAAAGATGGAAATATCTACACCGCGGTCTTTATAAACATGGAAATATCTACACCGCCATCTCTATAAACATGGAAATATATACACCGCCATCTGTATGGACATGGAAATATTTACACAGCCATCTGTATATAGACGGAAATATCTACACCGCTATCTGAATGAACATGGAAATATCTGCACAGCTATCTGTATAAATATGAAAATATCTACACCACTATCTGAATTAACATGGAAATATCTACACCGCAGTCTCTATAAACATGGAAGTAACTACAGAGCTATGTGTATAAAAACGGAAATATCTAGACCGCCATCTTTATAAACATGGAAATATCTACACCGCCATCTCTATAAACATGGAAATATATAAACCGCCATCTGTATGAGCATGGAAATAACTACACCGAAATCTCTATAAAGATGGAATCATCTACACCGCCATGTGTATAAACATGGAAATATCTACACCGCTATCTGAATACAGATTTAAACACCTACACCGCTATCTTAATAAACACGGAAATATCTACACTGCCATCTGTATAAACATGGAAATATCTACAGCGCCATCTCTATAAACATGGAAATATCTACACCGCCATCTGTATGAACATGGAAATATCTACACCGCCAACATTATAAAGATGGAAATATCTACACCGCTATATTTATGAACATGGAAATATCTACACCGCTATCTGTATAAACATGGAAATATCTACACCTTCATCTGTATGAACATGGAAATATCTACACCGCCATCTGTATGAACATGGAAATATCTACACCACCATGTGTAAGAACATGGAAATATCTACACCGCCATCTGTATGAACACGGAAATATCTTCACCGCCATCTGTATGAACATGGAAATATCTACACCGCCATCTGTATGAACATGCAAATATCTTCACCGCCATCTGTATGAACATGGAAATATCTACACCGCTATCTGTATGAACATGGAAATAACTACGCCGCTATCTGTATAAACAAGGAAATATCTACACTGCCATCTCTATAAACATGGAAATATCTACACTGCCATCTGTATAAACATGGAAATATCTACACCACTATCCGTATATACATGGAAATATTTACACCGCTATCCGTATTAACTTGGAAATATCTACAGTGTTATCTGTATAAACATGGAAATAACTACACCGCTATCTCAATAAACATGGATATATCTACACCGCTATCTGTATAAACATGGAAATATCTACACTGCTATCTGTGAAACAGGGAAATATCTACATCACTATCTCTATAAACATGGAAATATCTACACCACTATCTCTATAATCATGGAGGTATCTACACCGCCATCTCTATAAACACGGAAATACATAAACCGCCATCTGTATGAAGATGGAAATATCTACAACGCCATGTGTATAAAAATGGAAATATCTACACTGCTATCTGTATGAGCATGGAAATATCTACACCGTCATGTGTATGAACATGGAAATATCTACACCGCTATCTGCATGAATATGGAAATATCTACACCGCCATCTCTATAAACATGGAAATATATAAACCGCCATCTGTATGAACATGGAAATAACTACACCGACATCTCTATAAAGATGGAATCATCTACACCGCCATCTGTATAAACATGGAAATATCTACACCGCTATCTGAATAAAGATGGAAACATCTACACCGCTATCTTAATAAACACGGAAATATCTACACTGCCATCTGTATAAACATGGAAATATCTACAGCGCCATCTCTATAAACATGGAAATATCTACACCGCCATCTGTATGAACATGGAAATATCTACACCGCCAACCTTATAAAGATGGAAATATCTACACCGCTATCTTTATGAACATGGAAATATCTATACCGCAATCTGTATAAACATGGAAATATCTACACCGCTATCTCTATAAACATGGCAATATCTACACCGCTATCTGTATAAATATGGAAATTTCTACACCGCCATCTGTATAGAGATGGAAATATCTACACAGCCATATGAATAAACATGGAAATATCTACACCACCATGTGTATGGACATGGAAATATCTACATCGCTATCTGTATGAACATGGAAATATCTACACCGCTATCTCTGAAACAGGGAAATATCTACATCGCTATCTCTATAAACATGGAAATATCTACACCACTATCTCTATAATCATGGAAGTATCTACACCGCCATCTCTATAAACATGGAAATACATACACCGCCATATGTAAGAACATGGAAATATCTACAACGACATGTGTATAAAGATGGAAATATCTACTCCGCTATCTGTATGAGCATGGAAATATCTACACCGCCATCTGTATAAACACAGAAATATGAATACCGCCATCTTCATACACATGGAAATAAGTACACCGCTATCAGTATAGAGATGGAAATATCTACACAGCCATATGAATAAACATGGAAATAAGTACACCGCCATCTGTATAGAGATGGAAATATCTACACAGCCATATGAATAAACATGGAAATATCTACACCACCATATGTATAGAGATGGAAATATCTACACCGCCATCTGTATAAACATGGAAATGTCTACACCTTCATCTGTATGAACATGGAAATATCTACAACGCCATCTGTATGAACATGGAAATATCTACACCACCATGTGTATGAACATGGAAATATGTACACCGCCATCTGTATGAACATGGAAATGTCTTCACCACCATCTGTATCAACATGGAAATATCTACACCGCTATCTGTATGAACATGGAAATATCTACACCGCTATCTGTATAAACAAGGAAATATCTACACTGCCATCTCTATAAACATGGAAATATCTACACTGCCATCTGTATAAACATAGAAATATCTACACCACTATCCGTATATACATGGTAATATTTACACCGCTATCCGTATAAACATAGAAATATCTACAGTGTTATCTGTATAATCATGGAAATAACTACACCGCTATCTCTGTAAACATGGATATATCTACACCGCTATCTGTATAAACATGGAAATATCTACACTGCTATCTGTGAAACAGGGAAATATCTACATCGCTATCTCTAGAAACATGGAAATATCCACACCACGATCTCTATAATCATGGAAGTATCTGCACCGCCATCTCTATAAACATGGAAATACATACACCGCCATCTGTATGAAGATGGAAATATCTACAACGCCATGTGTATAAAAATGGAAATATCTACACCGCTATCTGTATGAGCATGGAAATATCTACACCGCCATCTGTATAAACACAGAAATATCTATACCGCCAACTCCATACACATGGAAATATCTACACCGCTATGTGTATAGAGATGGAAATATCTACACAGCCATATGAATAAACATGGAAATATCTACACCGCCATCTGCATAAACATGGAAATATCTACACCGACATCTGTATAGAGATGGAAATACCTACACAGCCATATGAATATACATGGAAATATCTACAGCGCCATCTGCATAAACATGGAACTATCTACACCGCCATGTGTATGAACATGGAAATATCTACAACGCCATCTGTATAATCATGGAAATATCTACACCGCCATCTGTATGAACATGGAAATATATACAAAGCCATCTCTATGAACATGGAAATATCTACACCACCATGTGTATGAACTTGGAAATATCTACACCTCCATCTGTATGAACATGTAAATATCTACACCGCCATCTGTATGAACATGGAAATATCTACACCGCTATCTGTATGAACATGGAAATATCTACACCGCTATCTGTATGAACATGGAAATATCTACACCGCAATCAGTATGAACATGGAAATATCTACACCGCTATCCGTATAAACATGGAAATATCTACAGTGTTATCTGTGTAAACATGGAAATAATTACACTGCTATCTCTATAAACATGGATATATCTACACCGCTGTCTGTATAAACACGGAAATATCTACACTTATCTGTGAAATAGGGAAATATGTACACCGCGATCTCTATTAACATGGAAATATCTACACCACTATCTCTATAATCATGGAAATATCTACACCTCCATCTCTATAAACATGAAAATACATACACCGCCATCTGTATGAACCTGGAAATATCTGCACCGCCGTGTGTATAAAGATGGAAATATCTACACCGCTATCTGTACGAAAATGGAAATATCTACATCGCTATCTGAATAAACATGGAAATATCTACACCGCCATCTGTATGAACATGGTAATATCTACACCGCCATCTCTATAAAGATGGAAATATCTACACCGCGGTCTTTATAAACATGGAAATATCTACACCGCCATCTCTATAAACATGGAAATATATACACCGCCATCTGTATGAACATGGAAATATTTACACAGCCATCTGTATATAGACGGAAATATCTACACCGCTATCTGAATGAACATGGAAATATCTGCACAGCTATCTGTATAAATATGAAAATATCTACACCACTATCTGAATTAACATGGAAATATCTACACCGCAGTCTCTATAAACATGGAAGTAACTACAGAGCTATGTGTATAAAAACGGAAATATCTAGACCGCCATCTTTATAAACATGGAAATATCTACACCGCCATCTCTATAAACATGGAAATATATAAACCGCCATCTGTATGAGCATGGAAATAACTACACCGAAATCTCTATAAAGATGGAATCATCTACACCGCCATGTGTATAAACATGGAAATATCTACACCGCTATCTGAATACAGATTTAAACACCTACACCGCTATCTTAATAAACACGGAAATATCTACACTGCCATCTGTATAAACATGGAAATATCTACAGCGCCATCTCTATAAACATGGAAATATCTACACCGCCATCTGTATGAACATGGAAATATCTACACCGCCAACATTATAAAGATGGAAATATCTACACCGCTATATTTATGAACATGGAAATATCTACACCGCTATCTGTATAAACATGGAAATATCTACACCTTCATCTGTATGAACATGGAAATATCTACACCGCCATCTGTATGAACATGGAAATATCTACACCACCATGTGTAAGAACATGGAAATATCTACACCGCCATCTGTATGAACACGGAAATATCTTCACCGCCATCTGTATGAACATGGAAATATCTACACCGCCATCTGTATGAACATGCAAATATCTTCACCGCCATCTGTATGAACATGGAAATATCTACACCGCTATCTGTATGAACATGGAAATAACTACGCCGCTATCTGTATAAACAAGGAAATATCTACACTGCCATCTCTATAAACATGGAAATATCTACACTGCCATCTGTATAAACATGGAAATATCTACACCACTATCCGTATATACATGGAAATATTTACACCGCTATCCGTATTAACTTGGAAATATCTACAGTGTTATCTGTATAAACATGGAAATAACTACACCGCTATCTCAATAAACATGGATATATCTACACCGCTATCTGTATAAACATGGAAATATCTACACTGCTATCTGTGAAACAGGGAAATATCTACATCACTATCTCTATAAACATGGAAATATCTACACCACTATCTCTATAATCATGGAGGTATCTACACCGCCATCTCTATAAACACGGAAATACATAAACCGCCATCTGTATGAAGATGGAAATATCTACAACGCCATGTGTATAAAAATGGAAATATCTACACTGCTATCTGTATGAGCATGGAAATATCTACACCGTCATGTGTATGAACATGGAAATATCTACACCGCTATCTGCATGAATATGGAAATATCTACACCGCCATCTCTATAAACATGGAAATATATAAACCGCCATCTGTATGAACATGGAAATAACTACACCGACATCTCTATAAAGATGGAATCATCTACACCGCCATCTGTATAAACATGGAAATATCTACACCGCTATCTGAATAAAGATGGAAACATCTACACCACTATCTTAATAAACACGGAAATATCTACACTGCCATCTGTATAAACATGGAAATATCTACAGCGCCATCTCTATAAACATGGAAATATCTACACCGCCATCTGTATGAACATGGAAATATCTACACCGCCAACCTTATAAAGATGGAAATATCTACACCGCTATCTTTATGAACATGGAAATATCTATACCGCAATCTGTATAAACATGGAAATATCTACACCGCTATCTCTATAAACATGGCAATATCTACACCGCTATCTGTATAAATATGGAAATTTCTACACCGCCATCTGTATAGAGATGGAAATATCTACACAGCCATATGAATAAACATGGAAATATCTACACCGCTATCTGTATACACATGGAAATATTTACAATGCTATCCGTATAAACATGGAAATATCTACAGCGTTACTGTATAAACATGGAAATAACTACACCGCTATCTCCATAAACATGGATATATCTACACCGCTATCTGTTTAAACATTGAAATATCTACACTGCTATCTCTGAAACAGGGATATAACTACACCGCTATCTCTATAAACATGGAAATATCTACACCGCTATCTCTATAATCAAGGAAATATCTACAACGCCATCTCTATAAACATGGAAATACATACACCGCCATCTGTACGAACATGGAAATATCTACACCACCATGTGTATAAAGATGGAAATATCTACACGGCTATCTGTATGAGCATGGAAATAGCTACACCGCCATCTGTATAAACACAGAAATATCTATAACGCCATCTCCATACACCTGGAAATATCTACACCGCTATCTGTATAAACATGGAAATAATTACATCACTATCTCTATAAACATGGATATATCTCCACCGCCATCTCTACAAACATGGAAATACATACACCGCCATCTGTATGAACATGGAAATATCTACACCGCCATCTGTATAAACTCAGAAATATCTATATTGCCATCTCTATACACATGGAAATATCTACACCGCTATCTGTGTAAACATGGAAATATCTACACTTCTATCTGTGTAAACATGGAAATATCTACACCGCTATCTGTGTAAACATAGAAATATCTACACCGCCATCTGTATAAACACGGAAATACGTACACCGCTGTCTGGATAAACATGGAAATATCTACACCGCTATCAGTGTAAACCTGGAAATATCTACACCACTATCTCTTAAAGCTTGGAAATATCTACACCGTTATGTGTATAAAGATGGAAATACCTTCACCGCCATTTGTATGAACATGGAAATATCTACACTGCCAACTATATAAACATGGAAATATCTACACCGCTCTCTGTGTAAACACGGAAATATCTACACCGCTATCTGTGTAAACATGGAAATATCTACACCGCTATCTCTATAAACATGGAGATATCTACAGCGCTATCTCAATAAACGTGGAAATAACTACACCACTATCTGTATAAACATGGAAATACTTACACCGATATCTGTATAAACATGAAAATAGCTGCAGCGCTATCTGTGTAAACATGGAAATATCTACACCGCTATCTGTATAAACATGGAAATATCGACACCGCTATCTGTATAAACATGGAAATGTCTACACCGCTATCTGCATAAACATGGAAATATCTACACCGCTCTCTGGGTAAACAAGGAAATATTTACACCGCTATCTCTAAAAACATGGAAATATCCACACCGTTATGTGTAGAAAGATGGAAATATCTACACCGCTATCTGTGTAAACATGGGAATATCTTCACCGCCATTTGTATGAACATGGAAATATCTACACTGCCAACTATAAAAACATGGAAATAGGTACACCGCCGTCTGCATGAACATGGAAATATCTACACCGCCAACTCTATAAAGATGGAAATACCTACACCACTATCTGTATAAACATGGAAGTATCTACACCTCTTTCTGTATAAACATGGAAATATCTACACCGCTATCTGCATAAACATGGAAATACATACACCGTTATCTTTATAAACATGGAAATATCTACACCGCTACCTGTGTAAACGTGGGAAAATCTACACCACTATCTGTATAAACATGGAAATATCTACACCGCTATCTGTATAAAAATGGAAATATCTACACCGCTGTCTGTATAAACATGCAAATATGTACAACGCTATCTGAATAGACATGGAAATATCTACACCGCTATTTGTATAAACATGGAAATATATACACTTCTATCTGTGTAAACATGGAAATATCTACACCGCCATCTGTATTAATATGGAAATATCTACACCGCCAACTCTATAAACATGGAAATATCTACACCGCCATCTGTAGGAACATGGAAATATCTACACCGCTATCCGTATAAACATGGAAATATCTACACCGCCATCTGTATGAACATGGAAATATCTACACCGCCATCTGTAGGAACATGGAAATATCTACACCGGTATCTACACCACCTTCTGTATGAACATGGAAATATCTACACCGCCATCTGTTGGAACATGGAAATATCTACACTGCTATCTCTATAAACATGGAAATATCCACACCGCTATCTGTATATACATGGTAATATCTACACCGCTATCTCTATAAACGTGGAAATATCTACACCGCTATCTATGTAAACATGGAAATAGATACACCGCTATCTGTATAAACATGGAAATATCTACACCGCTATCTGTATAAACATGGAAATATTGACACCGTTATCTGTATAAACATGCAAATATCTTCACTGCAATCTGTAAAAACATGGAAATATCTACACCGCTATCCGTGTAAAGATGGAAATATCTACACTGCTATCTGTGTAAACTTGGAAATATCTACACCACTATCTGTGTAAAAATCGAAATATCTACACCGCTATCTCTAAAAAGATGCAAATAACTTCACGGTTATGTGTATAAAGATGGAAATATCTAAACCGCTATCTGTATAAACATGGAAAAAACTACACCGCCATCTGTATGAACACGGAAATGTCTAAACCGCCAACTGTATAAACATGGAAATATCTACACCGCCCTCTGTAGGAACATGGAGATATCTACACCGCTATCTGTTTAAACATGGAAATATCTACACCGCTATCTGTCTAAAAGTGGAAATATCTACCCGGCTATCTGCAAAAACTTGGAAATATCTACACCGCTATCTGTGTAAACATGGAAATATCTGCACCGCTATCTGTGTAAGCATCTAAATATCCACAACGCTATCTCTATATACATGGAAATATCTACACCGCTATCTGTATAAACATGGAAATATCTACACCGCTATCTGTGTAAACATGGAAATATCTAAAACGCTATGTGTGTTAATATGGAAATATCTACACCGCTATCTCTGTAAACATGGAAATATCTACACCGTTATGTGTATAAAGTTGGAAATACCTACACTGCTATGTGTATAAACATGGAAATATCTACACCGACATCTGTATGAATATGGAAATATCTACACCGCGAACTCTATAAACATGGAAATATCTACACCGCCATCAGTAGGAACATGGAAATATCTACACCGCTATCTCTATAAACAAGGAAATATCTACACCGCCATCTGTATAAACATGGAAATAAGTACACCGCTATCTGGCTAAACATGGAAATATCTACACCGCTATATCTATAAACATGGAAATATCTACACCGCCATCTGTATGAACATGCAAATATCTACACCACCATCTGTAGGAACATGGAAATATCTACACTGGTATCTGCATAAACTTGGAAACACATACACCAGTATCTATTTAAATATGGAAATATCTACACCGCTACCTGTGTAAACGTGGAAATAACTACACCGCTACCTGTGTAAACGTGGAAATATCTACACCGCTATCTGTATAAATTGGAAACATCTACAAAGCTGTCTGTATAAACATGCAAATACCTCCACCGCTAACTGAATAGACTTGGAAATATCTACACCGCTATCTGTATAAACATGGAAATATCTACACTTCTATCTGTGTAAACATGGAAATATCTACACCGCTATCTGTGTAAACATGGAAATATCCACAACACTATCTCTAAAAAGAAGGAAATATCTACACCGGTAAGTGTATAAAGACGGAAATATCTACAGCGCTATCTGTTTAAAGATGGAAATATCTACACCGCTATCTGCATAAACATGGAAATACATACAGCACTATCTATATAAACATAGAAATATCTGCACTGCTACCTGTGTAAACGTGGGAATATCTACACCGCTCACTGTAAAAACTTGGAAATAACTACACCGGTATCTGTATAAACATGGAAATATCTACACCGCTATCTGTATAAACATGCAAATATCTACACCGCTATCTGTATAAAGATGGAAATATCTATACCGCTATTTTTATAAACATGGAAATATCTACACTTCTATCTGTGTAAACATGGAAATATCTACACCGCTATCTCTAAAAAGAAGGAAATATCTACACCGTTATGTGTATAAAGATGGAAATATCTACATCGCTTTCTGTATAAACATAGAAATATCTACACCGCCATCTGTATAAACACGGAAATATGTACACAGATATCTGGATAAACATGGAAATATCTACACCGCAATCTCTATGAACATGGAAATATCTACACCGCTATCCGCATAAACACGGAAATATTTACAGTGTTATCTGTGTAAACATGGAAATAATTACACTGCTATCTCTATAAACATGGATATAACTACACCGCTATCTGTATAAAGATGGAAATATCTATACCGCTATTTGTATAAACATGGAAATATCTACACTTCTATCTGTGTAAACTTGGAAATATCTCCACCGCTATCTGTGTAAACATGGAAATATCTACACCGCTATCTCTAAAAAGAAGGAAATATCTATACCGTTATGTGTATAAAGATGGAAATATCTACACCGCTTTCTGTATAAACATAGAAATATCTACACCGCCATCTGTATAAACACGGAAATATGTACACCGCTATCGGGATAAACATGGAAATATCTACACCGCTATCAGTGTAAACATGGAAATATCTACACCACTATCTCTTAAAGCTTGGAAATATCTACACCGTTATGTGTATAAAGATGGAAATACCTTCACCGCCATTTGTATGAACATGGAAATATCTACACTGCCAACTATATAAACATGGAAATATCTACACCGCTATCTGTGTAAACACGGAAATATCTACACCGCTATCTGTGTAAACATGGAAATATCTACACCGCTATCTCTATAAACATGGAAATATCTACAGCGCTATCTCAATAAACGTGGAAATAACTACACCACTATCTGTATAAACATGGAAATACACCGATATCTGTATAAACATGAAAATAGCTACAGCGCTATCTGTGTAAACATGGACATATCTACACCGCTATCTGTATAAACATGGAAATATCGACACCGCTATCTGTATAAACATGGAAATGTCTACACCTCTATCTGCATAAACATGGACATATCTACACCGCTCTCTGGCTAAACAAGGAAATATCTACACCGCTATCTCTAAAAACGAGAAAAAAATCCACACCGTTATGTGTATAAACATGGAAATATCTACACCGCTATCTGTGTAAACATGGGAATATCTTCACCACCATTTGTATGAACATGGAAATATCTACACTGCCAACTATATAAACATGGAAATATGTACACCGCCGTCTGCATGAACATGGAAATAACTACACCGCCAACTCTATAAAGATGGAAATATCTACACCACTATCTGTATAAACATGGAAGTATCTACACCGCTATCTGTGTAAACATGGAAATATCTACAACGCTATCTCTGTGAACATGGAAATATCTACAACGCTATGTCTATAAACATGGGAATATCTACACCGCCATCTGTAAGAACATGGAAATATCTACACCGCCATCCGTATGAACATGGAAATACCTACACCGCCATCTGTATGAACATGGAAATATCTACACTGCTATCTGTATAAACATGGAAATATCTCCACCGATATCTCTATAAACATGGAAATATCTACACAGCTATCTGTATGAACATGGAAATATCTACACCGCTATCTGTGTAAACAAGGAAATAGCTACACCACTATCTGTGTAAACACGGAAATATCTACACCGCTATCTCTATAAACATAGAAATATCTACACAGCCATCTCTATAAACATGGAAATATCTACACTGCTATCTGTGTAAACATGGAAATATCTACACCGCTATCTGTGTAAACATGGAATTATCTACACGGCTATTTCTTAAAACATGGAAATATCTACACCATTATGTGTGTAAAGATGGAAATATCTACACTGCTATCTGTATAAAAATCGAAATATCTACACCGCCATCTGTATGAATATAGAAATATCTACACCGCCAACTCTGTAAACATGGAAATATCTACACCGCTATCTCTATAATCATAGAAATACCTACAATGCTATCTGTATAAACATGGAAATATCTACACAGCCATCTATAGGAACATGGAAATATCTAGACCGCTATCTCTATAAGCATGGAAAAAACTACACCGCTATCTGTATAAGCATGGAAATATCTACAGCGCTATCTGTGTAAACATGGAAATATCTACACTGCTATCTCTGTAAACATGGAAATATCTACACCACTACCTCTTAAAACTTGGAAATATCTACACCGTTATGTCTATAAACATGGAAATACCTTCACCGCCATTTGTATGAACATGGAAATATCTACACTGCCAAATATATAAACATGGAAATACCTTCACTGCCATTTGTATGAACATGGAAATATCTACACTGCCAAATATATAAACATGGAAATTTCTACACCACTATCTGTGTAAACATGGAAATGTCTACACCGCTATCTCTATAAACATGGAAATATCTACACCGCCATCTGTATGAACTTGCAAATATCTACACTGCCATCTCTATAAAGATGTAAATATCTACACCGCCGTCTCTATAAACATGGAAATATCTAAACCGCCATCTGTATGAACATGGAAATATCTACACCGCCATCTGTATAGAGATGGAAATATCTACACAGTCATATGAATAAACATGGAAATATCTACACCACCATGTGTATGGACATGGAAATATCTACACCGCTATCTGTATGAACATGGAAATATCTACACCGCTATCTCTGAAACAGGGAAATATCTACATCGCTATCTCTATAAACATGGAAATATCTACACCACTATCTCTATAATCATGGAAGTATCTACACCGCCATCTCTATAAACATGGAAATACATACACCGCCATATGTAAGAACATGGAAATATCTACAACGACATGTGTATAAAGATGGAAATATCTACACCACTATCTGTATGAGAATGGAAATATCTACACCGCCATCTGTATAAACACAGAAATATGAATACCGCCATCTTCATACACATGGAAATAAGTACACCGCTATCAGTATAGAGATGGAAATATCTACACAGCCATATGAATAAACATGGAAATATCTACACCGCCATCTGTATAGAGATGGAAATATCTACACAGCCATATGAATAAACATGGAAATATCTACACCACCATATGTATAGAGATGGAAATATCTACACCGCCATCTGTATAAACATGGAAATGTCTACACCTTCATCTGAATGAACATGGAAATATCTACAACGCCATCTGTATGAACATGGAAATATCTACACCACCATGTGTATGAACATGGAAATATGTACACCGCCATCTGTATGAACATGGAAATATCTACACTGCTATCTGTATGAACATGGAAATATCTACACCGCTATCTGTATAAACAAGGAAATATCTACACTGCCATCTCTATAAACATGGAAATATCTACACTGCCATCTGTATAAACATGGAAATATCTACACCACTATCCGTATATACATGGAAATATTTACATCGCTATCCGTATAAACATAGAAATATCTACAGTGTTATTTGTATAATCATGGAAATAACTACACCGCTATCTCTGTAAACATGGATATATCTACAATGCTACCTGTATAAACATGGAAATATCTACACTGCTATCTGTGAAACAGGGAAATATCTACATCGCTATCTCTATAAACATGGAAATATCCACACCACCGTCTCTATAATCATGGAAGTATCTGCACTGCCTTCTCTATAAACATGGAAATACATACACCGCCATCTGTATGAAGATGGAAATATCTACAACGCCATGTGTATAAAGATGGAAATATCTACACCACTATCTGTATGAGCATGGAAATATCTACACCGCCATCTGTATAAACACAGAAATATCTATACCGCCAACTCCATACACATGGAAATATCTACACCGCTATGTGTATAGAGATGGAAATATCTACACAGCCATATGAATAAACATGGAAATATCTACACCGCCATCTGCATAAACATGGAAATATCTAATGCGACTTCTCTATAAAGATGGAATCATCTACACCGCCATCTGTATAAACATGGAAATATCTACACCGCTATCTGAATAAAGATGGAAATATCTACACCGCTATCTTAATAAACACGGAAATATCTACTCTGCCATCTGTATAAACATGGAAATATCTACAGCGCCATCTCTATAAACATGGAAATATCTACACCGCCATCTGTATGAACATGGAAATATCTACACCGCCAACCTTATAAAGATGGAAATATCTACACCGCTATCTTTATGAACATGGAAATATCTATACCGCAATGTGTATAAACATGGAAATATCTACACCGCTATCTCTATAAACATGGCAATATCTACACCGCTATCTGTATAAATATGGAAATTTCTACACCGCCATCTGTATAGAGATGGAAATATCTACACAGCCATATGAATAAACGTGGAAATATCTACACCGCTATCTGTATATACATGGAAATATTTACACTGCTATCTATATAAACATGGAAATATCTACAGCGTTACTGAATAAACACGGAAATAACTACACCGCTATCTCCATAAACATGGATATATCTACACCGCTATCTGTATAAACATTGAAATATCTACACTGCTATCTCTGAAACAGGGATATAACTACACCGCTATCTCTATAAACATGGAAATATCTACACCGCTATCTCTATAATCATGGAAATATCTACAACGCCATCTCTATAAACATGGAAATACATACACCGCCATCTGTACGAACATGGAAATGTCTACACCACCATGTGTATAAAGATGGAAATATCTACACGGCTATCTGTATGAGCATGGAAATAGCTACACCGCCATCTGTATAAACACAGAAATATCTATAACGCCATCTCCATACACCTGGAAATATCTACACCGCTATCTGTATAGTGATGGAAATATCTACACAGCCATATGAATAAACTTGGAAATATCTAGACAGCCATATGAATAAACATGGAAATATCTACACAGCCATCTGTATAGAGATGGAAATATCTACACAGCCATATGAATAAACATGGAAATATCTACACCGGCATCTGTATAAACATGGTAATATCTACACCACCATCTGAATGAACATGGAAATATCTACACCGCCATCTGTTTGAACATGGAAATAACTACACCACTGTCTGTATGAACATGGAAATATCTACACCACCATGTGTATGAACATCGAAAGATCTACGCCGCTATCTGTATGAAGAAGGAAATATCTTCAACCCCATCTGTATGAATATGGAAGTATCTACACCACCATCTGTATGAACATGGAAATATCTACACCGCTATCTGTATAAACATGGAAATAACTACATCACTATCTCTATAAACATGGATATATCTCCACCGCCATCTCTACAAACATGGAAATACATACAGTGCCATCTGTATGAACATGGAAATATATACACCGCCATCTGTATAAACACAGAAATATCTATACTGCCATCTCTATACACATGGAAATATCTACACCGCTATCTGTGTAAACATGGAAATATCTACACTTCTAATTGTGTAAACATGGAAATATCTACACTGCTATCTGTGTAAACATGGAAATATCCACAACACTGTCTCTAAAAAGAAGGAAATATCTACACCGTTAAGTGTATAAAGATGGAAATATCTACAGCGCTATCTGTTTAAAGATGGAAATATCTACACCGCTGTCTCCATAGACATGGAAATACATACAGCGCTATCTATATAAACATAGAAATATCTGCACTGCTACCTGTGTAAATGTGGGAATATCTACACCGCTCAGTGTAAAAACATGGAAATAACTACACCGGTATCTGTATAAACATGGAAATATCTACACCGCTATCTGTATAAACATGCAAATAACTACACCGCTATCTGTATAAAGATGGAAATATCTATACCGCTATTTGTATAAACATGGAAATATCTACACTTCCATCTGTGTAAACTTGGAAATATCTCCACCGCTATCTGTGTAAACATGGAAATATCTACACCGCTATCTCTAAAAAGAAGGAAATATCTACACCATTATGTGTATAAAGATGGAAATATCTACACCGCTTTCTGTATAAACATAGAAATATCTACACCGCCATCTGTATAAACACGGAAATATGTACACCGCTATCTGGATAAACATGGAAACATCTACACCGCTATCAGAGTAAACCTGGAAATATCTACACCACTATCTCTTAAAGCTTGGAAATATCTACACCGTTATGTGTATAAAGATGGAAATACCTTCACCGCCATTTGTATGAACATGGAAATATCTACACTACGAACTATATAAACACGGAAATATCTACACCGCTATCTGTGTAAACATGGAAATATCTACACCGCTATCTCTATAAACATGGAAATCTCTACAGCGGTATCTCAATAAACGTGGTAATAACTACACCACTATCTGTATAAACATGGAAATACTTACACCGATATCTGTATAAACATGAAAAAAGTTACAGCGCTATCTGTGTAAACATGGAAATATCTACACCGCTATCTGTATAAACATGGAAATATCGACACCGCTATCTGTATAAACATGGAAATATCGACACCGCTATCTGTATAAACATGGAAATGTCTACACCGCTATCTGCATAAACATGGAAATATCTACACCGCTCTCTGGGTAAACAAGGAAATATTTACACCGCTATCTCTAAAAACATGGAAATATCCACACCGTTATGTGTATAAAGATGGAAATATCTACACCGCTATCTGTGTAAACATGGGAATATCTTCACAGCCATTTGTATGAACATGGAATTATCTACACTGCCAACTATACAAACATGGAAATAGGTACACCGCCGTCTGCATGAACATGGAAATATCTACACCGCCAACTCTATAAAGATGGAAATACCTACACCACTATCTGTATAAACATGGAAGTATCTACACCGCTATCTGTATAAACATGGAAATATCTACACCGCTATCTGCATAAACATGGAAATACATACACCGTTATCTTTATAAACATGGAAATATCTACACCGCTACCTGTGTAAACGTGGGAAAATCTACACCACTATCTGTATAAACATGGAAATATCTACACCGCTATCTGTATAAAAATGGAAATATCTACACCGCTGTCTGTATAAACATGCAAATATCTACAACGCTATCTGAATAGACATGGAAATATCTACACCGCTATTTGTATAAACATGGAAATATCTACACTTCTATCTGTGTAAACATGGAAATATCTACACCGCCATCTGTATTAATATGGAAATAGCTACACCGCCAACTCTATAAACATGGAAATATCTACACCGCCATCTGTAGGAACATGGAAATATCTACACCGTTATCTGTATAAACATGGAAATATCTACACCGCCATCTGTATAAACATGAAAATAAGTACACCGCTATCTGGCTAAACATGGAAATATCTACACCGCTATCCGTATAAACATGGAAATATCTACAGTGTTATCTGTGTAAACATGGAAATAATTACACTGCTATCTCTATAAACATGGATATATCTACACCGCTATCTGTATAAACACGGAAATATCTACACTTATCTGTGAAATAGGGAAATATGTACCCCGCGATCTCTATTAACGTGGAAATATCTACACCACTATCTCTATAATCATGGAAATATCTACACCTCCATCTCTATAAACATGAAAATACATACACCGCCATCTGTATGAACCTGGAAATATCTGCACCGCCGTGTGTATAAAGATGGAAATATCTACACCGCTATCTGTACGAAAATGGAAATATCTACATCGCTATCTGAATAAACATGGAAATATCTACACCGCCATCTGTATGAACATGGTAATATCTACACCGCCATCTCTATAAAGATGGAAATATCTACACCGCGGTCTTTATAAACATGGAAATATCTACACCGCCATCTCTATAAACATGGAAATATATACACCGCCATCTGTATGAACATGGAAATATTTACACAGCCATCTGTATATAGACGGAAATATCTACACCGCTATCTGAATGAACATGGAAATATCTGCACAGCTATCTGTATAAATATGAAAATATCTACACCACTATCTGAATTAACATGGAAATATCTACACCGCAGTCTCTATAAACATGGAAGTAACTACAGAGCTATGTGTATAAAAACGGAAATATCTAGACCGCCATCTTTATAAACATGGAAATATCTACACCGCCATCTCTATAAACATGGAAATATATAAACCGCCATCTGTATGAGCATGGAAATAACTACACCGAAATCTCTATAAAGATGGAATCATCTACACCGCCATGTGTATAAACATGGAAATATCTACACCGCTATCTGAATACAGATTTAAACACCTACACCGCTATCTTAATAAACACGGAAATATCTACACTGCCATCTGTATAAACATGGAAATATCTACAGCGCCATCTCTATAAACATGGAAATATCTACACCGCCATCTGTATGAACATGGAAATATCTACACCGCCAACATTATAAAGATGGAAATATCTACACCGCTATATTTATGAACATGGAAATATCTACACCGCTATCTGTATAAACATGGAAATATCTACACCTTCATCTGTATGAACATGGAAATATCTACACCGCCATCTGTATGAACATGGAAATATCTACACCACCATGTGTAAGAACATGGAAATATCTACACCGCCATCTGTATGAACACGGAAATATCTTCACCGCCATCTGTATGAACATGGAAATATCTACACCGCCATCTGTATGAACATGCAAATATCTTCACCGCCATCTGTATGAACATGGAAATATCTACACCGCTATCTGTATGAACATGGAAATAACTACGCCGCTATCTGTATAAACAAGGAAATATCTACACTGCCATCTCTATAAACATGGAAATATCTACACTGCCATCTGTATAAACATGGAAATATCTACACCACTATCCGTATATACATGGAAATATTTACACCGCTATCCGTATTAACTTGGAAATATCTACAGTGTTATCTGTATAAACATGGAAATAACTACACCGCTATCTCAATAAACATGGATATATCTACACCGCTATCTGTATAAACATGGAAATATCTACACTGCTATCTGTGAAACAGGGAAATATCTACATCACTATCTCTATAAACATGGAAATATCTACACCACTATCTCTATAATCATGGAGGTATCTACACCGCCATCTCTATAAACACGGAAATACATAAACCGCCATCTGTATGAAGATGGAAATATCTACAACGCCATGTGTATAAAAATGGAAATATCTACACTGCTATCTGTATGAGCATGGAAATATCTACACCGTCATGTGTATGAACATGGAAATATCTACACCGCTATCTGCATGAATATGGAAATATCTACACCGCCATCTCTATAAACATGGAAATATATAAACCGCCATCTGTATGAACATGGAAATAACTACACCGACATCTCTATAAAGATGGAATCATCTACACCGCCATCTGTATA
Source organism: Gorilla gorilla gorilla (assembly GCF_029281585.2). Lineage (NCBI taxonomy): Eukaryota > Metazoa > Chordata > Mammalia > Primates > Hominidae > Gorilla > Gorilla gorilla. The sequence goes on along the minus strand of NC_073234.2, from coordinate 153,987,576 downwards.
AACATGGAAATATCTACACCGCTATCTGAATAAAGATGGAAACATCTACACCGCTATCTTAATAAACACGGAAATATCTACACTGCCATCTGTATAAACATGGAAATATCTACAGCGCCATCTCTATAAACATGGAAATATCTACACCGCCATCTGTATGAACATGGAAATATCTACACCGCCAACCTTATAAAGATGGAAATATCTACACCGCTATCTTTATGAACATGGAAATATCTATACCGCAATCTGTATAAACATGGAAATATCTACACCGCTATCTCTATAAACATGGCAATATCTACACCGCTATCTGTATAAATATGGAAATTTCTACACCGCCATCTGTATAGAGATGGAAATATCTACACAGCCATATGAATAAACATGGAAATATCTACACCACCATGTGTATGGACATGGAAATATCTACATCGCTATCTGTATGAACATGGAAATATCTACACCGCTATCTCTGAAACAGGGAAATATCTACATCGCTATCTCTATAAACATGGAAATATCTACACCACTATCTCTATAATCATGGAAGTATCTACACCGCCATCTCTATAAACATGGAAATACATACACCGCCATATGTAAGAACATGGAAATATCTACAACGACATGTGTATAAAGATGGAAATATCTACTCCGCTATCTGTATGAGCATGGAAATATCTACACCGCCATCTGTATAAACACAGAAATATGAATACCGCCATCTTCATACACATGGAAATAAGTACACCGCTATCAGTATAGAGATGGAAATATCTACACAGCCATATGAATAAACATGGAAATAAGTACACCGCCATCTGTATAGAGATGGAAATATCTACACAGCCATATGAATAAACATGGAAATATCTACACCACCATATGTATAGAGATGGAAATATCTACACCGCCATCTGTATAAACATGGAAATGTCTACACCTTCATCTGTATGAACATGGAAATATCTACAACGCCATCTGTATGAACATGGAAATATCTACACCACCATGTGTATGAACATGGAAATATGTACACCGCCATCTGTATGAACATGGAAATGTCTTCACCGCCATCTGTATCAACATGGAAATATCTACACCGCTATCTGTATGAACATGGAAATATCTACAACGCTATCTGTATAAACAAGGAAATATCTACACTGCCATCTCTATAAACATGGAAATATCTACACTGCCATCTGTATAAACATAGAAATATCTACACCACTATCCATATATACATGGTAATATTTACACCGCTATCCGTATAAACATAGAAATATCTACAGTGTTATCTGTATAATCATGGAAATAACTACACCGCTATCTCTGTAAACATGGATATATCTACACCGCTATCTGTATAAACATGGAAATATCTACACTGCTATCTGTGAAACAGGGAAATATCTACATCGCTATCTCTAGAAACATGGAAATATCCACACCACGATCTCTATAATCATGGAAGTATCTGCACCGCCATCTCTATAAACATGGAAATACATACACGGCCATCTGTATGAAGATGGAAATATCTACAACGCCATGTGTATAAAAATGGAAATATCTACACCGCTATCTGTATGAGCATGGAAATATCTACACCGCCATCTGTATAAACACAGAAATATCTATACCGCCAACTCCATACACATGGAAATATCTACACCGCTATGTGTATAGAGATGGAAATATCTACACAGCCATATGAATAAACATGGAAATATCTACACCGCCATCTGCATAAACATGGAAATATCTACACCGACATCTGTATAGAGATGGAAATACCTACACAGCCATATGAATATACATGGAAATATCTACAGCGCCATCTGCATAAACATGGAACTATCTACACCGCCATGTGTATGAACATGGAAATATCTACAACGCCATCTGTATAATCATGGAAATATCTACACCGCCATCTGTATGAACATGGAAATATATACAAAGCCATCTCTATGAACATGGAAATATCTACACCACCATGTGTATGAACTTGGAAATATCTACACCTCCATCTGTATGAACATGTAAATATCTACACCGCCATCTGTATGAACATGGAAATATCTACACCGCTATCTGTATGAAAATGGAAATATCTACACCGCTATCTGTATGAACATGGAAATATCTACACCGCAATCAGTATGAACATGGAAATATCTACACCGCTATCCGTATAAACATGGAAATATCTACAGTGTTATCTGTGTAAACATGGAAATAATTACACTGCTATCTCTATAAACATGGATATATCTACACCGCTATCTGTATAAACACGGAAATATCTACACTTATCTGTGAAATAGGGAAATATGTACCCCGCGATCTCTATTAACGTGGAAATATCTACACCACTATCTCTATAATCATGGAAATATCTACACCTCCATCTCTATAAACATGAAAATACATACACCGCCATCTGTATGAACCTGGAAATATCTGCACCGCCGTGTGTATAAAGATGGAAATATCTACACCGCTATCTGTACGAAAATGGAAATATCTACATCGCTATCTGAATAAACATGGAAATATCTACACCGCCATCTGTATGAACATGGTAATATCTACACCGCCATCTCTATAAAGATGGAAATATCTACACCGCGGTCTTTATAAACATGGAAATATCTACACCGCCATCTCTATAAACATGGAAATATATACACCGCCATCTGTATGAACATGGAAATATTTACACAGCCATCTGTATATAGACGGAAATATCTACACCGCTATCTGAATGAACATGGAAATATCTGCACAGCTATCTGTATAAATATGAAAATATCTACACCACTATCTGAATTAACATGGAAATATCTACACCGCAGTCTCTATAAACATGGAAGTAACTACAGAGCTATGTGTATAAAAACGGAAATATCTAGACCGCCATCTTTATAAACATGGAAATATCTACACCGCCATCTCTATAAACATGGAAATATATAAACCGCCATCTGTATGAGCATGGAAATAACTACACCGAAATCTCTATAAAGATGGAATCATCTACACCGCCATGTGTATAAACATGGAAATATCTACACCGCTATCTGAATACAGATTTAAACACCTACACCGCTATCTTAATAAACACGGAAATATCTACACTGCCATCTGTATAAACATGGAAATATCTACAGTGCCATCTCTATAAACATGGAAATATCTACACCGCCATCTGTATGAACATGGAAATATCTACACCGCCAACATTATAAAGATGGAAATATCTACACCGCTATATTTATGAACATGGAAATATCTACACCGCTATCTGTATAAACATGGAAATATCTACACCTTCATCTGTATGAACATGGAAATATCTACACCGCCATCTGTATGAACGTGGAAATATCTACACCACCATGTGTAAGAACATGGAAATATCTACACCGCCATCTGTATGAACACGGAAATATCTTCACCGCCATCTGTATGAACATGGAAATATCTACACCGCCATCTGTATGAACATGCAAATATCTTCACCGCCATCTGTATGAACATGGAAATATCTACACCGCTATCTGTATGAACATGGAAATAACTACGCCGCTATCTGTATAAACAAGGAAATATCTACACTGCCATCTCTATAAACATGGAAATATCTACACTGCCATCTGTATAAACATGGAAATATCTACACCACTATCCGTATATACATGGAAATATTTACACCGCTATCCGTATTAACTTGGAAATATCTACAGTGTTATCTGTATAAACATGGAAATAACTACACCGCTATCTCAATAAACATGGATATATCTACACCGCTATCTGTATAAACATGGAAATATCTACACTGCTATCTGTGAAACAGGGAAATATCTACATCACTATCTCTATAAACATGGAAATATCTACACCACTATCTCTATAATCATGGAGGTATCTACACCGCCATCTCTATAAACACGGAAATACATAAACCGCCATCTGTATGAAGATGGAAATATCTACAACGCCATGTGTATAAAAATGGAAATATCTACACTGCTATCTGTATGAGCATGGAAATATCTACACCGTCATGTGTATGAACATGGAAATATCTACACCGCTATCTGCATGAATATGGAAATATCTACACCGCCATCTCTATAAACATGGAAATATATAAACCGCCATCTGTATGAACATGGAAATAACTACACCGACATCTCTATAAAGATGGAATCATCTACACCGCCATCTGTATAAACATGGAAATATCTACACCGCTATCTGAATAAAGATGGAAACATCTACACCGCTATCTTAATAAACACGGAAATATCTACACTGCCATCTGTATAAACATGGAAATATCTACAGCGCCATCTCTATAAACATGGAAATATCTACACCGCCATCTGTATGAACATGGAAATATCTACACCGCCAACCTTATAAAGATGGAAATATCTACACCGCTATCTTTATGAACATGGAAATATCTATACCGCAATCTGTATAAACATGGAAATATCTACACCGCTATCTCTATAAACATGGCAATATCTACACCGCTATCTGTATAAATATGGAAATTTCTACACCGCCATCTGTATAGAGATGGAAATATCTACACAGCCATATGAATAAACATGGAAATATCTACACCACCATGTGTATGGACATGGAAATATCTACATCGCTATCTGTATGAACATGGAAATATCTACACTGCTATCTCTGAAACAGGGAAATATCTACATCGCTATCTCTATAAACATGGAAATATCTACAACACTATCTCTATAATCATGGAAGTATCTACACCGCCATCTCTATAAACATGGAAATACATACACCGCCATATGTAAGAACATGGAAATATCTACAACGACATGTGTATAAAGATGGAAATATCTACTCCGCTATCTGTATGAGCATGGAAATATCTACACCGCCATCTGTATAAACACAGAAATATGAATACCGCCATCTTCATACACATGGAAATAAGTACACCGCTATCAGTATAGAGATGGAAATATCTACACAGCCATATGAATAAACATGGAAATAAGTACACCGCCATCTGTATAGAGATGGAAATATCTACACAGCCATATGAATAAACATGGAAATATCTACACCACCATATGTATAGAGATGGAAATATCTACACCGCCATCTGTATAAACATGGAAATGTCTACACCTTCATCTGTATGAACATGGAAATATCTACAACGCCATCTGTATGAACATGGAAATATCTACACCACCATGTGTATGAACATGGAAATATGTACACCGCCATCTGTATGAACATGGAAATGTCTTCACCACCATCTGTATCAACATGGAAATATCTACACCGCTATCTGTATGAACATGGAAATATCTACACCGCTATCTGTATAAACAAGGAAATATCTACACTGCCATCTCTATAAACATGGAAATATCTACACTGCCATCTGTATAAACATAGAAATATCTACACCACTATCCGTATATACATGGTAATATTTACACCGCTATCCGTATAAACATAGAAATATCTACAGTGTTATCTGTATAATCATGGAATTAACTACACCGCTATCTCTGTAAACATGGATATATCTACACCGCTATCTGTATAAACATGGAAATATCTACACTGCTATCTGTGAAACAGGGAAATATCTACATCGCTATCTCTAGAAACATGGAAATATCCACACCACGATCTCTATAATCATGGAAGTATCTGCACCGCCATCTCTATAAACATGGAAATACATACACCGCCATCTGTATGAAGATGGAAATATCTACAACGCCATGTGTATAAAAATGGAAATATCTACACCGCTATCTGTATGAGCATGGAAATATCTACACCGCCATCTGTATAAACACAGAAATATCTATACCGCCAACTCCATACACATGGAAATATCTACACCGCTATGTGTATAGAGATGGAAATATCTACACAGCCATATGAATAAACATGGAAATATCTACACCGCCATCTGCATAAACATGGAAATATCTACACCGACATCTGTATAGAGATGGAAATACCTACACAGCCATATGAATATACATGGAAATATCTACAGCGCCATCTGCATAAACATGGAACTATCTACACCGCCATGTGTATGAACATGGAAATATCTACACCGCCAACATTATAAAGATGGAAATATCTACACCGCTATATTTATGAACATGGAAATATCTACACCGCTATCTGTATAAACATGGAAATATCTACACCTTCATCTGTATGAACATGGAAATATCTACACCGCCATCTGTATGAACATGGAAATATCTACACCACCATGTGTAAGAACATGGAAATATCTACACCGCCATCTGTATGAACACGGAAATATCTTCACCGCCATCTGTATGAACATGGAAATATCTACACCGCCATCTGTATGAACATGCAAATATCTTCACCGCCATCTGTATGAACATGGAAATATCTACACCGCCATCTGTATGAACATGGAAATAACTACGCCGCTATCTGTATAAACAAGGAAATATCTACACTGCCATCTCTATAAACATGGAAATATCTACACTGCCATCTGTATAAACATGGAAATATCTACACCACTATCCGTATATACATGGAAATATTTACACCGCTATCCGTATTAACTTGGAAATATCTACAGTGTTATCTGTATAAACATGGAAATAACTACACCGCTATCTCAATAAACATGGATATATCTACACCGCTCTCTGTATAAACATGGAAATATCTACACTGCTATCTGTGAAACAGGGAAATATCTACATCACTATCTCTATAAACATGGAAATATCTACACCACTATCTCTATAATCATGGAGGTATCTACACCGCCATCTCTATAAACACGGAAATACATAAACCGCCATCTGTATGAAGATGGAAATATCTACAACGCCATGTGTATAAAAATGGAAATATCTACACTGCTATCTGTATGAGCATGGAAATATCTACACCGTCATGTGTATGAACATGGAAATATCTACACCGCTATCTGCATGAATATGGAAATATCTACACCGCCATCTCTATAAACATGGAAATATATAAACCGCCATCTGTATGAACATGGAAATAACTACACCGACATCTCTATAAAGATGGAATCATCTACACCGCCATCTGTATAAACATGGAAATATCTACACCGCTATCTGAATAAAGATGGAAACATCTACACCGCTATCTTAATAAACACGGAAATATCTACACTGCCATCTGTATAAACATGGAAATATCTACAGTGCCATCTCTATAAACATGGAAATATCTACACCGCCATCTGTATGAACATGGAAATATCTACACCGCCAACCTTATAAAGATGGAAATATCTACACCGCTATCTTTATGAACATGGAAATATCTATACCGCAATCTGTATAAACATGGAAATATCTACACCGCTATCTCTATAAACATGGCAATATCTACACCGCTATCTGTATAAATATGGAAATTTCTACACCGCCATCTGTATAGAGATGGAAATATCTACACAGCCATATGAATAAACATGGAAATATCTACACCGCTATCTGTATACACATGGAAATATTTACAATGCTATCCGTATAAACATGGAAATATCTACAGCGTTACTGTATAAACATGGAAATAACTACACCGCTATCTCCATAAACATGGATATATCTACACCGCTATCTGTTTAAACATTGAAATATCTACACTGCTATCTCTGAAACAGGGATATAACTACACCGCTATCTCTATAAACATGGAAATATCTACACCGCTATCTCTATAATCAAGGAAATATCTACAACGCCATCTCTATAAACATGGAAATACATACACCGCCATCTGTACGAACATGGAAATATCTACACCACCATGTGTATAAAGATGGAAATATCTACACGGCTATCTGTATGAGCATGGAAATAGCTACACCGCCATCTGTATAAACACAGAAATATCTATAACGCCATCTCCATACACCTGGAAATATCTACACCGCTATCTGTATAAACATGGAAATAATTACATCACTATCTCTATAAACATGGATATATCTCCACCGCCATCTCTACAAACATGGAAATACATACACCGCCATCTGTATGAACATGGAAATATCTACACCGCCATCTGTATAAACTCAGAAATATCTATATTGCCATCTCTATACACATGGAAATATCTACACCGCTATCTGTGTAAACATGGAAATATCTACACTTCTATCTGTGTAAACATGGAAATATCTACACCGCTATCTGTGTAAACATAGAAATATCTACACCGCCATCTGTATAAACACGGAAATACGTACACCGCTGTCTGGATAAACATGGAAATATCTACACCGCTATCAGTGTAAACCTGGAAATATCTACACCACTATCTCTTAAAGCTTGGAAATATCTACACCGTTATGTGTATAAAGATGGAAATACCTTCACCGCCATTTGTATGAACATGGAAATATCTACACTGCCAACTATATAAACATGGAAATATCTACACCGCTCTCTGTGTAAACACGGAAATATCTACACCGCTATCTGTGTAAACATGGAAATATCTACACCGCTATCTCTATAAACATGGAGATATCTACAGCGCTATCTCAATAAACGTGGAAATAACTACACCACTATCTGTATAAACATGGAAATACTTACACCGATATCTGTATAAACATGAAAATAGCTGCAGCGCTATCTGTGTAAACATGGAAATATCTACACCGCTATCTGTATAAACATGGAAATATCGACACCGCTATCTGTATAAACATGGAAATGTCTACACCGCTATCTGCATAAACATGGAAATATCTACACCGCTCTCTGGGTAAACAAGGAAATATTTACACCGCTATCTCTAAAAACATGGAAATATCCACACCGTTATGTGTAGAAAGATGGAAATATCTACACCGCTATCTGTGTAAACATGGGAATATCTTCACCGCCATTTGTATGAACATGGAAATATCTACACTGCCAACTATAAAAACATGGAAATAGGTACACCGCCGTCTGCATGAACATGGAAATATCTACACCGCCAACTCTATAAAGATGGAAATACCTACACCACTATCTGTATAAACATGGAAGTATCTACACCTCTTTCTGTATAAACATGGAAATATCTACACCGCTATCTGCATAAACATGGAAATACATACACCGTTATCTTTATAAACATGGAAATATCTACACCGCTACCTGTGTAAACGTGGGAAAATCTACACCACTATCTGTATAAACATGGAAATATCTACACCGCTATCTGTATAAAAATGGAAATATCTACACCGCTGTCTGTATAAACATGCAAATATGTACAACGCTATCTGAATAGACATGGAAATATCTACACCGCTATTTGTATAAACATGGAAATATATACACTTCTATCTGTGTAAACATGGAAATATCTACACCGCCATCTGTATTAATATGGAAATATCTACACCGCCAACTCTATAAACATGGAAATATCTACACCGCCATCTGTAGGAACATGGAAATATCTACACCGCTATCCGTATAAACATGGAAATATCTACACCGCCATCTGTATGAACATGGAAATATCTACACCGCCATCTGTAGGAACATGGAAATATCTACACCGGTATCTACACCACCTTCTGTATGAACATGGAAATATCTACACCGCCATCTGTTGGAACATGGAAATATCTACACTGCTATCTCTATAAACATGGAAATATCCACACCGCTATCTGTATATACATGGTAATATCTACACCGCTATCTCTATAAACGTGGAAATATCTACACCGCTATCTATGTAAACATGGAAATAGATACACCGCTATCTGTATAAACATGGAAATATCTACACCGCTATCTGTATAAACATGGAAATATTGACACCGTTATCTGTATAAACATGCAAATATCTTCACTGCAATCTGTAAAAACATGGAAATATCTACACCGCTATCCGTGTAAAGATGGAAATATCTACACTGCTATCTGTGTAAACTTGGAAATATCTACACCACTATCTGTGTAAAAATCGAAATATCTACACCGCTATCTCTAAAAAGATGCAAATAACTTCACGGTTATGTGTATAAAGATGGAAATATCTAAACCGCTATCTGTATAAACATGGAAAAAACTACACCGCCATCTGTATGAACACGGAAATGTCTAAACCGCCAACTGTATAAACATGGAAATATCTACACCGCCCTCTGTAGGAACATGGAGATATCTACACCGCTATCTGTTTAAACATGGAAATATCTACACCGCTATCTGTCTAAAAGTGGAAATATCTACCCGGCTATCTGCAAAAACTTGGAAATATCTACACCGCTATCTGTGTAAACATGGAAATATCTGCACCGCTATCTGTGTAAGCATCTAAATATCCACAACGCTATCTCTATATACATGGAAATATCTACACCGCTATCTGTATAAACATGGAAATATCTACACCGCTATCTGTGTAAACATGGAAATATCTAAAACGCTATGTGTGTTAATATGGAAATATCTACACCGCTATCTCTGTAAACATGGAAATATCTACACCGTTATGTGTATAAAGTTGGAAATACCTACACTGCTATGTGTATAAACATGGAAATATCTACACCGACATCTGTATGAATATGGAAATATCTACACCGCGAACTCTATAAACATGGAAATATCTACACCGCCATCAGTAGGAACATGGAAATATCTACACCGCTATCTCTATAAACAAGGAAATATCTACACCGCCATCTGTATAAACATGGAAATAAGTACACCGCTATCTGGCTAAACATGGAAATATCTACACCGCTATATCTATAAACATGGAAATATCTACACCGCCATCTGTATGAACATGCAAATATCTACACCACCATCTGTAGGAACATGGAAATATCTACACTGGTATCTGCATAAACTTGGAAACACATACACCAGTATCTATTTAAATATGGAAATATCTACACAGCTACCTGTGTAAACGTGGAAATAACTACACCGCTACCTGTGTAAACGTGGAAATATCTACACCGCTATCTGTATAAATTGGAAACATCTACAAAGCTGTCTGTATAAACATGCAAATACCTCCACCGCTAACTGAATAGACTTGGAAATATCTACACCGCTATCTGTATAAACATGGAAATATCTACACTTCTATCTGTGTAAACATGGAAATATCTACACCGCTATCTGTGTAAACATGGAAATATCCACAACACTATCTCTAAAAAGAAGGAAATATCTACACCGGTAAGTGTATAAAGACGGAAATATCTACAGCGCTATCTGTTTAAAGATGGAAATATCTACACCGCTATCTGCATAAACATGGAAATACATACAGCACTATCTATATAAACATAGAAATATCTGCACTGCTACCTGTGTAAACGTGGGAATATCTACACCGCTCACTGTAAAAACTTGGAAATAACTACACCGGTATCTGTATAAACATGGAAATATCTACACCGCTATCTGTATAAACATGCAAATATCTACACCGCTATCTGTATAAAGATGGAAATATCTATACCGCTATTTTTATAAACATGGAAATATCTACACTTCTATCTGTGTAAACATGGAAATATCTACACCGCTATCTCTAAAAAGAAGGAAATATCTACACCGTTATGTGTATAAAGATGGAAATATCTACATCGCTTTCTGTATAAACATAGAAATATCTACACCGCCATCTGTATAAACACGGAAATATGTACACAGATATCTGGATAAACATGGAAATATCTACACCGCAATCTCTATGAACATGGAAATATCTACACCGCTATCCGCATAAACACGGAAATATTTACAGTGTTATCTGTGTAAACATGGAAATAATTACACTGCTATCTCTATAAACATGGATATAACTACACCGCTATCTGTATAAAGATGGAAATATCTATACCGCTATTTGTATAAACATGGAAATATCTACACTTCTATCTGTGTAAACTTGGAAATATCTCCACCGCTATCTGTGTAAACATGGAAATATCTACACCGCTATCTCTAAAAAGAAGGAAATATCTATACCGTTATGTGTATAAAGATGGAAATATCTACACCGCTTTCTGTATAAACATAGAAATATCTACACCGCCATCTGTATAAACACGGAAATATGTACACCGCTATCGGGATAAACATGGAAATATCTACACCGCTATCAGTGTAAACATGGAAATATCTACACCACTATCTCTTAAAGCTTGGAAATATCTACACCGTTATGTGTATAAAGATGGAAATACCTTCACCGCCATTTGTATGAACATGGAAATATCTACACTGCCAACTATATAAACATGGAAATATCTACACCGCTATCTGTGTAAACACGGAAATATCTACACCGCTATCTGTGTAAACATGGAAATATCTACACCGCTATCTCTATAAACATGGAAATATCTACAGCGCTATCTCAATAAACGTGGAAATAACTACACCACTATCTGTATAAACATGGAAATACACCGATATCTGTATAAACATGAAAATAGCTACAGCGCTATCTGTGTAAACATGGAAATATCTACACCGCTATCTGTATAAACATGGAAATATCGACACCACTATCTGTATAAACACGGAAATATCTACACTTATCTGTGAAATAGGGAAATATGTACCCCGCGATCTCTATTAACATGGAAATATCTACACCACTATCTCTATAATCATGGAAATATCTACACCTCCATCTCTATAAACATGAAAATACATACACCGCCATCTGTATGAACCTGGAAATATCTGCACCGCCGTGTGTATAAAGATGGAAATATCTACACCGCTATCTGTACGAAAATGGAAATATCTACATCGCTATCTGAATAAACATGGAAATATCTACACCGCCATCTGTATGAACATGGTAATATCTACACCGCCATCTCTATAAAGATGGAAATATCTACACCGCGGTCTTTATAAACATGGAAATATCTACACCGCCATCTCTATAAACATGGAAATATATACACCGCCATCTGTATGGACATGGAAATATTTACACAGCCATCTGTATATAGACGGAAATATCTACACCGCTATCTGAATGAACATGGAAATATCTGCACAGCTATCTGTATAAATATGAAAATATCTACACCACTATCTGAATTAACATGGAAATATCTACACCGCAGTCTCTATAAACATGGAAGTAACTACAGAGCTATGTGTATAAAAACGGAAATATCTAGACCGCCATCTTTATAAACATGGAAATATCTACACCGCCATCTCTATAAACATGGAAATATATAAACCGCCATCTGTATGAGCATGGAAATAACTACACCGAAATCTCTATAAAGATGGAATCATCTACACCGCCATGTGTATAAACATGGAAATATCTACACCGCTATCTGAATACAGATTTAAACACCTACACCGCTATCTTAATAAACACGGAAATATCTACACTGCCATCTGTATAAACATGGAAATATCTACAGCGCCATCTCTATAAACATGGAAATATCTACACCGCCATCTGTATGAACATGGAAATATCTACACCGCCAACATTATAAAGATGGAAATATCTACACCGCTATATTTATGAACATGGAAATATCTACACCGCTATCTGTATAAACATGGAAATATCTACACCTTCATCTGTATGAACATGGAAATATCTACACCGCCATCTGTATGAACATGGAAATATCTACACCACCATGTGTAAGAACATGGAAATATCTACACCGCCATCTGTATGAACACGGAAATATCTTCACCGCCATCTGTATGAACATGGAAATATCTACACCGCCATCTGTATGAACATGCAAATATCTTCACCGCCATCTGTATGAACATGGAAATATCTACACCGCTATCTGTATGAACATGGAAATAACTACGCCGCTATCTGTATAAACAAGGAAATATCTACACTGCCATCTCTATAAACATGGAAATATCTACACTGCCATCTGTATAAACATGGAAATATCTACACCACTATCCGTATATACATGGAAATATTTACACCGCTATCCGTATTAACTTGGAAATATCTACAGTGTTATCTGTATAAACATGGAAATAACTACACCGCTATCTCAATAAACATGGATATATCTACACCGCTATCTGTATAAACATGGAAATATCTACACTGCTATCTGTGAAACAGGGAAATATCTACATCACTATCTCTATAAACATGGAAATATCTACACCACTATCTCTATAATCATGGAGGTATCTACACCGCCATCTCTATAAACACGGAAATACATAAACCGCCATCTGTATGAAGATGGAAATATCTACAACGCCATGTGTATAAAAATGGAAATATCTACACTGCTATCTGTATGAGCATGGAAATATCTACACCGTCATGTGTATGAACATGGAAATATCTACACCGCTATCTGCATGAATATGGAAATATCTACACCGCCATCTCTATAAACATGGAAATATATAAACCGCCATCTGTATGAACATGGAAATAACTACACCGACATCTCTATAAAGATGGAATCATCTACACCGCCATCTGTATAAACATGGAAATATCTACACCGCTATCTGAATAAAGATGGAAACATCTACACCGCTATCTTAATAAACACGGAAATATCTACACTGCCATCTGTATAAACATGGAAATATCTACAGCGCCATCTCTATAAACATGGAAATATCTACACCGCCATCTGTATGAACATGGAAATATCTACACCGCCAACCTTATAAAGATGGAAATATCTACACCGCTATCTTTATGAACATGGAAATATCTATACCGCAATCTGTATAAACATGGAAATATCTACACCGCTATCTCTATAAACATGGCAATATCTACACCGCTATCTGTATAAATATGGAAATTTCTACACCGCCATCTGTATAGAGATGGAAATATCTACACAGCCATATGAATAAACATGGAAATATCTACACCACCATGTGTATGGACATGGAAATATCTACATCGCTATCTGTATGAACATGGAAATATCTACACCGCTATCTCTGAAACAGGGAAATATCTACATCGCTATCTCTATAAACATGGAAATATCTACACCACTATCTCTATAATCATGGAAGTATCTACACCGCCATCTCTATAAACATGGAAATACATACACCGCCATATGTAAGAACATGGAAATATCTACAACGACATGTGTATAAAGATGGAAATATCTACTCCGCTATCTGTATGAGCATGGAAATATCTACACCGCCATCTGTATAAACACAGAAATATGAATACCGCCATCTTCATACACATGGAAATAAGTACACCGCTATCAGTATAGAGATGGAAATATCTACACAGCCATATGAATAAACATGGAAATAAGTACACCGCCATCTGTATAGAGATGGAAATATCTACACAGCCATATGAATAAACATGGAAATATCTACACCACCATATGTATAGAGATGGAAATATCTACACCGCCATCTGTATAAACATGGAAATGTCTACACCTTCATCTGTATGAACATGGAAATATCTACAACGCCATCTGTATGAACATGGAAATATCTACACCACCATGTGTATGAACATGGAAATATGTACACCGCCATCTGTATGAACATGGAAATGTCTTCACCACCATCTGTATCAACATGGAAATATCTACACCGCTATCTGTATGAACATGGAAATATCTACACCGCTATCTGTATAAACAAGGAAATATCTACACTGCCATCTCTATAAACATGGAAATATCTACACTGCCATCTGTATAAACATAGAAATATCTACACCACTATCCGTATATACATGGTAATATTTACACCGCTATCCGTATAAACATAGAAATATCTACAGTGTTATCTGTATAATCATGGAAATAACTACACCGCTATCTCTGTAAACATGGATATATCTACACCGCTATCTGTATAAACATGGAAATATCTACACTGCTATCTGTGAAACAGGGAAATATCTACATCGCTATCTCTAGAAACATGGAAATATCCACACCACGATCTCTATAATCATGGAAGTATCTGCACCGCCATCTCTATAAACATGGAAATACATACACCGCCATCTGTATGAAGATGGAAATATCTACAACGCCATGTGTATAAAAATGGAAATATCTACACCGCTATCTGTATGAGCATGGAAATATCTACACCGCCATCTGTATAAACACAGAAATATCTATACCGCCAACTCCATACACATGGAAATATCTACACCGCTATGTGTATAGAGATGGAAATATCTACACAGCCATATGAATAAACATGGAAATATCTACACCGCCATCTGCATAAACATGGAAATATCTACACCGACATCTGTATAGAGATGGAAATACCTACACAGCCATATGAATATACATGGAAATATCTACAGCGCCATCTGCATAAACATGGAACTATCTACACCGCCATGTGTATGAACATGGAAATATCTACAACGCCATCTGTATAATCATGGAAATATCTACACCGCCATCTGTATGAACATGGAAATATATACAAAGCCATCTCTATGAACATGGAAATATCTACACCACCATGTGTATGAACTTGGAAATATCTACACCTCCATCTGTATGAACATGTAAATATCTACACCGCCATCTGTATGAACATGGAAATATCTACACCGCTATCTGTATGAACATGGAAATATCTACACCGCTATCTGTATGAACATGGAAATATCTACACCGCAATCAGTATGAACATGGAAATATCTACACCGCTATCCGTATAAACATGGAAATATCTACAGTGTTATCTGTGTAAACATGGAAATAATTACACTGCTATCTCTATAAACATGGATATATCTACACCGCTGTCTGTATAAACACGGAAATATCTACACTTATCTGTGAAATAGGGAAATATGTACACCGCGATCTCTATTAACATGGAAATATCTACACCACTATCTCTATAATCATGGAAATATCTACACCTCCATCTCTATAAACATGAAAATACATACACCGCCATCTGTATGAACCTGGAAATATCTGCACCGCCGTGTGTATAAAGATGGAAATATCTACACCGCTATCTGTACGAAAATGGAAATATCTACATCGCTATCTGAATAAACATGGAAATATCTACACCGCCATCTGTATGAACATGGTAATATCTACACCGCCATCTCTATAAAGATGGAAATATCTACACCGCGGTCTTTATAAACATGGAAATATCTACACCGCCATCTCTATAAACATGGAAATATATACACCGCCATCTGTATGAACATGGAAATATTTACACAGCCATCTGTATATAGACGGAAATATCTACACCGCTATCTGAATGAACATGGAAATATCTGCACAGCTATCTGTATAAATATGAAAATATCTACACCACTATCTGAATTAACATGGAAATATCTACACCGCAGTCTCTATAAACATGGAAGTAACTACAGAGCTATGTGTATAAAAACGGAAATATCTAGACCGCCATCTTTATAAACATGGAAATATCTACACCGCCATCTCTATAAACATGGAAATATATAAACCGCCATCTGTATGAGCATGGAAATAACTACACCGAAATCTCTATAAAGATGGAATCATCTACACCGCCATGTGTATAAACATGGAAATATCTACACCGCTATCTGAATACAGATTTAAACACCTACACCGCTATCTTAATAAACACGGAAATATCTACACTGCCATCTGTATAAACATGGAAATATCTACAGCGCCATCTCTATAAACATGGAAATATCTACACCGCCATCTGTATGAACATGGAAATATCTACACCGCCAACATTATAAAGATGGAAATATCTACACCGCTATATTTATGAACATGGAAATATCTACACCGCTATCTGTATAAACATGGAAATATCTACACCTTCATCTGTATGAACATGGAAATATCTACACCGCCATCTGTATGAACATGGAAATATCTACACCACCATGTGTAAGAACATGGAAATATCTACACCGCCATCTGTATGAACACGGAAATATCTTCACCGCCATCTGTATGAACATGGAAATATCTACACCGCCATCTGTATGAACATGCAAATATCTTCACCGCCATCTGTATGAACATGGAAATATCTACACCGCTATCTGTATGAACATGGAAATAACTACGCCGCTATCTGTATAAACAAGGAAATATCTACACTGCCATCTCTATAAACATGGAAATATCTACACTGCCATCTGTATAAACATGGAAATATCTACACCACTATCCGTATATACATGGAAATATTTACACCGCTATCCGTATTAACTTGGAAATATCTACAGTGTTATCTGTATAAACATGGAAATAACTACACCGCTATCTCAATAAACATGGATATATCTACACCGCTATCTGTATAAACATGGAAATATCTACACTGCTATCTGTGAAACAGGGAAATATCTACATCACTATCTCTATAAACATGGAAATATCTACACCACTATCTCTATAATCATGGAGGTATCTACACCGCCATCTCTATAAACACGGAAATACATAAACCGCCATCTGTATGAAGATGGAAATATCTACAACGCCATGTGTATAAAAATGGAAATATCTACACTGCTATCTGTATGAGCATGGAAATATCTACACCGTCATGTGTATGAACATGGAAATATCTACACCGCTATCTGCATGAATATGGAAATATCTACACCGCCATCTCTATAAACATGGAAATATATAAACCGCCATCTGTATGAACATGGAAATAACTACACCGACATCTCTATAAAGATGGAATCATCTACACCGCCATCTGTATAAACATGGAAATATCTACACCGCTATCTGAATAAAGATGGAAACATCTACACCACTATCTTAATAAACACGGAAATATCTACACTGCCATCTGTATAAACATGGAAATATCTACAGCGCCATCTCTATAAACATGGAAATATCTACACCGCCATCTGTATGAACATGGAAATATCTACACCGCCAACCTTATAAAGATGGAAATATCTACACCGCTATCTTTATGAACATGGAAATATCTATACCGCAATCTGTATAAACATGGAAATATCTACACCGCTATCTCTATAAACATGGCAATATCTACACCGCTATCTGTATAAATATGGAAATTTCTACACCGCCATCTGTATAGAGATGGAAATATCTACACAGCCATATGAATAAACATGGAAATATCTACACCGCTATCTGTATACACATGGAAATATTTACAATGCTATCCGTATAAACATGGAAATATCTACAGCGTTACTGTATAAACATGGAAATAACTACACCGCTATCTCCATAAACATGGATATATCTACACCGCTATCTGTTTAAACATTGAAATATCTACACTGCTATCTCTGAAACAGGGATATAACTACACCGCTATCTCTATAAACATGGAAATATCTACACCGCTATCTCTATAATCAAGGAAATATCTACAACGCCATCTCTATAAACATGGAAATACATACACCGCCATCTGTACGAACATGGAAATATCTACACCACCATGTGTATAAAGATGGAAATATCTACACGGCTATCTGTATGAGCATGGAAATAGCTACACCGCCATCTGTATAAACACAGAAATATCTATAACGCCATCTCCATACACCTGGAAATATCTACACCGCTATCTGTATAAACATGGAAATAATTACATCACTATCTCTATAAACATGGATATATCTCCACCGCCATCTCTACAAACATGGAAATACATACACCGCCATCTGTATGAACATGGAAATATCTACACCGCCATCTGTATAAACTCAGAAATATCTATATTGCCATCTCTATACACATGGAAATATCTACACCGCTATCTGTGTAAACATGGAAATATCTACACTTCTATCTGTGTAAACATGGAAATATCTACACCGCTATCTGTGTAAACATAGAAATATCTACACCGCCATCTGTATAAACACGGAAATACGTACACCGCTGTCTGGATAAACATGGAAATATCTACACCGCTATCAGTGTAAACCTGGAAATATCTACACCACTATCTCTTAAAGCTTGGAAATATCTACACCGTTATGTGTATAAAGATGGAAATACCTTCACCGCCATTTGTATGAACATGGAAATATCTACACTGCCAACTATATAAACATGGAAATATCTACACCGCTCTCTGTGTAAACACGGAAATATCTACACCGCTATCTGTGTAAACATGGAAATATCTACACCGCTATCTCTATAAACATGGAGATATCTACAGCGCTATCTCAATAAACGTGGAAATAACTACACCACTATCTGTATAAACATGGAAATACTTACACCGATATCTGTATAAACATGAAAATAGCTGCAGCGCTATCTGTGTAAACATGGAAATATCTACACCGCTATCTGTATAAACATGGAAATATCGACACCGCTATCTGTATAAACATGGAAATGTCTACACCGCTATCTGCATAAACATGGAAATATCTACACCGCTCTCTGGGTAAACAAGGAAATATTTACACCGCTATCTCTAAAAACATGGAAATATCCACACCGTTATGTGTAGAAAGATGGAAATATCTACACCGCTATCTGTGTAAACATGGGAATATCTTCACCGCCATTTGTATGAACATGGAAATATCTACACTGCCAACTATA
Organism: Gorilla gorilla gorilla; assembly: GCF_029281585.2. Lineage (NCBI taxonomy): Eukaryota > Metazoa > Chordata > Mammalia > Primates > Hominidae > Gorilla > Gorilla gorilla. The sequence continues at coordinate 153,966,890 of NC_073234.2, read as the reverse complement.
AAAACATGGAAATAGGTACACCGCCGTCTGCATGAACATGGAAATATCTACACCGCCAACTCTATAAAGATGGAAATACCTACACCACTATCTGTATAAACATGGAAGTATCTACACCTCTTTCTGTATAAACATGGAAATATCTACACCGCTATCTGCATAAACATGGAAATACATACACCGTTATCTTTATAAACATGGAAATATCTACACCGCTACCTGTGTAAACGTGGGAAAATCTACACCACTATCTGTATAAACATGGAAATATCTACACCGCTATCTGTATAAAAATGGAAATATCTACACCGCTGTCTGTATAAACATGCAAATATGTACAACGCTATCTGAATAGACATGGAAATATCTACACCGCTATTTGTATAAACATGGAAATATATACACTTCTATCTGTGTAAACATGGAAATATCTACACCGCCATCTGTATTAATATGGAAATATCTACACCGCCAACTCTATAAACATGGAAATATCTACACCGCCATCTGTAGGAACATGGAAATATCTACACCGCTATCCGTATAAACATGGAAATATCTACACCGCCATCTGTATGAACATGGAAATATCTACACCGCCATCTGTAGGAACATGGAAATATCTACACCGGTATCTACACCACCTTCTGTATGAACATGGAAATATCTACACCGCCATCTGTTGGAACATGGAAATATCTACACTGCTATCTCTATAAACATGGAAATATCCACACCGCTATCTGTATATACATGGTAATATCTACACCGCTATCTCTATAAACGTGGAAATATCTACACCGCTATCTATGTAAACATGGAAATAGATACACCGCTATCTGTATAAACATGGAAATATCTACACCGCTATCTGTATAAACATGGAAATATTGACACCGTTATCTGTATAAACATGCAAATATCTTCACTGCAATCTGTAAAAACATGGAAATATCTACACCGCTATCCGTGTAAAGATGGAAATATCTACACTGCTATCTGTGTAAACTTGGAAATATCTACACCACTATCTGTGTAAAAATCGAAATATCTACACCGCTATCTCTAAAAAGATGCAAATAACTTCACGGTTATGTGTATAAAGATGGAAATATCTAAACCGCTATCTGTATAAACATGGAAAAAACTACACCGCCATCTGTATGAACACGGAAATGTCTAAACCGCCAACTGTATAAACATGGAAATATCTACACCGCCCTCTGTAGGAACATGGAGATATCTACACCGCTATCTGTTTAAACATGGAAATATCTACACCGCTATCTGTCTAAAAGTGGAAATATCTACCCGGCTATCTGCAAAAACTTGGAAATATCTACACCGCTATCTGTGTAAACATGGAAATATCTGCACCGCTATCTGTGTAAGCATCTAAATATCCACAACGCTATCTCTATATACATGGAAATATCTACACCGCTATCTGTATAAACATGGAAATATCTACACCGCTATCTGTGTAAACATGGAAATATCTAAAACGCTATGTGTGTTAATATGGAAATATCTACACCGCTATCTCTGTAAACATGGAAATATCTACACCGTTATGTGTATAAAGTTGGAAATACCTACACTGCTATGTGTATAAACATGGAAATATCTACACCGACATCTGTATGAATATGGAAATATCTACACCGCGAACTCTATAAACATGGAAATATCTACACCGCCATCAGTAGGAACATGGAAATATCTACACCGCTATCTCTATAAACAAGGAAATATCTACACCGCCATCTGTATAAACATGGAAATAAGTACACCGCTATCTGGCTAAACATGGAAATATCTACACCGCTATATCTATAAACATGGAAATATCTACACCGCCATCTGTATGAACATGCAAATATCTACACCACCATCTGTAGGAACATGGAAATATCTACACTGGTATCTGCATAAACTTGGAAACACATACACCAGTATCTATTTAAATATGGAAATATCTACACCGCTACCTGTGTAAACGTGGAAATAACTACACCGCTACCTGTGTAAACGTGGAAATATCTACACCGCTATCTGTATAAATTGGAAACATCTACAAAGCTGTCTGTATAAACATGCAAATACCTCCACCGCTAACTGAATAGACTTGGAAATATCTACACCGCTATCTGTATAAACATGGAAATATCTACACTTCTATCTGTGTAAACATGGAAATATCTACACCGCTATCTGTGTAAACATGGAAATATCCACAACACTATCTCTAAAAAGAAGGAAATATCTACACCGGTAAGTGTATAAAGACGGAAATATCTACAGCGCTATCTGTTTAAAGATGGAAATATCTACACCGCTATCTGCATAAACATGGAAATACATACAGCACTATCTATATAAACATAGAAATATCTGCACTGCTACCTGTGTAAACGTGGGAATATCTACACCGCTCACTGTAAAAACTTGGAAATAACTACACCGGTATCTGTATAAACATGGAAATATCTACACCGCTATCTGTATAAACATGCAAATATCTACACCGCTATCTGTATAAAGATGGAAATATCTATACCGCTATTTTTATAAACATGGAAATATCTACACTTCTATCTGTGTAAACATGGAAATATCTACACCGCTATCTCTAAAAAGAAGGAAATATCTACACCGTTATGTGTATAAAGATGGAAATATCTACATCGCTTTCTGTATAAACATAGAAATATCTACACCGCCATCTGTATAAACACGGAAATATGTACACAGATATCTGGATAAACATGGAAATATCTACACCGCAATCTCTATGAACATGGAAATATCTACACCGCTATCCGCATAAACACGGAAATATTTACAGTGTTATCTGTGTAAACATGGAAATAATTACACTGCTATCTCTATAAACATGGATATAACTACACCGCTATCTGTATAAAGATGGAAATATCTATACCGCTATTTGTATAAACATGGAAATATCTACACTTCTATCTGTGTAAACTTGGAAATATCTCCACCGCTATCTGTGTAAACATGGAAATATCTACACCGCTATCTCTAAAAAGAAGGAAATATCTATACCGTTATGTGTATAAAGATGGAAATATCTACACCGCTTTCTGTATAAACATAGAAATATCTACACCGCCATCTGTATAAACACGGAAATATGTACACCGCTATCGGGATAAACATGGAAATATCTACACCGCTATCAGTGTAAACATGGAAATATCTACACCACTATCTCTTAAAGCTTGGAAATATCTACACCGTTATGTGTATAAAGATGGAAATACCTTCACCGCCATTTGTATGAACATGGAAATATCTACACTGCCAACTATATAAACATGGAAATATCTACACCGCTATCTGTGTAAACACGGAAATATCTACACCGCTATCTGTGTAAACATGGAAATATCTACACCGCTATCTCTATAAACATGGAAATATCTACAGCGCTATCTCAATAAACGTGGAAATAACTACACCACTATCTGTATAAACATGGAAATACACCGATATCTGTATAAACATGAAAATAGCTACAGCGCTATCTGTGTAAACATGGACATATCTACACCGCTATCTGTATAAACATGGAAATATCGACACCGCTATCTGTATAAACATGGAAATGTCTACACCTCTATCTGCATAAACATGGACATATCTACACCGCTCTCTGGCTAAACAAGGAAATATCTACACCGCTATCTCTAAAAACGAGAAAAAAATCCACACCGTTATGTGTATAAACATGGAAATATCTACACCGCTATCTGTGTAAACATGGGAATATCTTCACCACCATTTGTATGAACATGGAAATATCTACACTGCCAACTATATAAACATGGAAATATGTACACCGCCGTCTGCATGAACATGGAAATAACTACACCGCCAACTCTATAAAGATGGAAATATCTACACCACTATCTGTATAAACATGGAAGTATCTACACCGCTATCTGTGTAAACATGGAAATATCTACAACGCTATCTCTGTGAACATGGAAATATCTACAACGCTATGTCTATAAACATGGGAATATCTACACCGCCATCTGTAAGAACATGGAAATATCTACACCGCCATCCGTATGAACATGGAAATACCTACACCGCCATCTGTATGAACATGGAAATATCTACACTGCTATCTGTATAAACATGGAAATATCTCCACCGATATCTCTATAAACATGGAAATATCTACACAGCTATCTGTATGAACATGGAAATATCTACACCGCTATCTGTGTAAACAAGGAAATAGCTACACCACTATCTGTGTAAACACGGAAATATCTACACCGCTATCTCTATAAACATAGAAATATCTACACAGCCATCTCTATAAACATGGAAATATCTACACTGCTATCTGTGTAAACATGGAAATATCTACACCGCTATCTGTGTAAACATGGAATTATCTACACGGCTATTTCTTAAAACATGGAAATATCTACACCATTATGTGTGTAAAGATGGAAATATCTACACTGCTATCTGTATAAAAATCGAAATATCTACACCGCCATCTGTATGAATATAGAAATATCTACACCGCCAACTCTGTAAACATGGAAATATCTACACCGCTATCTCTATAATCATAGAAATACCTACAATGCTATCTGTATAAACATGGAAATATCTACACAGCCATCTATAGGAACATGGAAATATCTAGACCGCTATCTCTATAAGCATGGAAAAAACTACACCGCTATCTGTATAAGCATGGAAATATCTACAGCGCTATCTGTGTAAACATGGAAATATCTACACTGCTATCTCTGTAAACATGGAAATATCTACACCACTACCTCTTAAAACTTGGAAATATCTACACCGTTATGTCTATAAACATGGAAATACCTTCACCGCCATTTGTATGAACATGGAAATATCTACACTGCCAAATATATAAACATGGAAATACCTTCACTGCCATTTGTATGAACATGGAAATATCTACACTGCCAAATATATAAACATGGAAATTTCTACACCACTATCTGTGTAAACATGGAAATGTCTACACCGCTATCTCTATAAACATGGAAATATCTACACCGCCATCTGTATGAACTTGCAAATATCTACACTGCCATCTCTATAAAGATGTAAATATCTACACCGCCGTCTCTATAAACATGGAAATATCTAAACCGCCATCTGTATGAACATGGAAATATCTACACCGCCATCTGTATAGAGATGGAAATATCTACACAGTCATATGAATAAACATGGAAATATCTACACCACCATGTGTATGGACATGGAAATATCTACACCGCTATCTGTATGAACATGGAAATATCTACACCGCTATCTCTGAAACAGGGAAATATCTACATCGCTATCTCTATAAACATGGAAATATCTACACCACTATCTCTATAATCATGGAAGTATCTACACCGCCATCTCTATAAACATGGAAATACATACACCGCCATATGTAAGAACATGGAAATATCTACAACGACATGTGTATAAAGATGGAAATATCTACACCACTATCTGTATGAGAATGGAAATATCTACACCGCCATCTGTATAAACACAGAAATATGAATACCGCCATCTTCATACACATGGAAATAAGTACACCGCTATCAGTATAGAGATGGAAATATCTACACAGCCATATGAATAAACATGGAAATATCTACACCGCCATCTGTATAGAGATGGAAATATCTACACAGCCATATGAATAAACATGGAAATATCTACACCACCATATGTATAGAGATGGAAATATCTACACCGCCATCTGTATAAACATGGAAATGTCTACACCTTCATCTGAATGAACATGGAAATATCTACAACGCCATCTGTATGAACATGGAAATATCTACACCACCATGTGTATGAACATGGAAATATGTACACCGCCATCTGTATGAACATGGAAATATCTACACTGCTATCTGTATGAACATGGAAATATCTACACCGCTATCTGTATAAACAAGGAAATATCTACACTGCCATCTCTATAAACATGGAAATATCTACACTGCCATCTGTATAAACATGGAAATATCTACACCACTATCCGTATATACATGGAAATATTTACATCGCTATCCGTATAAACATAGAAATATCTACAGTGTTATTTGTATAATCATGGAAATAACTACACCGCTATCTCTGTAAACATGGATATATCTACAATGCTACCTGTATAAACATGGAAATATCTACACTGCTATCTGTGAAACAGGGAAATATCTACATCGCTATCTCTATAAACATGGAAATATCCACACCACCGTCTCTATAATCATGGAAGTATCTGCACTGCCTTCTCTATAAACATGGAAATACATACACCGCCATCTGTATGAAGATGGAAATATCTACAACGCCATGTGTATAAAGATGGAAATATCTACACCACTATCTGTATGAGCATGGAAATATCTACACCGCCATCTGTATAAACACAGAAATATCTATACCGCCAACTCCATACACATGGAAATATCTACACCGCTATGTGTATAGAGATGGAAATATCTACACAGCCATATGAATAAACATGGAAATATCTACACCGCCATCTGCATAAACATGGAAATATCTAATGCGACTTCTCTATAAAGATGGAATCATCTACACCGCCATCTGTATAAACATGGAAATATCTACACCGCTATCTGAATAAAGATGGAAATATCTACACCGCTATCTTAATAAACACGGAAATATCTACTCTGCCATCTGTATAAACATGGAAATATCTACAGCGCCATCTCTATAAACATGGAAATATCTACACCGCCATCTGTATGAACATGGAAATATCTACACCGCCAACCTTATAAAGATGGAAATATCTACACCGCTATCTTTATGAACATGGAAATATCTATACCGCAATGTGTATAAACATGGAAATATCTACACCGCTATCTCTATAAACATGGCAATATCTACACCGCTATCTGTATAAATATGGAAATTTCTACACCGCCATCTGTATAGAGATGGAAATATCTACACAGCCATATGAATAAACGTGGAAATATCTACACCGCTATCTGTATATACATGGAAATATTTACACTGCTATCTATATAAACATGGAAATATCTACAGCGTTACTGAATAAACACGGAAATAACTACACCGCTATCTCCATAAACATGGATATATCTACACCGCTATCTGTATAAACATTGAAATATCTACACTGCTATCTCTGAAACAGGGATATAACTACACCGCTATCTCTATAAACATGGAAATATCTACACCGCTATCTCTATAATCATGGAAATATCTACAACGCCATCTCTATAAACATGGAAATACATACACCGCCATCTGTACGAACATGGAAATGTCTACACCACCATGTGTATAAAGATGGAAATATCTACACGGCTATCTGTATGAGCATGGAAATAGCTACACCGCCATCTGTATAAACACAGAAATATCTATAACGCCATCTCCATACACCTGGAAATATCTACACCGCTATCTGTATAGTGATGGAAATATCTACACAGCCATATGAATAAACTTGGAAATATCTAGACAGCCATATGAATAAACATGGAAATATCTACACAGCCATCTGTATAGAGATGGAAATATCTACACAGCCATATGAATAAACATGGAAATATCTACACCGGCATCTGTATAAACATGGTAATATCTACACCACCATCTGAATGAACATGGAAATATCTACACCGCCATCTGTTTGAACATGGAAATAACTACACCACTGTCTGTATGAACATGGAAATATCTACACCACCATGTGTATGAACATCGAAAGATCTACGCCGCTATCTGTATGAAGAAGGAAATATCTTCCACCCCATCTGTATGAATATGGAAGTATCTACACCACCATCTGTATGAACATGGAAATATCTACACCGCTATCTGTATAAACATGGAAATAACTACATCACTATCTCTATAAACATGGATATATCTCCACCGCCATCTCTACAAACATGGAAATACATACAGTGCCATCTGTATGAACATGGAAATATATACACCGCCATCTGTATAAACACAGAAATATCTATACTGCCATCTCTATACACATGGAAATATCTACACCGCTATCTGTGTAAACATGGAAATATCTACACTTCTAATTGTGTAAACATGGAAATATCTACACTGCTATCTGTGTAAACATGGAAATATCCACAACACTGTCTCTAAAAAGAAGGAAATATCTACACCGTTAAGTGTATAAAGATGGAAATATCTACAGCGCTATCTGTTTAAAGATGGAAATATCTACACCGCTGTCTCCATAGACATGGAAATACATACAGCGCTATCTATATAAACATAGAAATATCTGCACTGCTACCTGTGTAAATGTGGGAATATCTACACCGCTCAGTGTAAAAACATGGAAATAACTACACCGGTATCTGTATAAACATGGAAATATCTACACCGCTATCTGTATAAACATGCAAATAACTACACCGCTATCTGTATAAAGATGGAAATATCTATACCGCTATTTGTATAAACATGGAAATATCTACACTTCCATCTGTGTAAACTTGGAAATATCTCCACCGCTATCTGTGTAAACATGGAAATATCTACACCGCTATCTCTAAAAAGAAGGAAATATCTACACCATTATGTGTATAAAGATGGAAATATCTACACCGCTTTCTGTATAAACATAGAAATATCTACACCGCCATCTGTATAAACACGGAAATATGTACACCGCTATCTGGATAAACATGGAAACATCTACACCGCTATCAGAGTAAACCTGGAAATATCTACACCACTATCTCTTAAAGCTTGGAAATATCTACACCGTTATGTGTATAAAGATGGAAATACCTTCACCGCCATTTGTATGAACATGGAAATATCTACACTACGAACTATATAAACACGGAAATATCTACACCGCTATCTGTGTAAACATGGAAATATCTACACCGCTATCTCTATAAACATGGAAATCTCTACAGCGGTATCTCAATAAACGTGGTAATAACTACACCACTATCTGTATAAACATGGAAATACTTACACCGATATCTGTATAAACATGAAAAAAGTTACAGCGCTATCTGTGTAAACATGGAAATATCTACACCGCTATCTGTATAAACATGGAAATATCGACACCGCTATCTGTATAAACATGGAAATATCGACACCGCTATCTGTATAAACATGGAAATGTCTACACCGCTATCTGCATAAACATGGAAATATCTACACCGCTCTCTGGGTAAACAAGGAAATATTTACACCGCTATCTCTAAAAACATGGAAATATCCACACCGTTATGTGTATAAAGATGGAAATATCTACACCGCTATCTGTGTAAACATGGGAATATCTTCACAGCCATTTGTATGAACATGGAATTATCTACACTGCCAACTATACAAACATGGAAATAGGTACACCGCCGTCTGCATGAACATGGAAATATCTACACCGCCAACTCTATAAAGATGGAAATACCTACACCACTATCTGTATAAACATGGAAGTATCTACACCGCTATCTGTATAAACATGGAAATATCTACACCGCTATCTGCATAAACATGGAAATACATACACCGTTATCTTTATAAACATGGAAATATCTACACCGCTACCTGTGTAAACGTGGGAAAATCTACACCACTATCTGTATAAACATGGAAATATCTACACCGCTATCTGTATAAAAATGGAAATATCTACACCGCTGTCTGTATAAACATGCAAATATCTACAACGCTATCTGAATAGACATGGAAATATCTACACCGCTATTTGTATAAACATGGAAATATCTACACTTCTATCTGTGTAAACATGGAAATATCTACACCGCCATCTGTATTAATATGGAAATATCTACACCGCCAACTCTATAAACATGGAAATATCTACACCGCCATCTGTAGGAACATGGAAATATCTACACCGTTATCTGTATAAACATGGAAATATCTACACCGCCATCTGTATAAACATGAAAATAAGTACACCGCTATCTGGCTAAACATGGAAATATCTACACCGCTATATCTATAAACATGGAAATATCTACAACGCCATCAGTATGAACATGGAAATATCTACACTGCCATCTGTAGGAACATGGAAATATCTTCACCGGTATCTACACCACCTTCTGTATGAACATGGAAATATCTACACCGCCATCTGTTGGAACATGGAAATATCTACACTGCTATCTCTATAAACATGGAAATATCCACACCGCTATCTGTATATACATGGTAATATCTACACCGCTATCTCTATAAACGTGGAAATATCTCCACCGCTATCTATGTAAACATGGAAATGGATACACCGCTATCTGTATAAACATGGAAATATCTACACTGCTATCTGTATAAACATGGAAATATTGACACCGTTATCTGTATAAACATGCAAATATCTACACTGCAATCTGTAAAAACATGGAAATATCTACACCGCTATCCGTGTAAAGATGGAAATATCTACACTGCTATCTGTGTAAACTTGGAAATATCTACACCGCTATCTGTGTAAAAATCGAAATATCTACACCGCTATCTCTAAAAAGATGCAAATAACTTCATGGTTATGTGTATAAAGATGGAAATATCTACACCGCCCTCTGTAGGAACATGGAGATATCTACACCGCTATCTGTTTAAACATGGAAATATCTACACCGCTATCTGTCTAAAAGTGGAAATATCTACCCGGCTATCTGCAAAAACTTGGAAATATCTACACCGCTATCTGTGTAAACATGGAAATATCTGCACCGCTATCTGTGTAAGCATCTAAATATCCACAACTCTATCTCTATATACATGGAAATATCTACACCACTATCTGTATAAACATGGAAATATCTACACCGCTATCTGTGTAAACATGGAAATATCTAAAACGCTATCTGTGTTAATATGGAAATATCTACACCGCTATATCTGTAAACATGGAAATATCTACACCGTTATGTGTATAAAGGTGGAAATATCTACACTGCTATGTGTATAAACATGGAAATATCTACACAGACATCTATATGAATATGGAAATATCTACACCGTGAACTCAATAAACATGGAAATATCTACACCGCCATCAGTAGGAACATGGAAATATCTACACCGCTATCTCTATAAACATGGAAATATCTACACCGCCATCTGTATAAACATGGAAATAAGTACACCGCTTTCTGGCTAAACATGGAAATATCTACACCGCTATATCTATAAACATGGAAATATCTACACCGCCATCTGTATGAACATGCAAATATCTACACCGCCATCTGTAGGAACATGGAAATATCTACACCGGTATCTGCATAAACATGGAAACACATACAACAGTATCTATTTAAATATGGAAATATCTACACCGCTACCTGTGTAAACGTGGAAATATCTACACCACTATCTGTATAAACATGGAAATATCTACACCGCTATCTGTATAAATTGGAAACATCTACACCGCTGTCTGTATAAACATGCAAATATCTCCACCGCTAACTGAATAGACATGGAAATATCTACACCGCTATCTGTATAAACATGGAAATATCTACACTTCTATCTGTGTAAACATGGAAATATCTACACCGCTATCTGTGTAAACGTGGAAATATCCACAACACTATCTCTAAAAAGAAGGATATCTACACCGTTAAGTGTATAAAGATGGAAATATCTACAGCGCTATCTGTTTAAAGATGGAAATATCTAAACCACTGTCTGCATAAACATGGAAATACATACAGCGCTATCTATATAAACATAGAAATATCTGCACTGCTACCTGTGTAAATGTGGGAAAATCTACACTGCTCACTGTAAAAACATGGAAATAACTACAACGGTATCTGCATAAACATGGAAATATCTACACCGCTATCTGTATAAACATGCAAATAAATACACCGCTATCTGTATAAAGATGGAAATATCTATACCGCCATTTGTATAAACATGGAAATATCTACACTTCTATCTGTGTAAACTTAGAAATATCTCCACTGCTATCTATGTAAACATGGAAATATCTACACCACTATCTCTAAAAAGAAGGAAATATCTACACCGTTATGTGTATAAAGATGGAAATATCTACACCGCTTTCTGTATAAACATAGAAATATCTACACCGCCATCTGTATAAACACGGAAATATGTACACCGCTATCTGGATAAACATGGAAATATCTACACCGCTATCAGTGTAAACATGGAAATATCTACACCACTATCTCTTAAAGCTTGGAAATATCTACACCGTTATGTGTATAAAGATGGAAATAACTTCACCGCCATTTGTATGAACATGGAAATATATACACTGCCAACTATATAAACATGGAAATATCTACACCGCTATCTGTGTAAACACGGAAATATCTACACCGCTATCTGTGTAAACATGGAAATATCTACACCGCTATCTGTATAAACATGGAAATATCTACACCGCTATCTGTATAAACATGGAAATATTGACACCGTTATCTGTATAAACATGCAAATATCTACACTGCAATCTGTAAAAACATGGAAATATCTACACCGCTATCCGTGTAAAGATGGAAATATCTACACTGCTATCTGTGTAAACTTGGAAATATCTACACCGCTATCTGTGTAAAAATCGAAATATCTACACCGCTATCTCTAAAAAGATGCAAATAACTTCACGGTTATGTGTATAAAGATGGAAATATCTAAACCGCTATCTGTATAAACATGGAAATAACTACACCGCCATCTGTATGAACATGGAAATAACTGCACCGCCATCTGTATGAACACGGAAATGTCTAAACCGCCAACTGTATAAACATGGAAATATCTACACAGCCCTCTGTAGGAACATGGAGATATCTACACCGCTATCTGTTTAAACATGGAAATATCTACACCGCTATCTGTCTAAAAGTGGAAATATCTACCCGGCTATCTGCAAAAACTTGGAAATATCTACACCGCTATCTGTGTAAACATGGAAATATTTGCACCGCTATCTGTGTAAACATGGAAATATCCACAACACTATCTCTATATACATGGAAATATCTACACCGCTATCTGTATAAACATGGAAATATCTACACCGCTATCTGTGTAAACATGGAAATAACTAAAACGCTATGTGTGTTAATATGGAAATATCTACACCGCTATCTCTGTAAACATGGAAATATCTACACCGTTATGTGTATAAAGTTGGAAATATCTACACTGCTATGTGTATATACATGGAAATATCTACACCGACATCTGTATGAATATGGAAATATCTACACCGTGAACTCTATAAACATGGAAATATCTACACGGCCATCAGTAGGAACATGGAAATATCTACACCGCTATCTCTATAAACATGGAAATATCTACACCGCCATCTGTATAAACATGGAAATAAGTACACCGCTATCTGGCTAAACATGGAAATATCTACACCGCTATATCTATAAACATGGAAATATCTACACCGCCATCTGTATGAACATGCAAATATCTACACCGCCATCTGTAGGAACATGGAAATATCTACACCGGTATCTGCATAAACATGGAAACACATACACCAGTATCTATTTAAATATGGAAATATCTACACCGCTACCTGTGTAAACGTGGAAATATCTACACCGCTATCTGTATAAACATGGAAATATCTACACTTCTATCTGTGTAAACATGGAAATGTCTACACAGCTATCTGTGTAAATATGGAAATATCCACAACACTATCTCTAAAAAGAAGGAAATATCTACACCGGTAAGTGTATAAAGATGGAAATATCTACAGCGCTATCTGTTTAAAGATGGAAATATCTACACCGCTATCTGCATAAACATGGAAATACATACAGCGCTATCTATATAAACATAGAAATATCTGCAATGCTACCTGTGTAAACGTGGGAATATCTACACCGCTCACTGTAAAAACATGGAAATAACTACACCGGTATCTGTATAAACATGGAAATATCCACACCGCTATCTGTATAAACATGCAAATATCTACACCGCTATCTGTATAAAGATGGAAATATCTATACCGCTATTTGTATAAACATGGAAATATCTACACTTCTATCTGTGTAAACTTGGAAATATCTCCACCGCTATCTGTGTAAACATGGAAATATCTACACCGCTATCTCTAAAAAGAAGGAAATATCTATACCGTTATGTGTATAAAGATGGAAATATCTACACCGCTTTCTGTATAAACATAGAAATATATACACCGCCATCTGTATAAACACGGAAATATGTACACCGCTATCGGGATAAACATGGAAATATCTACACCGCTATCTCTGTAAACATGGAAATATCTACACCACTACCTCTTAAAACTTGGAAATATCTACACCGTTAAGTGTAGAAACATGGAAATACCTTCACCGCCATTTGTATGAACATGGAAATATCTACACTGCCAAATATATAAACATGGAAATACCTTCACTGCCATTTGTATGAACATGGAAATATCTACACTGCCAAATATATAAACATGGAAATTTCTACACCACTATCTGTGTAAACATGGAAATGTCTACACCGCAATCTCTATAAACATGGAAGTATCTACACCGCCATCTGTATGAACTTGCAAATATCTACACTGCCATCTCTATAAAGATGTAAATATCTACACCGCCGTCTCTATAAACATGGAAATATCTAAACCGCCATCTGTATGAACATGGAAATATCTACACCGCCATCTGTATAGAGATGGAAATATCTACACAGCCATATGAATAAACATGGAAATATCTACACCACCATGTGTATGGACATGGAAATATCTACACCTCTATCTGTATGAACATGGAAATATCTACACCGCTATCTCTGAAACAGGAAAATATCTACATCGCTATCTCTATAAACATGGAAATATCTACACCACTATCTCTATAATCATGGAAGTATCTACACCGACATCTCTATAAACATGGAAATACATACACCGCCATATGTAAGAACATGGAAATATCTACAATGACATGTGTATAAAGATGGAAATATCTACACCGCTATCTGTATGAGCATGGAGATATCTACACCGCCATCTGTATAAACACAGAAATATGAATACCGCCATCTTCATACACATGGAAATAAGTACACCGCTATCAGTATAGAGATGGAAATATCTACACAGCCATATGAATAAACATGGAAATATCTACACCGCCATCTGTATAGAGATGGAAATATCTACACAGCCATATGAATAAACATGGAAATATCTACACCACCCTATGTATAGAGATGGAAATATCTACACCGCCATCTGTATAAACATGGAAATGTCTACACCTTCATCTGTATGAACATGGAAATATCTACAACGCCATCTGTATGAACATGGAAATATCTACACCACCATGTGTATGAACATGGAAATATGTACACCGCCATCTGTATGAACATGGAAATATCTACACTGCTATCTGTATGAACATGGAAATATCTACACCGCTATCTGTATAAACAAGGAAATATCTACACTGCCATCTCTATAAACATGGAAATATCTACACTGCCATCTGTATAAACATGGAAATATCTACACCACTATCCGTATATATATGGAAATATTTACACCGCTATCCGTATAAACATAGAAATATCTACAGTGTTATCTGTATAATCATGGAAATAATTACACCGCTATCTCTGTAAACATGGATATATCTACACCGCTACCTGTATAAACATGGAAATATCTACACTGCTATCTGTGAAACAGGGAAATATCTACATCGCTATCTCTATAAACATGGAAATATCCACACCACCGTCTCTATAATCATGGAAGTATCTGCACCGCCTTCTCTATAAACATGGAAATACATACACCGCCATCTGTATGAAGATGGAAATATCTACAACGCCATGTGTAGAAAGATGGAAATATCTACACCGCTATCTGTATGAGCATGGAAATATCTACACCGCCATCTGTATAAACACAGAAATATCTATACCGCCAACTCCATACACATGGAAATATCTACACCGCTATGTGTATAGAGATGGAAATATCTACACAGCCATATGAATAAACATGGAAATATCTACACCGCCATCTGCATAAACATGGAAATATCTACACCGCCATCTGTATAGAGATGGAAATACCTACACAGCCATATGAATATACATGGAAATATCTACAGCGCCATCTGCATAAACATGGAACTATCTACACCGCTATCTGTATTAACATGGAAATATCTACAACGCCATCTGTATAATCATGGAAATATCTACACCGCCATCTGTATGAACATGGAAATATCTACAACGCCATCTCTATGAACATGGAAATATCTACACCACCATGTGTATGAACTTGGAAATGTCTACACCTCCATCTGTATGAACATGGAAATATCTACACCGCCATCTGTATGAACATGGAAATATCTACACCGCCATCTGTATGAACATGGAAATATCTACACCGCTATCTGTATGAACATGGAAATATCTACACCGCAATCTCTATGAACATGGAAATATCTACACCGCTATCCGTATAAACATGGAAATATCTACAGTGTTATCTGTGTAAACATGGAAATAATTACACTGCTATCTCTATAAACATGGATATATCTACACCGCTATCTGTATAAACACGGAAATATCTACACTTATCTGTGAAATAGGGAAATAGGTACACCGCGATCTCTACAAACATGGAAATATCTACACCACTATCTCTATAATCATGGAAATATCTACACCGCCATCTCTATAAACATGAAAATACATACACCGCCATCTGTATGAACCTGGAAATATCAGCACCGCCGTGTGTATAAAGATGGAAATATCTACACCGCTATCTGTACGAAAATGGAAATATCTACATCGCTATCTGAAGAAACATGGAAATATCTACACCGCCATCTGTATGAACATGGTAATATCTACACCGCCATCTCTATAAAGATGGAAATATCTACACCGCGGTCTTTATAAACATGGAAATATCTACACCGCCATCTCTATAAACATGGAAATATATACACCGCCATCTGTATGAACATGGAAATGTCTAAACCGACAACTGTATAAACATGGAAATATCTACACCGCCCTCTGTAGGAACATGGAGATATCTACACCGCTATCTGTTTAAACATGGAAATATCTACACCGCTATCTGTCTAAAAGTGGAAATATCTACCCGGCTATCTGCAAAAACTTGGAAATATCTACACCGCTATCTGTGTAAACATGGAAATATCTGCACCGCTATCTGTGTAAACATGGAAATATCCACAACACTATCTCTAAAAAGAAGGAAATATCTACACCGGTAAGTTTATAAAGATGGAAATATCTACAGCGCTATCTGTTTAAAGATGGAAATATCTACACCGCTGTCTGCATAAACATTGAAATACATACAGTGCTATCTATATAAACATAGAAATATCTGCACTGCTACCTGTGTAAATGTGGGAATATCTACACCGCTCACTGTAAAAACATGGAAATAACTACACCGGTATCTGTATAAACATGGAAATATCTACACCGCTATCTGTATAAACATGCAAATAACTACACCGCTATCTGTATAAAGATGGAAATATCTATACCGCTATTTGTATAAACATGGAAATATCTACACTTCTATCTGTGTAAACTTGGAAATATCTCCACCGCTATCTATGTAAACATGGAAATATCTACACCGCTATCTCTAAAAAGAAGGAAATATCTACACCGTTATGTGTATAAAGATGGAAATTTCTACACCGCTTTCTGTATAAACATAGAAATATCTACACCGCCATCTGTATAAACACGGAAATATGTACACCGCTATCTGGATAAACATGGAAATATCTACACCGCTATCAGTGTAAACATGGAAATATCTACACCACTATCTCTTAAAGCTTGGAAATATCTACACCGTTATGTGTATAAAGATGGAAATACCTTCACCGCCATTTGTATGAACATGGAAATATCTACACTACGAACTATATAAACATGGAAATATCTACACCGCTATCTGTGTAAACACGGAAATATCTACACCGCTATCTGTGTAAACATGGAAATATCTACACCGCTATCTCTATAAACATGGAAATCTCTACAGCGCTATCTCAATAAACGTGGAAATAACTACACCACTATCTGTATAAACATGGAAATACTTACACCGATATCTGTATAAACATGAAAATAGTTACAGCGCTATCTGTGTAAACATGGAAATATCTACACCGCTATCTGTATAAACATGGAAATATCGACACCGCTATCTGTATAAACATGGAAATATCGACACCGCTATCTGTATAAACATGGAAATGTCTACACCGCTATCTGCATAAACATGGAAATATCTACACCGCTCTCTGGGTAAACAAGGAAATATTTACACCGCTATCTCTAAAAACATGGAAATATCCACACCGTTATGTGTATAAAGATGGAAATATCTACACCGCTATCTGTGTAAACAAGGGAATATCTTCACCGCCATTTGTATGAACATGGAAATATCTACACTGCCAACTATACAAACACGGAAATATGTACACCGCCGTCTGCATAAACATGGAAATATCTACACCGCCAACTCTAAAAGATGGAAATATCTACACCACTATCTGTATAAACATTTAAGTATCTACACCGCTATCTGTATAAACATGGAAATATCTACACCGCTATCTGCATAAACATGGAAATACATACACCGTTATCTTTATAAACATGGAAATATCTACACCGCTACCTGTGTAAACGTGGGGACATCTACACCACTATCTGTATAAACATGGAAATATCTACACCGCTATCTGTATAAAAATGGAAATATCTACACCGCTGTCTGTATAAACATGCAAATATCTACACCGCTATCTGAATAGACATGGAAATATCTACACCGCTATTTGTATAAACATGGAAATATCTACACTTCTATCTGTGTAAACATGGAAATATCTACACCGCCATCTGTATTAATATGGAAATATCTACACCGCCAACTCTATAAACATGGAAATGTCTACACCGCCATCTGTAGGAACATGGAAATATCTACACCGCTATCTGTATAAACATGGAAATATCTACACCGCCATCTGTATAAACATGAAAATAAGTACACCGCTATCTGGCTAAACATGGAAATATCTACACCGCTATATCTATAAACATGGAAATATCTACACCGCCATCTGTATGAACATGCAAATATCTACACCGCCGTCTGTAGGAACATGGAAATATCTACACCGGTATCTACACCACCTTCTGTATGAACATGGAAATACCTACACCGCAATATGTAGGAACTTGGAAGTACCAAAAACGCTATCTGTATAAACATGGAAATATCTACACCGCTATCAGCATAAACATGGAAATACATACACCGTTATCTTTATAAACATGGAAATATCTACACCGCTACCTGTGTAAATGTGGGAACATCTACACCACTATCTCTATAAACATGGACATATCTACACCGCTATCTGTATAAACATGGAAATATCTACACCGCTATCTATGTAAACATGGAAATATCTATGCCGCTATCTCTATAAACATGGAAATACCTACACAGCCATCTGTATACACATGGAATTATCTACACCGCTATCTGTATAAACATGGAAATATCTACACCGCTATCTGTGTAAACATGAAAATACCTACACCGCTATCTGTGTAAACATGGAAATATCTACACCGCTATCTGTATAAACATGGAAGTATCTACACAACCATCCGTGGGAACATGGAAATATCTACACCGCAGTCTATAGGAACTTGGAAATATCTACACTGCTATCTGTATGAACATGGAAATATCTATTCCGCTATCTGTTTTACCACGGAAATATCTACACCGCTATCTCTTAAAACTTGGAAATATCTACACCGTTATGTGAATAAACATGGAAATATCTACACAGCCATCTGTATAAACATGGAAACATCTACACCGCTTTCTGTATAACCATCGAAATATCTACACCGATATCTCTATAAACATGGAAATACCTACACCGCTATCTGTATAAATATGGAAATATCTACACCGCTATCTGTGTAAACATGGAAATATCTACACCGCAATCTGTAAAAACATGGAAATAAGTACACTGCTATCTAGATAAACATGGAAATATCTACACCGCTATATCTATAAACATGGAAATATCTACACCGCCATCTGTATGAACATGCAAATATCTACACCGCCATCTGTAGGAACATGGAAATATCTACACCGGTATCTACACCACCTTCTGTATTATCATGGAAAAATCCACACCGCAATCTGTAGGAACTTGGAAATATCTACATCGCTATCAGTATAAACATGGAAATATCAACACCGCTATCTGCATAAACATGTAAACACATATACCAGTATCTATTTAAACATGGAAAAATCTACACCGCTACCTGTGTAAACGTGGGAATACCTACACCACTATCTGTATAAACATGGAAATATCTACAAAGCTATCTGTATCAAAATGGAAATATCTACACCGCTGTCTGTATAAACATGCAAATATCTCCACCGCTATCTGAATAGACATGGAAATTTCTACACCGCTATCTGTATAAACACGGAAATATCTACACATCTATCTGTGTAAACATGGAAATATCTACAGCGCTATCTGTGTAAACATGGAAATATCCACAACGCTATCTCTAAAAAGAAGGAAATATCTACACCGTTAAGTGTATAAAGATGGAAATATCTACACCTCTATCTGTATAAACATGGAAATATCTACACCGCTATCTGCATAAACATGGAAATACATACACCACTATCTATATAAACATGGAAATATCTGCACCGCTACCTGTGTAAACCTGGGAATATCTACACCGCTCTCTGTAAAAACATGGAAATAACTACACCACAATCTGTATAAACATGGAAATATCTACACCGCTATCTGTATAAACATGCAAATATCTACACCGCTATCTATATAAAGATGGAAATATCTATACCGCTATTTGTATAAACATGGAAATATCTACACTTCTGTCTGTGTAAACATGGGAATATCTCCACCGCTATCTGTGTAAACATGGAAATATCTACACCGCTATCTCTAAAAAGAAGGAAATATCTACACCGTTATGTGTATAAAGATGGAAACATCTACACCACTTTCTGTATAAACATAGAAATATCTACACCGCCATCTGTATAAACATGGAATTATGTACACCGCTATCTGGATAAACATGGAAATATCTACACCGCTATTTCAATAAACATGGAAATATCTACACCGCTATCTGTATGAAATAGGAAATATCTACAACGCCATCTGTAGGAACATGGAAATATCTACACCGGTATCTACACCACCTTCTGTATGAACATGGAAATCTCTACACCGCCATCTCTAGGAACATGGAAATATCTACACCGCTATCTCTATAAACATGGAAATATCTGCACCGCTATCTGTATATACATGGAAATATCTACACTGCTATCTCTTTAAACGTGGAAATATCTGCATCGCTATCTGTATAAACATGGAAATAGATACACCGCTATCTATATAACCATGGAAATATCTACACCGATATCTGTGTAAACATGGATATATCTACACCGCTATCTCTAAAAACATGAAAAGATCTACACCATTATGTGTATAAAGATGGAAATATCTACACTGTCATCTGTATGGACTTGGAAATGTCTAAACCGCCAGCTCTATAAAAATATAAATATCTACACTGCCCTCTTTAGGAACATGGAAATATCGACACCGCCATCTGTTTAAACATGGAAATATCTACACTGCTATCTGTGCAAACATGGAAATATCTACACCGCTATCTGTGTAAACATGGAAAGATCTACACTGCTGTCTCTTAAAACTTGATAATAT
The DNA here is from genome assembly GCF_029281585.2 of Gorilla gorilla gorilla. Classification (NCBI taxonomy): domain Eukaryota; kingdom Metazoa; phylum Chordata; class Mammalia; order Primates; family Hominidae; genus Gorilla; species Gorilla gorilla. The sequence continues at coordinate 153,944,880 of NC_073234.2, read as the reverse complement.
CTACACCGTTAATTGAATAAACATGGAAATAACTTCACCGCCATCTGTTTGAACACGGAAATACCAACACTGCCAACTATATAAACATGGAAATATCTGCACCACCATCTGGATAAACATGGAAATATCTACACCGTCATATCTATAAACAAGGAAATAGCTACACCGCTATCTGTATAAACATGGAGATATCTACATCGCCATATGTATGAACATGGAAATGTCTGAACCGCCAACTCTATAAACATGGAAATATCTACACCGCCATCTGTAGGAACATGGAAATATCTACACCGCTTTCTGTATAAACATGAAAATATCTACTCCGCTATCTGCATAAAATTGGAAATATCTACACCGCTATCAGCATAAACTTGGAAATATCTACACCGCTCTCTGTGTAAACATGGAAATATCTACACCTCTATCTCTATAAATATGGAAATATCTACACCGCTATCTCCATAAACATGGAAAGATCTACACCACTGTCTGTATAAACATGGAAATATCTACAAAGCCATCTGTAAGAACATGTAAGTATCTACACGGCTATCTGTATACACATGGAAATATCAACACCGCTATCTGTATAAGCATTTAAATATCTATTCCGCTATCTGTGTAAACACGGAAATATCTACACCGCTATCTCTTAAAACTTGGAAATATATACACTGTTATGTGTATAAACACGGAAATAACTTCACCGCCATCTGTATGAACATGGAAATATCTACACTGCCAACTATATAAACATGGAAATATCTACAACGCCATCTGAATGAACATGGAAATATCTACACCGCTATCTGTGTAAACATGGAAATAACTACACCGCTATCTGTATAAACATGGAAATATCTACACCGCTATCTGTGTAAACATGGGAATATCTACACCGCTATCTGTGTAAACATGGGAATATCTACACCGCTATATACATAAACATGGAAATATCTACACCGCCGTCTGTATGAACATGGAAATATCTACACCGTCATCTGTATGAACACGGAATTATCTACACCGCCATCTGCAGTAACATGGAAATATCTTCACCGGTATCTACACCACCTTCTGTATGAACATGGAAATATCGACACCACCTTCTCTATGAACATGGAAATATCTACACCGCCATCTGTATGAACATGGAAATATCTAGACCGCTATCTGTGTAAACATGGAAATATCTACACTGCTATCTGTGTAAACATGGAAATAGATACACCGCTATCTGTATAAACATGCAAATATCTACACCGCTATCTGTGTAAACATGGAAAAATCTACACCGCTGTCTCTATAAACATGGAGATATTTTCGCAGCCATCTGTATAAACATGGAAATATCTACACTGCTATCTGTATAAACATGGAAATATCTACACCGATATCTCTATAAACATGGAAATACCTACACCGCTATCTGTATAAACATGGAAATATCGACACCGTTATCTGTATAAACATGCAAATATCTACACTGCAATCTGTAAAAATATGGAAATATCTACACCGCTCTCCGTGTAAAGATGGAAATATCTACACTGCTATCTGTGTAAACATGGAAATATCTACACTGCTATCTGTGTAAACATGGAAATAGATACACCGCTATCTGTATAAACATGCAAATATCTACACCGCTATCAGTGTAAACATGGAAAAATCTACACCGCTATCTCTATAAACATGGAAATATTTTCGCAGCCATCTGTATAAACATGGAAATATCTACACCGCTATCTGTATAAACATGGAAATATCTAGACCGCTATCTGTATAAACATGGAAATATCTACACCGCTATCTGTATAAACATGGAAATATCGACACCGTTATCTGTATAAACATGCAAATATCTACACTGCAATCTGTAAAAACATGGAAATATCTACACCGCTCTCCGTGTAAAGATGGAAATATCTTCACTGCTATCTGTGTAAACATGGAAATATCTACACTGCTATCTGTGTAAAAATCGAAATATCTAAACCGCTACCTCTAAAAAGATGCAAATAACTTCACGGTTATGTTGGTAAAGATGGAAATATCTAAACCGCTATCTGTATAAACATGGAAATAACTACACCGCCACCTGTATGAACATGGAAATGTCTAAACCGCCAAATGTATAAACATGGAAATATCTGCACCGCCCTCTGTAGGAACATGGAGTTATCTACACCGCTATCTGTTTAAACATGGAAATATCTACACCGCTATCTGCCTAAAAGTGGAAATATCTACCTAGCTATCTGCAAAAACTTGGAAATATCTACACCAACAACTGTAGGAACATGGAATTATCTACACCGCTATCTCTATAAAGATGGAAATATGTACACAAATATCTCTATGAACATGGAAATATCTACACTGCTATCTGTACAAAGATGGAAATATCTACACTGCTATCTGTGTAAACATGGAAATATCTACACCGCTATCTGTGTAAACATGGAAATATCTACACCGGTATCTCTATAAACATGGAAATATCTAAACAGCCATCTGTCTAAACATGGAAATATCTACACCGCTATCTGTGTAAACATGGAAATATCTACACCGCTATCTGTGTAAACATGGAAATATCTTCACCGCTATTTCTTAAAACATGGAAATATCTACACCGTTATGTGTATAAAGTTGCAAATATCTACACTGCAATCTGTATAAACATGGGAATATCTACACCGCCATCTGTATGAATATGGAAATATCTACACCGCCAACTCTATAAACATGAAAATATCTATGCCGCCATCCATAGGAACATGGAAATAACTACACCGCTATCTCTATAAACATGGAAATATCTACACCGCCATCTGTATAAACATGGAAATATCTACACCGCCATCTGTATGAATATGGAAATATCTACACCGCCAACTCTATAAACATGAAAATATCTATGCCGCCATCCATAGGAACATGGAAATAACTACACCGCTATCTCTATAAACATGGAAATATCTACACCGCCATCTGTATAAACATGGAAATATCTACACCGCCATCAGTATAAACATGGAATTATCTACACCGCCATCTGTATGAATTTGGAAATATCTACACCGACAACTGTATTAACTTGGAAATATCTACACCGCCAACCTTATAAAGATGGAAATATCTACACCGCTATCTTTATGAACATGGAAATATCTATACCGCAATCTGTATAAATATGGAAATTTCTACACCGCCATCTGTATAGAGATGGAAATATCTACACAGCCATATGAATAAACATGGAAATATCTACACCGCTATCTGTATATACATGGAAATATTTACACTGCTATCCGTATAAACATGGAAATATCTACAGCGTTACTGTAAACATGGAAATAACTACACCGCTATCTCCATAAACATGGATATATCTACACCGCTGTCTGTATAAACATTGAAATATCTACACTGCTATCTCTGAAACAGGGATATAACTACACCGCTATCTCTATAAACATGGAAATATCTACACCGCTATCTCTATAATCATGGAAATATCTACAACGCCATCTCTATAAACATGGAAATACATACACCGCCATCTGTACGAACATGGAAATATCTACACCACCATGTGTATAAAGATGGAAATATCTACACGGCTATCTGTATGAGCATAGAAATAGCTACACCGCCATCTGTATAAACACAGAAATATCTATAACGCCATCTCCATACACCTGGAAATATCTACACCGCTATCTGTATAGTGATGGAAATATCTACACAGCCATATGAATAAACTTGGAAATAACTAGACAGCCATATGAATAAACATGGAAATATCTACACCGCCATCTGTATAGAGATGGAAATATCTACACAGCCATATGAATAAACATGGAAATATCTACACCGCCATCTGTATAAACATGGTAATATCTACACCACCATCTGAATGAACATGGAAATATCTACACCGCCATCTGTTTGAACATGGAAATAACTACACCACTGTCTGTATGAACATGGAAATATCTGCACCACCATGTGTATGAACATCGAAAGATCTACGCCGCTATCTGTATGAAGAAGGAAATATCTTCAACCCAACTGTATGAATATGGAAGTATCTACACCACCATCTGTATGAACATGGAAATATCTACACCGCTATCTGTATAAACATGGAAATAATTACATCACTATCTCTATAAACATGGATATATCTCCACCGCCATCTCTACAAACATGGAAATACATACACCGCCATCTGTATGAAAATGGAAATATCTACACCGCCATCTGTATAAACACAGAAATATCTATACTGCCATCTCTATACACATGGAAATATCTACACCGCTATCTGTGTAAACATGGAAATATCTACACTTCTATCTGTGTAAACACGGAAATATCTACACCGCTATCTGTGTAAACATGGAAATATCTACACTTCTATCTGTGTAAACATGGAAATATCTACACCGCTATCTGTGTAAACATAGAAATATCTACACCGCCATCTGTATAAACACGGAAATATGTACACCGCTATCTGGATAAACATGGAAATATCTACACCGCTATCAGTGTAAACCTGGAAATATCTACACCACTATCTCTTAAAGCTTGGAAATATCTACACCGTTATGTGTATAAAGATGGAAATACCTTCACCGCCATTTGAATGAACATGGAAATATCTACACTGCCAAATATATAAACATGGAAATATCTACACCACTAAATGTGTAAACACGGAAATATCTACACCGCTATCTGTGTAAACATGGAAATATCTACACCGCTATCTCTATAAACATGGAGATATCTACAGCGCTATCTCAATAAACGTGGAAATAACTACACCACTATCTGTATAAACATGGAAATACTTACACCGATATCTGTATAAACATGAAAATAGCTACAGCGCTATCTGTGTAAACATGGAAATATCTACACCGCTATCTGTATAAACATGGAAATATCGACACCGCTATCTGTATAAACATGGAAATGTCTACACCGCTATCTGCATAAACATGGAAATATCTACACCGCTCTCTGGGTAAACAAGGAAATATTTACACCGCTATCTCTAAAAACATGGAAATATCCACACCGTTATGTGTATAAAGATGGAAATATCTACACCGCTATCTGTGTAAACATGGGAATATCTTCACCGCCATTTGTATGAACATGGAAATATCTACACTGCCAACTATAGAAACATGGAAATAGGTACACCGCCGTCTGCATGAACATGGAAATATCTACACCGCCAACTCTATAAAGATGGAAATACCTACACCAATATCTGTATAAACATGGAAGTATCTACACCGCTATCTGTATAAACATGGAAATATCTACACCGCTATCTGCATAAACATGGAAATACATACACCGTTATCTTTATAAACATGGAAATATCTACACCGCTACCTGTGTAAACGTGGGAAAATCTACACAACTATCTGTATAAACATGGAAATATCTACACCGCTATCTGTATAAAAATGGAAATATCTACACCGCTGTCTGTATAAACATGCAAATATCTACAACGCTATCTGAATAGACATGGAAATATCTACACCGCTATTTGTATAAACATGGAAATATATACACTTCTATCTGTGTAAACATGGAAATATCTACACCGCCATCTGTATTAATATGGAAATATCTACACCGCCAACTCTATAAACATGGAAATATCTACACCGCCATCTGTAGGAACATGGAAATATCTACACCGCTATCCATATAAACATGGAAATATCTACACCGCCATCTGTATAAACATGAAAATAAGTACACCGCTATCTGGCTAAACATGGAAATATCTACACCGCCAACTCTATAAACATGGAAATATCTACACCGCCATCTGTAGGAACATGGAAATATCTACACCGCTATCCATATAAACATGGAAATATCTACACCGCCATCTGTATAAACATGAAAATAAGTACACCGCTATCTGGCTAAACATGGAAATATCTACACCGCTATATCTATAAACATGGAAATATCTACAACGCCATCTGTATGAACATGGAAATATCTACACCGACATCTTTAGGAACATGGAAATATCTACACCGGTATCTACACCACCTTCTGTATGAACATGGAAATATCTACACCGCCATCTGTATAAACATGGAAATATCTACACCGCCATCAGTATAAACATGGAATTATCTACACCGCCATCTGTATGAATTTGGAAGTATCTACACCGACAACTGTATTAACTTGGAAATATCTACACCGCCAACCTTATAAAGATGGAAATATCTACACCGCTATCTTTATGAACATGGAAATATCTATACCGCAATCTGTATAAATATGGAAATTTCTACACCGCCATCTGTATAGAGATGGAAATATCTACACAGCCATATGAATAAACATGGAAATATCTACACCGCTATCTGTATATACATGGAAATATTTACACTGCTATCCGTATAAACATGGAAATATCTACAGCGTTACTGTAAACATGGAAATAACTACACCGCTATCTCCATAAACATGGATATATCTACACCGCTGTCTGTATAAACATTGAAATATCTACACTGCTATCTCTGAAACAGGGATATAACTACACCGCTATCTCTATAAACATGGAAATATCTACACCGCTATCTCTATAATCATGGAAATATCTACAACGCCATCTCTATAAACATGGAAATACATACACCGCCATCTGTACGAACATGGAAATATCTACACCACCATGTGTATAAAGATGGAAATATCTACACGGCTATCTGTATGAGCATAGAAATAGCTACACCGCCATCTGTATAAACACAGAAATATCTATAACGCCATCTCCATACACCTGGAAATATCTACACCGCTATCTGTATAGTGATGGAAATATCTACACAGCCATATGAATAAACTTGGAAATAACTAGACAGCCATATGAATAAACATGGAAATATCTACACCGCCATCTGTATAGAGATGGAAATATCTACACAGCCATATGAATAAACATGGAAATATCTACACCGCCATCTGTATAAACATGGTAATATCTACACCACCATCTGAATGAACATGGAAATATCTACACCGCCATCTGTTTGAACATGGAAATAACTACACCACTGTCTGTATGAACATGGAAATATCTACACCACCATGTGTATGAACATCGAAAGATCTACACCGCTATCTGTATGAAGAAGGAAATATCTTCAACCCAACTGTATGAATATGGAAGTATCTACACCACCATCTGTATGAACATGGAAATATCTACACCGCTATCTGTATAAACATGGAAATAATTACATCACTATCTCTATAAACATGGATATATCTCCACCGCCATCTCTACAAACATGGAAATACATACACCGCCATCTGTATGAACATGGAAATATCTACACCGCCATCTGTATAAACACAGAAATATCTATACTGCCATCTCTATACACATGGAAATATCTACACCGCTATCTGTGTAAACATGGAAATATCTACACTTCTATCTGTGTAAACATGGAAATATCTACACCGCTATCTGTGTAAACATGGAAATATCTACACTTCTATCTGTGTAAACATGGAAATATCTACACCGCTATCTGTGTAAACATAGAAATATCTACACCGCCATCTGTATAAACACGGAAATATGTACACCGCTATCTGGATAAACATGGAAATATCTACACCGCTATCAGTGTAAACCTGGAAATATCTACACCACTATCTCTTAAAGCTTGGAAATATCTACACCGTTATGTGTATAAAGATGGAAATACCTTCACCGCCATTTGTATGAACATGGAAATATCTACACTGCCAACTATATAAACATGGAAATATCTACACCACTAAATGTGTAAACACGGAAATATCTACACCGCTATCTGTGTAAACATGGAAATATCTACACCGCTATCTCTATAAACATGGAGATATCTACAGCGCTATCTCAATAAACGTGGAAATAACTACACCACTATCTGTATAAACATGGAAATACTTACACCGATATCTGTATAAACATGAAAATAGCTACAGCGCTATCTGTGTAAACATGGAAATATCTACACCGCTATCTGTATAAACATGGAAATATCGACACCGCTATCTGTATAAACATGGAAATGTCTACACCGCTATCTGCATAAACATGGAAATATCTACACCGCTCTCTGGGTAAACAAGGAAATATTTACACCGCTATCTCTAAAAACATGGAAATATCCACACCGTTATGTGTATAAAGATGGAAATATCTACACCGCTATCTGTGTAAACATGGGAATATCTTCACCGCCATTTGTATGAACATGGAAATATCTACACTGCCAACTATAGAAACATGGAAATATGTACACCGCCGTCTGCATGAACATGGAAATATCTACACCGCCAACTCTATAAAGATGGAAATACCTACACCAATATCTGTATAAACATGGAAGTATCTACACCACTATCTGTATAAACATGGAAATATCTACACCGCTATCTGCATAAACATGGAAATACATACACCGTTATCTTTATAAACATGGAAATATCTACACCGCTACCTGTGTAAACGTGGGAAAATCTACACAACTATCTGTATAAACATGGAAATATCTACACCGCTATCTGTATAAAAATGGAAATATCTACACCGCTGTCTGTATAAACATGCAAATATCTACAACGCTATCTGAATAGACATGGAAATATCTACACCGCTATTTGTATAAACATGGAAATATATACACTTCTATCTGTGTAAACATGGAAATATCTACACCGCCATCTGTATTAATATGGAAATATCTACACCGCCAACTCTATAAACATGGAAATATCTACACCGCCATCTGTAGGAACATGGAAATATTTACACCGCTATCCATATAAACATGGAAATATCTACACCGCCATCTGTATAAACATGAAAATAAGTACACCGCTATCTGGCTAAACATGGAAATATCTACACCTCCAACTCTATAAACATGGAAATATCTACACCGCCATCTGTAGGAACATGGAAATATCTACACCGCTGTCCATATAAACATGGAAATATCTACACCGCCATCTGTATAAACATGAAAATAAGTACACCGTTATCTGGCTAAACATGGAAATATCTACACCGCTATATCTATAAACATGGAAATATCTACAACGCCATCTGTATGAACATGGAAATATCTACACCGACATCTGTAGGAACATGGAAATATCTACACCGGTATCTACACCACCTTCTGTATGAACATGGAAATATCTACACCGCCATCTGTTGGAACATGGAAATATCTACACTGCTATCTCTATAAACATGGAAATATCCACACCGCTATCTGTATATACATGTTAATATCTACACCGCTATCTCTATAAACGTGGAAATATCTACACCGCTATCTATGTAAACATGGAAATAGATACACCGCTATCTGTATAAACATGGAAATATCTACACCGCTATCTGTATAAACATGGAAATATTGACACCGTTATCTGTATAAACATGCAAATACCTTCACTGCAATCTGTAAAAACATGGAAATATCTACACCGCTATCCGTGTAAAGATGGAAATATCTACACTGCTATCTGTGTAAACTTGGAAATATCTACACCGCTATCTGGTAAAAATCGAAATATCTACACCGCTATCTCTAAAAAGATGCAAATAACTTCACGGTTATGTGTATAAAGATGGAAATATCTAAACCGCTATCTGTATAAACATGGAAATAACTACACCGCCATCTGTATGAACATGGAAATGTCTAAACCGCCAACTGTATAAACATGGAAATATCTACACCGCCCTCTGTAGGAACATGGAGATATCTACACCGCTATCTGTTTAAACATGGAAATATCTACACTGCTATCTGTCTAAAAGTGGAAATATCTACCCGGCTATCTGCAAAAACTTGGAAATAACTACACCGCTATCTGTGTAAACATGGAAATATCTGCACCGCTATCTGTGTAAGCATCTAAATATCCACAACGCTATCTCTATATACATGGAAATATCTACACCGCTATCTGTATAAACATGGAAATATCTACACCGCTATCTGTGTAAACATGGAAATATCTAAAATGCTATGTGTGTTAATATGGAAATATCTACACCGCTATCTCTGTAAACATGGAAATATCTACACCGTTATGTGTATAAAGTTGGAAATATCTACACTGCTATGTGTATAAACATGGAAATATCTACACCGACATCTGTATGAATATGGAAATATCTACACCGCGAACTCTATAAACATGGAAATATCTACACCGCCATCAGTAGGAACATGGAAATATCTACACCGCTATCTCTATAAACATGGAAATATCTACACCGCCATCTGTATAAACATGGAAATAAGTACACCGCTATCTGGCTAAACATGGAAATATCTGCACCGCTATATCTATAAACATGGAAATATCTACACCGCCATCTGTATGAACATGCAAATATCTACACCGCCATTTGTAGGAACATGGAAATATCTACACTGGTATCTGCATAAACTTGGAAACACATACACCAGTATCTATTTAAATATGGAAATATCTACACCGCTACCTGTGTAAACGTGGAAATAACTACACCGCTACCTGTGTAAACGTGGAAATATCTACACCGCTATCTGTATAAATTGGAAACATCTACAAAGCTGTCTGTATAAACATGCAAATAGCTCCACCGCTAACTGAATAGACTTGGAAATATCTACACCGTTATCTGTATAAACATGGAAATATCTACACTTCTATCTGTGTAAACATGGAAATATCTACACCGCTATCTGTGTAAACATGGAAATATCCACAACACTATCTCTAAAAAGAAGGAAATATCTACACCGGTAAGTGTATAAAGATGGAAATATCTACAGCGCTATCTGTTTAAAGATGGAAATATCTACACCGCTATCTGCATAAACATGGAAATACATACAGCGCTATCTATATAAACATAGAAATATCTGCACTGCTACCTGTGTAAACGTGGGAATATCTACACCGCTCACTGTAAAAACATGGAAATAACTACACCGGTATCTGTATAAACATGGAAATATCTACACCGCTATCTGTATAAACATGCAAATATCTACACCGCTATCTGTATAAAGATGGAAATATCTATACCGCTATTTTTATAAACATGGAAATATCTACACTTCTATCTGTGTAAACTTGGAAATATCTCCACCGCTATCTGTGTAAACATGGAAATATCTACACCGCTATCTCTTAAAAGAGGGAAATATCTACACCGTTATGTGTATAAAGATGGAAATATCTACACCGCTTTCTGTATAAACATAGAAATATATACACCGCCATCTGTATAAACACGGAAATATGTACACAGATATCTGGATAAACATGGAAATATCTACACCGCTATCTCTGTAAACATGGAAATATCTACACCACTACCTCTTAAAACTTGGAAATATCTACACCATTAAGTGTAGAAACATGGAAATACCTTCACCGCCATTTGTATGAACATGGAAATATCTACACTGCCAAATATATAAACATGGAAATACCTTCACTGCCATTTGTATGAACATGGAAATATCTACACTGCCAAATATATAAACATGGAAATTTCTACACCACTATCTGTGTAAACATGGAAATGTCTACACCGCTATCTCTATAAACATGGAAGTATCTACACCGCCATCGGTATGAACTTGCAAATATCTACACTGCCATCTCTATAAAGATGTAAATATCTACACCGCCGTCTCTATAAACATGGAAATATCTAAACCGCCATCTGTATGAACATGGAAATATCTACACCGCCATCTGTATAGAGATGGAAATATCTACACAGCCATATGAATAAACATGGAAATATCTACACCACCATGTGTATGGACATGGAAATATCTACACCGCTATCTGTATGAACATGGAAATATCTACACCGCTATCTCTGAAACAGGAAAATATCTACATCGCTATCTCTATAAACATGGAAATATCTACACCACTATCTCTATAATCATGGAAGTATCTACACCGACATCTCTATAAACATGGAAATACATACACCGCCATATGTAAGAACATGGAAATATCTACAACGACATGTGTATAAAGATGGAAATATCTACACCGCTATCTGTATGAGCATGGAAATATCTACACCGCCATCTGTATAAACACAGAAATATGAATACCGCCATCTTCATACACATGGAAATAAGTACACCGCTATCAGTATAGAGATGGAAATATCTACACAGCCATATGAATAAACATGGAAATATCTACACCGCCATCTGTATAGAGATGGAAATATCTACACAGCCATATGAATAAACATGGAAATATCTACACCACCATATGTATAGAGATGGAAATATCTACACCGCCATCTGTATAAACATGGAAATGTCTACACCTTCATCTGTATGAACATGGAAATATCTACAACGCCATCTGTATGAACATGGAAATATCTACACCACCATGTGTATGAACATGGAAATATGTACACCGCCATCTGTATGAACATGGAAATATCTACACTGCTATCTGTATGAACATGGAAATATCTACACCGCTATCTGTATAAACAAGGAAATATCTACACTGCCATCTCTATAAACATGGAAATATCTACACTGCCATCTGTATAAACATGGAAATATCTACACCACTATCCGTATATACATGGAAATATTTACACCGCTATCCATATAAACATAGAAATATCTACAGTGTTATCTGTATAATCATGGAAATAATTACACCGCTATCTCTGTAAACATGGATATATCTACACCGCTACCTGTATAAACATGGAAATATCTACACTGCTCTCTGTGAAACAGGGAAATATCTACATCGCTATCTCTATAAACATGGAAATATCCACACCACCGTCTCTATAATCATGGAAGTATCTGCACCGCCTTCTCTATAAACATGGAAATACATACACCGCCATCTGTATGAAGATGGAAATACCTACAACGCCATGTGCATAAAGATGGAAATATCTACACCGCTATCTGTATGAGCATGGAAATATCTACACCGCCATCTGTATAAACACAGAAATATCTATACCGCCAACTCCATACACATGGAAATATCTACACCACTATGTGTATAGAGATGGAAATATCTACACAGCCATATGAAAAAACATGGAAATATCTACACCGCCATCTGCATAAACATGGAAATATCTACACCGCCATCTGTATAGAGATGGAAATACCTACACAGCCATATGAATATACATGGAAATACCTACAGCGCCATCTGCATAAACATGGAACTATCTACACCGCTATCTGTATGAACATGGAAATATCTACAACGCCATCTGTATAATCATGGACATATCTACACCGCCATCTGTATGAACATGGAAATATCTACAACGCCATCTCTATGAACATGGAAATATCTACACCACCATGTGTATGAACTTGGAAATGTCTACACCTCCATCTGTATGAACATGGAAATATCTACACCGCCATCTGTATGAACATGGAAATATCTACACCGCCATCTGTATGAACATGGAAATATCTACACCGCTATCTGTATGAACATGGAAATATCTACACCACCATCTCTATAAACATGAAAATACATACACCGCCATCTGTATGAACCTGGAAATATCAGCACCGCCGTGTGTATAAAGATGGAAATATCTACACCGCTATCTGTACGAAAATGGAAATATCTACATCGCTATCTGAATAAACATGGAAATATCTACACCGCCATCTGTATGAACATGGTAATATCTACACCGCCATCTCTATAAAGATGGAAATATCTACACCGCGGTCTTTATAAACATGGAAATATCTACACCGCCATCTCTATAAACATGGAAATATATACACCGCCATCTGTATGAACATGGAAATGTCTAAACCGACAACTGTATAAACATGGAAATATCTACACCGCCCTCTGTAGGAACATGGAGATATCTACACCGCTATCTGTTTAAACATGGAAATATCTACACCGCTATCTGTCTAAAAGTGGAAATATCTGCCCGGCTATCTGCAAAAACTTGGAAATATCTACACCGCTATCTGTGTAAACATGGAAATATATGCACCGCTATCTGTGTAAACATGGAAATATCCACAACACTATCTCTAAAAAGAAGGAAATATCTACACCGGTAAGTGTATAAAGATGGAAATATCTACAGCGCTATCTGTTTAAAGTTGGAAATATCTACACCGCTGTCTGCATAAACATTGAAATACATACAGTGCTATCTATATAAACATAGAAATATCTGCACTGCTACCTGTGTAAATGTGGGAATATCTACACCGCTCACTGTAAAAACATGGAAATAACTACACCGGTATCTGTATAAACATGGAAATATCTACACCGCTATCTGTATAAACATGCAAATAACTACACCGCTATCTGTATAAAGATGGAAATATCTATACCGCTATTTGTATAAACATGGAAATATCTACACTTCTATCTGTGTAAACTTGGAAATATCTCCACCGCTATCTATGTAAACATGGAAATATCTACACCGCTATCTCTAAAAAGAAGGAAATATCTACACCGTTATGTGTATAAAGATGGAAATTTCTACACCGCTTTCTGTATAAACATAGAAATATCTACACCGCCATCTGTATAAACACGGAAATATGTACACCGCTATCTGGATAAACATGGAAATATCTACACCGCTATCAGTGTAAACATGGAAATATCTACACCACTATCTCTTAAAGCTTGGAAATATCTACACCGTTATGTGTATAAAGATGGAAATACCTTCACCGCCATTTGTATGAACATGGAAATATCTACACTGCCAACTATATAAACATGGAAATATCTACACCGCTATCTGTGTAAACACGGAAATATCTACACCGCTATCTGTGTAAACATGGAAATATCTACAGCGCTATCTCTATAAACATGGAAATATCTACAGCGCTATCTCAAGAAACGTGGAAATAACTACACCACTATCTGTATAAACATGGAAATACTTACACCGATATCTGTATAAACATGAAAATAGCTACAGCGCTATCTGTGTAAACATGGAAATATCTACACCGCTATCTGTATAAACATGGAAATATCGACAACGCTATCTGTATAAACATGGAAATGTCTACACCGCTATCTGCATAAACATGGAAATATCTACACTGCTCTCTGGGTAAACAAGGAAATATTTACACCGCTATCTCTAAAAACATGGAAATATCCACACCGTTATGTGTATAAAGATGGAAATATCTACACCGCTATCTGTGTAAACAAGGGAATATCTTCACCGCCATTTGTATGAACATGGAAATATCTACACTGCCAACTTTACAAACATGGAAATAGGTACACCGTCGTCTGCATGAACATGGAAATATCTACACCGCCAACTCTAAAAGATGGAAATATCTACACCACTATCTGTATAAACATTTAAGTATCTACACCGCTATCTGTATAAACATGGAAATATCTACACCGCTATCTGCATAAACTTGGAAATACATACACCGTTATCTTTATAAACATGGAAATATCTACACCGCTACCTGTGTAAACGTGGGGACATCTACACCACTATCTGTATAAACATGGAAATATCTACACCGCTATCTGTATAAAAATGGAAATATCTACACCGCTGTCTGTATAAACATGCAAATATCTACACCGCTATCTGAATAGACATGGAAATATCTATACCGCTATTTGTATAAACATGGAAATATCTACACTCCTATCTGTGTAAACATGGAAATATCTACACCGCCATCTGTATTAATATGGAAATATCTACACCGCCAACTCTATAAACATGGAAATGTCTACACCGCCATCTGTAGGAACATGGAAATATCTACACCGCTATCTGTATAAACATGGAAATATCTACACCGCCATCTGTATAAACATGAAAATAAGTACACCGCTATCTGGCAAAACATGGAAATATCTACACCGCTATATCTATAAACATGGAAATATCTACACCGCCATCTGTATGAACATGCAAATATCTACACCGCCGTCTGTAGGAACATGGAAATATCTACACCGGTATCTACACCACCTTCTGTATGAACATGGAAATACCTACACCGCAATATGTAGGAACTTGGAAGTACCAACAACGCTATCTGTATAAAGATGGAAATATCTACACCGCTATCAGCATAAACATGGAAATACATACACCGTTATCTTTATAAACATGGAAATATCTACACCGCTACCTGTGTAAACGTGGGAACATCTACACCACTATCTCTATAAACATGGAAATATCTACACCGCTATCTGTATAAAAATGTAAATATCTACACCGCTGTCTGTATAAACATGCAAATATCCACACCGCTATCTGAATAGACATGGAAATATCTACACCGATATTTGTATAAACATGGAAATATCTACCCTTCTATCTGTGTAAACAGGGAAATATCTACACAGCTATTTGTGTAAACATGGAAATACCTACAACGCTATCTCTAAAAAGAAGGAAATATCTACACCGTTATGTGAATAAAGATGGAAATATCTACACCGCTATCTGTATAAACGTGGAAATATCTACACAGCCATCTGTAGGAACATGCAAATATCTACACCGCTATCTCTATAAACATGGAAATATCTACACCACTATCTGTGTAAACATGGAAATATCTACACCGCCATCTGTAGAAACATGGAAATATTGACACCGCTATCTCTATAAACATGGAAACAGGTACACCATTATCTGGATAAACATGGAAATATCTACACCGCTATATCTATAAACATGGAAATATCTACAACGCCATCTGCATGAACATGGAAATATCTACACCGCCATCTGTAGGAACATGGAAATATCTACACCGGTATCTACACCACCTTCTTTATGAACATGGAAATATCTACACCGCCATCTGTTGGAACATGGAAATATCTACACTGCTATCTCTATAAACATGGAAATATCCACACCACTATCTGTATATACATGGTAATATCTACACCGCTATCTCAATAAACGTGGAAATATCTACACCGCTACCCATATAAACATGGAAATAGATACACCGCTATCTGTATAAACATGGAAATATCTACACCGCTAACTGTATAAACATGGAAATATTGACACCGTTATCTGTAAAAACATGCAAATATCTACACTGCAATCTGTAGGAACATGGAAATATCTACACCGGTATCTGCATAAACATGGAAACACATACACCAGTATCTATTTAAATATGGAAATATCTACACCGCTATATATATAAACATGGAAATAACAACACCGTCATCTGTATGAACACAGAAATATCTACACCGCCATCTGTAGTAACATGGAAATATCTGCACCGCTATCTGTATATACATGGAAATATCTACACTGCTATCACTATAAACGTGGAAATATCTACACCGCTATCCGTATAAACATGGAAATAGATACACTGCTATCTGTATAAACATGGAAATATCTACACCGCTATCTGAGTAAACATGGAAATATCTACAACGCTATCTCAATAAACATGGAAATATCTACACAGCCATCTGTATAAACATGGAAATATCTACACCGCTATCTGTATAAGCATGGAAATATCTACACCGATATCTCTATAAACATGGAAATATCTACACCGCTATCCGTATAAACATGGAAATATCTACCCCGCTATCTGTGTAAGGATGGAAATATCTACTCCGCTATCTGTGTAAACATGGAAATATCTACACCGCTATCTGAGTAAACACGGAAATATCTACACCACTATCTGTTTAAACATGGAAATATCTATACCGCCATCTGTATGAGCATGGAAATATCTACACCGCCATCTGTAAAAACATGGACATATCTACACCGTTATATGTATAAAGATGGAAATATCTACACCGCTATCTGTATAAACATGGAAATATCTACATCGCCATCTGTATGAACATGGAAATGTCTAAACCGCCAACTCTATAAACATGGAAATATCTACAGCGCCATCTGCAGGAACATGGAAATATCTACACCGCCATCTGCAGGAACATGGAAATGTCTACACGGCCATCTGTATAAACATGGAAATATGTACTCCGATATCTCTATAAACATGGAAATATCTACACCGCTTTCTGTATAAACATGGAAATATCTACACCGCTATCTATGTAAACATGGAAATATCTACGCCGCTATCTCTATAAACATGGAAATACCTACACAGCCATCTGTATACACATGGAATTATCTACAACGCTATCTGTATAAACATGGAAATATCTACACCGCTATCTGTGTAAACATGAAAATACCTACACCGCTATCTGTGTAAACATGGAAATATCTACACCGCTATCTGTATAAACATGGAAGTATCTACACAACCATCCGTGGGAACATGGAAATATCTACACCGCAGTCTGTAGGAACTTGGAAATATCTACACCGCTATCTGTATGAACATGGAAATATCTATTCCGCTATCTGTTTTACCACGGAAATATCTACACCGCTATCTCTTAAAACTTGGAAATATCTACACCGTTATGTGAATAAACATGGAAATATCTTCACCGCCATCTGTATGAACATGGAAATATATAGACTGCCAACTATATAAACATGGAAATATCTACACTGCCATCTGTATGAACATGGAAATATCTACACCGCTATCTGTATAAACTTGGAAATATCTACACCGCTATGTGTGTGTACATGGAAATATCTACACCGCTATCTGTATAAAAATGGAAATATCTACACCGCTGTCTGTATAAACATGCAAATATCTACACCGCTATCTGAATAGACATGGAAATATCTATACCGCTATTTGTATAAACATGGAAATATCTACACTTCTATCTGTGTAAACATGGAAATATCTACACCGCCATCTGTATTAATATGGAAATATCTACACCGCCAACTCTATAAACATGGAAATGTCTACACCGCCATCAGTAGGAACATGGAAATATCTACACCGCTATCTGTATAAACATGGAAATATCTACACCGCCATCTGTATAAACATGAAAATAAGTAAACCGCTATCTGGCTAAACATGGAAATATCTACACCGCTATATCTATAAACATGGAAATATCTACACCGCCATCTGTATGAACATGCAAATATCTACACCGCCGTCTGTAGGAACATGGAAATATCTACACCGGTATCTACACCACCTTCTGTATGAACATGGAAATACCTACACCGCAATATGTAGGAACTTGGAAGTACCAACAACGCTATCTGTATAAAGATGGAAATATCTACACCGCTATCAGCATAAACATGGAAATACATACACCGTTATCTTTATAAACATGGAAATATCTACACCGCCATCTGTTGGAACATGGAAATATCTACACTGCTATCTCTATAAACATGGAAATATCCACACCACTATCTGTATATACATGGTAATATCTACACCGCTATCTCAATAAACGTGGAAATATCTACACCGCTACCCATATAAACATGGAAATAGATACACCGCTATCTGTATAAACATGGAAATATCTACACCGCTATCTGTATAAACATGGAAATATTGACACCGTTATCTGTAAAAACATGCAAATATCTACACTGCAATCTGTAGGAACATGGAAATATCTACACCGGTATCTGCATAAACATGGAAACTCATACACCAGTATCTATTTAAATACGGAAATATCTACACCGCTATATATATAAACATGGAAATAACAACACCGTCATCTGTATGAACACAGAAATATCTACACCGCCATCTGTAGTAACATGGAAATATCTGCACCGCTATCTGTATATACATGGAAATATCTACACTGCTATCACTATAAACGTGGAAATATCTACACCGCTATCCGTATAAACATGGAAATAGATACACTGCTATCTGTATAAACATGGAAATATCTACACCGCTATCTGAGTAAACATGGAAATATCTACAACGCTATCTCAATAAACATGGAAATATCTACACAGCCATCTGTATAAACATGGAAATATCTACACCGCTATCCGTATAAACATGGAAATATCTACCCCGCTATCTGTGTAAGGATGGAAATATCTACTCCGCTATCTGTGTAAACATGGAAATATCTACACCGCTATCTGAGTAAACACGGAAATATCTACACCACTATCTGTTTAAACATGGAAATATCTATACCGCCATCTGTATGAGCATGGAAATATCTACACCGCCATCTGTAAAAACATGGACATATCTACACCGTTATATGTATAAAGATGGAAATATCTACACCGCTATCTGTATAAACATGGAAATATCTACATCGCCATCTGTATGAACATGGAAATGTCTAAACCGCCAACTCTATAAACATGGAAATATCTACAGCGCCATCTGCAGGAACATGGAAATATCTACACCGCCATCTGCAGGAACATGGAAATGTCTACACGGCCATCTGTATAAACATGGAAATATGTACTCCGATATCTCTATAAACATGGAAATATCTACACCGCTTTCTGTATAAACATGGAAATATCTACACCGCTATCTATGTAAACATGGAAATATCTACGCCGCTATCTCTATAAACATGGAAATACCTACACAGCCATCTGTATACACATGGAATTATCTACAACGCTATCTGTATAAACATGGAAATATCTACACCGCTATCTGTGTAAACATGAAAATACCTACACCGCTATCTGTGTAAACATGGAAATATCTACACCGCTATCTGTATAAACATGGAAGTATCTACACAACCATCCGTGGGAACATGGAAATATCTACACCGCAGTCTGTAGGAACTTGGAAATATCTACACCGCTATCTGTATGAACATGGAAATATCTATTCCGCTATCTGTTTTACCACGGAAATATCTACACCGCTATCTCTTAAAACTTGGAAATATCTACACCGTTATGTGAATAAACATGGAAATATCTTCACCGCCATCTGTATGAACATGGAAATATATAGACTGCCAACTATATAAACATGGAAATATCTACACTGCCATCTGTATGAACATGGAAATATCTACACCGCTATCTGTATAAACTTGGAAATATCTACACCGCTATGTGTGTGTACATGGAAATATCTACACCGCTATCTGTATAAAAATGGAAATATCTACACCGCTGTCTGTATAAACATGCAAATATCTACACCGCTATCTGAATAGACATGGAAATATCTATACCGCTATTTGTATAAACATGGAAATATCTACACTTCTATCTGTGTAAACATGGAAATATCTACACCGCCATCTGTATTAATATGGAAATATCTACACCGCCAACTCTATAAACATGGAAATGTCTACACCGCCATCTGTAGGAACATGGAAATATCTACACCGCTATCTGTATAAACATGGAAATATCTACACCGCCATCTGTATAAACATGAAAATAAGTACACCGCTATCTGGCTAAACATGGAAATATCTACACCGCTATATCTATAAACATGGAAATATCTACACCGCCATCTGTATGAACATGCAAATATCTACACCGCCGTCTGTAGGAACATGGAAATATCTACACCGGTATCTACACCACCTTCTGTATGAACATGGAAATACCTACACCGCAATATGTAGGAACTTGGAAGTACCAACAACGCTATCTGTATAAAGATGGAAATATCTACACCGCTATCAGCATAAACATGGAAATACATACACCGTTATCTTTATAAACATGGAAATATCTACACCGCCATCTGTTGGAACATGGAAATATCTACACTGCTATCTCTATAAACATGGAAATATCCACACCACTATCTGTATATACATGGTAATATCTACACCGCTATCTCAATAAACGTGGAAATATCTACACCGCTACCCATATAAACATGGAAATAGATACACCGCTATCTGTATAAACATGGAAATATCTACACCGCTATCAGTATAAACATGGAAATATTGACACCGTTATTTGTAAAAACATGCAAATATCTACACTGCAATCTGTAGGAACATGGAAATATCTACACCGGTATCTGCATAAACATGGAAACGCATACACCAGTATCTATTTAAATACGGAAATATCTACACCGCTATATATATAAACATGGAAATAACAGCACCGTCATCTGTATGAACACAGAAATATCTACACCGCCATCTGTAGTAACATGGAAATATCTGCACCGCTATCTGTATATACATGGAAATATCTACACTGCTATCACTATAAACGTGGAAATATCTACACCGCTATCCGTATAAACATGGAAATAGATACACTGCTATCTGTATAAACATGGAAATATCTACACCGCTATCTGAGTAAACATGGAAATATCTACAACGCTATCTCAATAAACATGGAAATATCTACACAGCCATCTGTATAAACATGGAAATATCTACACCGCTATCTGTATAAGCATGGAAATATCTACACCGATATCTCTATAAACATGGAAATATCTACACCGCTATCCGTATAAACATGGAAATATCTACCCCGCTATCTGTGTAAGGATGGAAATATCTACTCCGCTATCTGTGTAAAGATGGAAATATCTACACCGCTATCTGAGTAAACACGGAAATATCTACACCACTATCTGTTTAAACATGGAAATATCTATACCGCCATCTGTATGAGCATGGAAATATCTACACCGCCATCTGTAAAAACATGGACATATCTACACCGTTATATGTATAAAGATGGAAATATCTACACCGCTATCTGTATAAACATGGAAATATCTACATCGCCATCTGTATGAACATGGAAATGTCTAAACCGCCAACTCTATAAACATGGAAATATCTACAGCGCCATCTGCAGGAACATGGAAATATCTACACCGCCATCTGCAGGAACATGGAAATGTCTACACGGCCATCTGTATAAACATGGAAATATGTACTCCGATATCTCTATAAACATGGAAATATCTACACCGCTTTCTGTATAAACATGGAAATATCTACACCGCTATCTACGTAAACATGGAAATATCTACGCCGCTATCTCTATAAACATGGAAATACCTACACAGCCATCTGTATACACATGGAATTATCTACAACGCTATCTGTATAAACATGGAAATATCTACACCGCTATCTGTGTAAACATGAAAATACCTACACCGCTATCTGTGTAAACATGGAAATATCTACACCGCTATCTGTATAAACATGGAAGTATCTACACAACCATCCGTGGGAACATGGAAATATCTACACCGCAGTCTGTAGGAACTTGGAAATATCTACACCGCTATCTGTATGAACATGGAAATATCTATTCCGCTATCTGTTTTACCACGGAAATATCTACACCGCTATCTCTTAAAACTTGGAAATATCTACACCGTTATGTGAATAAACATGGAAATATCTTCACCGCCATCTGTATGAACATGGAAATATATAGACTGCCAACTATATAAACATGGAAATATCTACACTGCCATCTGTATGAACATGGAAATATCTACACCGCTATCTGTATAAACTTGGAAATATCTACACCGCTATGTGTGTGTACATGGAAATATCTACACCGCTATCAGTATAAAGATGGAAATATCCTCACCGCCATCTGCATGAACCTGGAAATACCTACACCGCCATCTGTATGAACATGGAAATGTCTACACCGCTATCTGTACAAACATGGAAATATGTACTCCGATATCTCTATAAACATGGAAATATCTACATAGCTCTCTGTATAAACATGGAAATATCTACACCGCTATCTGTGTAAACATAGAAATATCTACACTGCTATATATGTAAACATGGAAATATCTACACCGCTATCTCTATAAACATGGAAATATCTACACAGCCAACTGTATAAACAGGGAAATATCTACAACGCTATCTGTATGTAGATGGAAATAACTAAACCGCTATCAGTGTAAACATGGAAATATCTACACAGTTATCTGTGTAAACATGGAAATATATACACCGCTGTCTCTATAAACATGGAAATATCTACACAGCCATCTGTATAAACATGGAAACATCTACACCGCTTTCTGTATAAACATCGAAATATCTACACCGATATCTCTATAAACATGGAAATACCTACACCGCTATCTGTATAAACATGGAAATATCTACACCGCTATCTGTGTAAACATGGAAATATCTACACCGCAATCTGTAAAAACATGGAAATAAGTACACTGCTATCTAGATAAACATGGAAATATCTACACCGCTATATCTATAAACATGGAAATATCTACACCGCCATCTGTATGAACATGCAAATATCTACACTGCCATCTGTAGGAACATGGAAATATCTACACCGGTATCTACACCACCTTCTGTATTATCATGGAAAAATCCACACCGCAATCTGTAGGAACTTGGAAATATCTACATCGCTATCAGTATGAACATGGAAATATCAACACCGCTATCTGCATAAACATGTAAACACATATACCAGTATCTATTTAAACATGGAAATATCTACACCGCTACCTGTGTAAACGTGGGAATACCTACACCACTATCTGTATAAACATGGAAATATCTACACTGCTATCTGTATAAAAATGGAAATATCTACACCGCTGTCTGTATAAACATGCAAATATCTCCACCGCTATCTGAATAGACATGGAAATTTCTACACCACTATCTGTATAAACACGGAAATATCTACACATCTATCTGTGTAAACATGGAAATATCTACAGCGCTATCTGTGTAAACATGGAAATATCCACAACGCTATCTCTAAAAAGAAGGAAATATCTACACCGTTAAGTGTATAAAGATGGAAATATCTACACCGCTATCTGTATAAACATGGAAATATCTACACCGCTATCTGCATAAACATGGAAATACATACACCGCTATCTATATAAACATGGAAATATCTGCACCGCTACCTGTGTAAACCTGGGAATATCTACACCGCTCTCTGTAAAAACATGGAAATAACTACACCACAATCTGTATAAACATGGAAATATCTACACCGCTATCTGTATAAACATGCAAATATCTACACCGCTATCTGTATAAAGATGGAAATATCTATACTGCTATTTGTATAAAGATGGAAATATCTACACTTCTGTCTGTGTAAGCATGGGAATATCTCCACCGCTATCTGTGTAAACATGGAAATATCTACACCGCTATCTCTAAAAAGAAGGAAATATCTACACCGTTATGTGTATAAAGATGGAAACATCTACACCGCTTTCTGTATAAACATAGAAATATCTACACCGCCATCTGTATAAACATGGAATTATGTACACCGCTATCTGGATAAACATGGAAATATCTACACCGCTATGGCAATAAACATGGAAATATCTACACCGCTATCTGTATGAAATAGGAAATATCTACAACGCCATCTGTAGGATCATGGAAATATCTACACCGGTATCTACACCACCTTCTGTATGAACATGGAAATCTCTACACCGCCATCTCTAGGAACATGGAAATATCTACAGCGCTATCTCTATAAACATGGAAATATCTGCACCGCTATCTGTATATACATGGAAATATCTACACTGCTATCTCTTTAAACGTGGAAATATCTACATCGCTATCTGTATAAACATGGAAATAGATACACCGCTATCTATATAACCATGGAAATATCTACACCGATATCTGTGTAAACATGGATATATCTACACCGCTATCTCTAAAAACATGAAAAGATCTACACCATTATGTGTATAAAGATGGAAATATCTACACCGTCATCTGTATGGACTTGGAAATGTCTAAACCGCCAGCTCTATAAAAATATAAATATCTACACTGCCGTCTTTAGGAACATGGAAATATCGACACCGCCATCTGTTTAAACATGGAAATATCTACACTGCTATCTGTGCAAACATGGAAATATCTACACCGCTATCTGTGTAAACATGGAAAGATCTACACTGCTGTCTCTTAAAACTTGATAATATCTACACCGTTAATTGAATAAACATGGAAATAACTTCACCGCCATCTGTTTGAACACGGAAATACCAACACTGCCAACTATATAAACATGGAAATATCTGCACCACCATCTGGATAAACATGGAAATATCTACACCGCCATATCTATAAACAAGGAAATATCTACACCGCTATCTGTATAAACATGGAGATATCTACATCGCCATATGTATGAACATGGAAATGTCTGTACCGCCAACTCTATAAACATGGAAATATCTACACCGCCATCTGTAGGAACATGGAAATATCTACACCGCTTTCTGTATAAACATGAAAATATCTACTCCGCTATCTGCATAAAATTGGAAATATCTACACCGCTATCTGCATAAACTTGGAAATATCTACACCGCTCTCTGTGTAAACATGGAAATATCTACACCTCTATCTCTATAAATATGGAAATATCTACACCGCTATCTCCATAAACATGGAAAGATCTACACCACTGTCTGTATAAACATGGAAATATCTACAAAGCCATCTGTAAGAACATGTAAGTATCTACACGGCTATCTGTATACACATGGAAATATGAACACCGCTATCTGTATAAGCATTTAAATATCTATTCCGCTATCTGTGTAAACACGGAAATATCTACACCGCTATCTCTTAAAACTTGGAAATATATACACTGTTATGTGTATAAACACGGAAATAACTTCACCGCCATCTGTATGAACATGGAAATATCTACACTGCCAACTATATAAACATGGAAATATCTACAACGCCATCTGAATGAACATGGAAATATCTACACCGCTATCTGTGTAAACATGGAAATAACTACACCGCTATCTGTATAAACATGGAAATATCTACACCGCTATCTGTGTAAACATGGGAATATCTACACCGCTATCTGTGTAAACATGGAAATATCTACACCGCTATATACATAAACATGGAAATATCTACACCGCCGTCTGTATGAACATGGAAATATCTACACCGTCATCTGTATGAACACGGAATTATCTACACCGCCATCTGCAGTAACATGGAAATATCTTCACCGGTATCTACACCACCTTCTGTATGAACATGGAAATATCGACACCACCTTCTCTATGAACATGGAAATATCTACACCGCCATCTGTATGAACATGGAAATATCTAGACCGCTATCTGTGTAAACATGGAAATATCTACACTGCTATCTGTGTAAACATGGAAATAGATACACCGCTATCTGTATAAACATGCAAATATCTACACCGCTATCTGTGTAAACATGGAAAAATCTACACCGCTGTCTCTATAAACATGGAGATATTTTCGCAGCCATCTGTATAAACATGGAAATATCTACACCGATATCTCTATAAACATGGAAATACCTACACCGCTATCTGTATAAACATGGAAATATCGACACCGTTATCTGTATAAACATGCAAATATCTACACTGCAATCTGTAAAAATATGGAAATATCTACACCGCTCTCCGTGTAAAGATGGAAATATCTACACTGCTATCTGTGTAAACATGGAAATATCTACACTGCTATCTGTGTAAACATGGAAATAGATACACCGCTATCTGTATAAACATGCAAATATCTACACCGCTATCTGTGTAAACATGGAAAAATCTACACCGCTATCTCTATAAACATGGAAATATTTTCGCAGCCATCTGTATAAACATGGAAATATCTACACCGCTATCTGTATAAACATGGAAATATCTATACCGCAATCTGTATAAATATGGAAATTTCTACACCGCCATCTGTATAGAGATGGAAATATCTACACAGCCATATGAATAAACATGGAAATATCTACACCGCTATCTGTATATACATGGAAATATTTATTCTGCTATCCGTATAAACATGGAAATATCTACAGCGTAACTGTATAAACATGGAAATAACTACACCGCTATCTCCATAAACATCGATATATCTACACCGCTGTCTGTATAAACATTGAAATATCTACACTGCTATCTCTGAAACAGGGATATAACTACACCGCTATCTCTATAAACATGGAAATATCTACACCGCTATCTCTATAATCATGGAAATATCTACAACGCCATCTCTATAAACATGGAAATACATACACCGCCATCTGTACGAACATGGAAATATCTACACCACCATGTGTATAAAGATGGAAATATCTACACGGCTATCTGTATGAGCATGGAAATAGCTACACCGCCATCTGTATAAACACAGAAATATCTATAACGCCATCTCCATACACCTGGAAATATCTACACCGCTATCTGTATAGTGATGGAAATATCTACACAGCCATATGAATAAACTTGGAAATAACTAGACAGCCATATGAATAAACATGGAAATATCTACACCGCCATCTGTATAGAGATGGAAATATCTACACAGCCATATGAATAAACATGGAAATATCTACACCGCCATCTGTATAAACATGGTAATATCTACACCGCCATCTGAATGAACATGGAAATATCTACACCGCCATCTGTTTGAACATGGAAATAACTACACCACTGTCTGTATGAACATGGAAATATCTACACCACCATGTGTATGAACATCGAAAGATCTACGCCGCTATCTGTATGAAGAAGGAAATACCTTCACCCCCATCTGTATGAATATGGAAGTATCTACACCACCATCTGTATGAACATGGAAATATCTACACCGCTATCTGTATAAACATGGAAATAATTACATCACTATCTCTATAAACATGGATATATCTCCACCGCCATCTCTACAAACATGGAAATACATACACCGCCATCTGTATGAACATGGAAATATCTACACCGCCATCTGTATAAACACAGAAATATCTATACTGCCATCTCTATACACATGGAAATATCTACACCGCTATCTGTGTAAACATGGAAATATCTACACTTCTATCTGTGTAAACATGGAAATATCTACACCGCTATCTGTGTAAACATGGAAATATCTACAATTCTATCTGTGTAAACATGGAAATATCTACACCGCTATCTGTGTAAACATAGAAATATCTACACCGCCATCTGTATAAACACGGAAATATGTACACCGCTATCTGGTTAAACATGGAAATATCTACAACGCTATCAGTGTAAACCTGGAAATATCTACACCACTATCTCTTAAAGCTTGGAAATATCTACACCGTTATGTGTATAAAGATGGAAATACCTTCACCGCCATTTGTATGAACATGGAAATATCTACACTACCAACTATATAAACATGGAAATATCTACACCACTATCTGTGTAAACACGGAAATATCTACACCGCTATCTGTGTAAACATGGAAATATCTACACCGCTATCTCTATAAACATGGACATATCTACAGCGCTATCTCAATAAACGTGGAAATAACTACACCACTATCTGTATAAACATGGAAATACTTACAGCGATATCTGTATAAACATGAAAATAGCTGCAGCGCTATCTGTGTAAACATGGAAATATCTACACCGCTATCTGTATAAACATGGAAATATCGACACCGCTATCTGCATAAACATGGAAATGTCTACACCGCTATCTGCATAAACATGGAAATATCTACACCGCTCTCTGGGTAAACAAGGAAATATTTACACCGCTATCTCTAAAAACATGGAAATATCCACACCGTTATGTGTATAAAGATGGAAATATCTACACCGCTATCTGTGTAAACATGGGAATATCTTCACCGCCATTTGTATGAACATGGAAATATCTACACTGCCAACTATAGAAACATGGAAATAGGTACACCGCCGTCTGCATGAACATGGAAATATCTACACCGCCAACTCTATAAAGATGGAAATACCTACACCACTATCTGTATAAACATGGAAGTATCTACACCGCTATCTGTATAAACATGGAAATATCTACACCGCTATCTGCATAAACTTGGAAATACATACACCGTTATCTTTATAAACATGGAAATATCTACACCGCTACCTGTGTAAACGTGGGAAAATCTACACAACTGTCTGTATAAACATGGAAATATCTACACCGCTATCTGTATAAAAATGGAAATATCTACACCGCTGTCTGTATAAACATGCAAATATCTACACCGCTATCTGAATAGACATGGAAATATCTACACTGCTATTTGTATAAACATGGAAATATCTACACTTCTATCTGTGTAAACATGGAAATATCTACACCGCCATCTGTATTAATATGGAAATATCTACACCGCCAACTCTATAAACATGGAAATGTCTACACCGCCATCTGTAGGAACATGGAAATATCTACACCGCTATCTGTATAAACATGGAAATATCTACACCGTCATCTGTATAAACATGAAAATAAGTACACCGCTATCTGGCTAAACATGGAAATATCTACACCGCTATATCTATAAACATGGAAATATCTACACCGCCATCTGTATGAACATGCAAATATCTACACCGCCGTCTGTAGGAACATGGAAATATCTACACCGGTATCTACACCACCTTCTGTATGAACATGGAAATACCTACACCGCAATATGTAGGAACTTGGAAGTACCAACAACGCTATCTGTATAAACATGGAAATATCTACACCGCTATCTGCATAAACATGGAAATACATACACCGTTTTCTTTATAAACATGGAAATATCTACACCGCTACCTGTGTAAATGTGGGAACATCTACACCACTATCTCTATAAACATGGAAATATCTACACCGCTATCTGTATAAAAATGTAAATATCTACACCGCTGTCTGTATAAACATGCAAATATCCACACCGCTATCTGAATAGACATGGAAATATCTACACCGATATTTGTATAAACATGGAAATATCTACACTTCTATCTGTGAAAACAGGGAATTATCTACACAGCTATTTGTGTAAACATGGAAATATCTACAACGCTATCTCTAAAAAGAAGGAAATATCTACACCGTTATGTGAATAAAGATGGAAATATCTACACCGCTATCTGTATAAACGTGGAAATATCTACACAGCCATCTGTAGGAACATGCAAATATCTACACTGCTATCTCTATAAACATGGAAATATCTACACCGCTATCTGTGTAAACATGGAAATATCTACACCGCCATCTGTATAAACATGGAAATATCGACACCGCTATCTCTATAAACATGGAAATAGGTACACCGTTATCTGGATAAACATGGAAATATCTACACCGCTATATCTATAAACATGGAAATATCTACAACGCCATCTGTATGAACATGGAAATATCTACACCGCCATCTGTAGGAACATGGAAATATCTACACTGGTATCTACACCACCTTCTGTATGAACATGGAAATATCTACACCGCTCTCTGAAAAAACATGGAAATAACTACACCACAATCTGTATAAACATGGAAATATCTCCACCGCTATCTGTATAAACATGCAAATATCTACACCGCTATCTATATAAAGATGGAAATATCTATACCGCTATTTGTATAAACTTGGAAATATCTACACTTCTGTCTGTGTAAACATGGGAATATCTCCACCGCTATCTGTGTAAACATGGAAATATCTACACCGCTATCTCTAAAAAGAAGGAAATATCTACACCGTTAAGTGTATAAAGATGGAAATATCTACACCGCTATCTGTATAAACATGGAAATATCTACACCGCTATCTGCATAAACATGGAAATACATACACCGCTATCTATATAAACATGGAAATATCTACACCGCTATCTCTAAAAAGAAGGAAATATCTACACCGTTATGTGTATAAAGATGGAAACATCTACACCACTTTCTGTAGAAACATAGAAATATCTACACCGCCATCTGTATAAACATGGAATTATGTACACCGCTATCTGGATAAACATGGAAATATCTACACCGCTATGGCAATAAACATGGAAATATCTACACCGCTATCTGTATGAAATAGGAAATATCTACAACGCCATCTGTAGGAACATGGAAATATCTACACCGGTATCTACACCACCTTCTGTATGAACATGGAAATCTCTACACCGCCATCTCTAGGAACATGGAAATATCTACACCGCTATCTCTATAAACATGGAAATATCTGCACCGCTATCTGTATATACATGGAAATATCTACACTGCTATCTCTTTAAACGTGGAAATATCTGCATCGCTATCTGTATAAACATGGAAATAGATACACCGCTATCTATATAACCATGGAAATATCTACACCGATATCTGTGTAAACATGGATATATCTACACCGCTATCTCTAAAAACATGAAAAGATCTACACCATTATGTGTATAAAGATGGAAATATCTACACTGTCATCTGTATGGACTTGGAAATGTCTAAACCGCCAGCTCTATAAAAATATAAATATCTACACTGCCCTCTTTAGGAACATGGAAATATCGACACCGCCATCTGTTTAAACATGGAAATATCTACACTGCTATCTGTGCAAACATGGAAATATCTACACCGCTATCTGTGTAAACATGGAAAGATCTACACTGCTGTCTCTTAAAACTTGATAATATCTACACCGTTAATTGAATAAACATGGAAATAACTTCACCGCCATCTGTTTGAACACGGAAATACCAACACTGCCAACTATATAAACATGGAAATATCTGCACCACCATCTGGATAAACATGGAAATATCTACACCGCCATATCTATAAACAAGGAAATATCTACACCGCTATCTGTATAAACATGGAGATATCTACATCGCCATATGTATGAACATGGAAATGTCTGAACCGCCAACTCTATAAACATGGAAATATCTACACCGCCATCTGTAGGAACATGGAAATATCTACACCGCTTTCTGTATAAACATGAAAATACTCCGCTATCTGCATAAAATTGGAAATATCTACACCGCTATCTGCATAAACTTGGAAATATCTACACCGCTCTCTGTGTAAACATGGAAATATCTACACCTCTATCTCTATAAATATGGAAATATCTACACCGCTATCTCCATAAACATGGAAAGATCTACACCACTGTCTGTATAAACATGGAAATATCTACAAAGCCATCTGTAAGAACATGTAAGTATCTACACGGCTATCTGTATACACATGGAAATATGAACACCGCTATCTGTATAAGCATTTAAATATCTATTCCGCTATCTGTGTAAACACGGAAATATCTACACCGCTATCTCTTAAAACTTGGAAATATATACACTGTTATGTGTATAAACACGGAAATAACTTCACCGCCATCTATATGAACATGGAAATATCTACACTGCCAACTATATAAAAATGGAAATATCTACAACGCCATCTGAATGAACATGGAAATATCTACACCGCTATCTGTGTAAACATGGAAATAACTACACCGCTATCTGTATAAACATGGAAATATCTACACCGCTATCTGTGTAAACATGGGAATATCTACACCGCTATCTGTGTAAAGATGGAAATATCTACACCGCTATATACATAAACATGGAAATATCTACACCGCCGTCTGTATGAACATGGAAATATCTACACAGTCATCTGTATGAACACGGAATTATCTACACCGCCATCTGCAGTAACATGGAAATATCTTCACCGGTATCTACACCACCTTCTGTATGAACATGGAAATATCGACACCACATTCTCTATGAACATGGAAATATCTACACCGCCTTCTGTATGAACATGGAAATATCTACACCGCTATCTGTGTAAACATGGAAATATCTACACTGCTATCTGTGTAAACATGGAAATAGATACACCGCTATCTGTATAAACATGGAAATATCTACACCGCTATCTGTGTAAACATGGAAAAATCTACACCGCTGTCTCTATAAACATGGAGATATTTTCGCAGCCATCTGTATAAACATTGAAATATCTACACCGCTATCTGTATAAACATGGAAATATCTACACCGATATCTCTATAAACATGGAAATATCTACACCGCTATCTGTATAAACATGGAAATATCGAGACCGTTATCTGTATAAACATGCAAATATCTACATTGCAATCTGTAAAAACATGGAAATATCTACACCGCTCTCCGTGTAAAGATGGAAATATCTACACTGCTATCTGTGTAAACATGGAAATATCTACACTGCTATCTGTGTAAACATGGAAATAGATACACCGCTATCTGTATAAACATGCAAATATCTACACCGCTATCTGTGTAAACATGGAAAAATCTACACCGCTATCTCTATAAACATGGAAATATTTTCGCAGCCATCTGTATAAACATGGAAATATCTACACTGCTATCTGTATAAACATGGAAATATCTACACCGATATCTCTATAAACATGGAAATATCTACACCGCTATCTGTATAAACATGGAAATATCGACACCGTTATCTGTATAAACATGCAAATATCTACACTGCAATCTGTAAAAACATGGAAATATCTACACCGCTCTCCGTGTAAAGATGGAAATATCTACACTGCTATCTGTGTAAACATGGAAATATCTACAATGCTATCTGTGTAAAAATTGAAATATCTACACCGCTACCTCTAAAAAGATGCAAATAACTTCACGGTTATGTTGTTAAAGATGGAAATATCTAAACCGCTATCTGTATAAACATGGAAATAACTACACCGCCACCTGTATGAACATGGAAATGTCTAAACCGCCAACTGTATAAACATGGAAATATCTGCACCGCCCTCTGTAGGAACATGGAGTTATCTACACCGCTATCTGTTTAAACATGGAAATATCTACACTGCTATCTGCCTAAAAGTGGAAATATCTACCTAGCTATCTGCAAAAACTTGGAAATATCTACACCAACAACTGTAGGAACATGGAATTATCTACACCGCTATCTCTATAAAGATGGAAATATGTACACAAATATCTCTATGAACATGGAAATATCTACACTGCTATCTGTACAAACATGGAAATATCTACACTGCTATCTGTGTAAACATGGAAATATCTACACCGCTATCTGTGTAAACATGGAAATATCTACACCGCTATCTCTATAAACATGGAAATATCTAAACAGCCATTTGTCTAAACATGGAAATATCTACACCGCTATCTGTGTAAACATGGAAATATCTACACCGCTATCTGTGTGAACATGGAAATATCTTCACCGCTATTTCTTAAAACATGGAAATAACTACACCGTTATGTGTATAAAGTTGCAAATATCTACACTGCTATCTGTATAAACATGGGAATATCTACACCGCCATCTGTATGAATATGGAAATATCTACACCGCCAACTCTATAAACATGAAAATATCTATGCCGCCATATGTAGGAACATGGAAATATCTACACCGCTATCTCTATAAACATGGAAATACCTACACCGCCATCTGTATAAACATGGAAATATCTACACTGCCATCAGTATAAACATGGAATTATCTACACCGCCATCTGTATGAATTTGGAAATATCTACACCGACAACTGTATTAACTTGGAAATATCTACACCGCCATCTGTGGAAACATGGAAATTTCTACACCGTCATCTGTGGGAATATGGAAATATCTACACCGCAATCTGTATGAACATGGAAATGTCTAAACCACCAACTCTATAAAAAAGGAAATATCTACAGTGCCATCTGTAGGAACATGGAAATATCTACACCGCTTTCTGTATAAACATGGAAATATCTACACCGCTGTCTGCATAAAAGTGAAAATATCTACACCGCTATCTGCATAAACTGGGAAATATCTACACTGCTATCTGTGTAAACATGGAAATATCTACACCACCAACTGTACGAACATGGAAATATGTACACTGCTATCTCTGTAAACATGGAAATATCTACAGCGCCATCTGTATGAACATGCAAATATCTACACCGCCATCTGTAGGAACATGGAAATATCTACACCGGTATCTGCATAAACATGGAAACACATACACCAGTATCTATTTAAATATGGAAATATCTACACCGCTACCTGTGTAAACGTGGAAATATCTACACCGCCATCTGTATTAAGATGGAGATATCTACACTGCCATCTGTATGAACATGGAAATATCTACACCGCTATCTGTGTAAACATGGAAATATCTACACCGCTATGTGTGTGAACATGGAAATATCTACACCGCTATGTGTATAAAAATGGAAATATCTTCACCGCCAACTGTATGAACCTGGAAATATCTACACCGCCATCTGTATGATCATGGAAATGTCTACACCGCTATCTGTACAAACATGGAAATATGTACTCCAATATCTCTATAAACATGGAAATATCTACATAGCTCTCTGTATAAACACGGAAATATCTACACCGCTATCTGTGTAAACTTAGTAATATCTATACCGCTATATATGTAAACATGGAAATGTCTTCGCCGCAATCTCTATAAACATGGAAATATCTACACAGCCATCTGTATAAACAGGGAAATATCTGCAACGCTATCTGTATATAGATGGAAATAACTAAACGGCTATCTGTGTAAACATGAAAATATCTACACCACTATCTGTGTAAACATGGAAATATCTACACCTCTATCTCTATATACATGGAAATACCTACACGGCCATCTGTAGGAACATGGAAATATCTACACCGCTATCTGTATAAACATGGAAATATCTATTCCGCTATTTGTGTAAACACGGAAATATCTATACCGATATCTGTTAAAACATTGAAATATCTATACCGTTATGTGTATAAACATGGAAATATCTTCACCGCCATCTGTATGAACATGGAAATATCTACACTGCCAACTATATGAACATGGAAATATCTTCACTGCCAACTATATAAACATGGAAATATCAACACCGCCATCTGTATGAACATGGAAATATCTACACCGCTATCTGTGTAAACATGGAAATAGCTACACCGCTATCTGTGTTAACATGGAAATATCCACACCGCTATCTGTATAAACATGGAAATATCTTCACCGCCATCTGTATGAACCTGGAAATATACACACCGCCATCTGTATGAACATGGAAATGTCTACACCGCTATCTGTATAAACATGGAAATATGTACTCCGATATCTCTATAAACATGGAAATATCAACACCGCTTTCTGTATAAACATGGAAATATCTACACCGATATCTGTATGAACATGGAAACATCTACACCGCTATCTCTTAAAACTTGGAAATATCTACACCGTCATATGTATAAACATGGAAATAACTTCACCGCCATCTGTATGAACATGGAAATATCTACACCGCCATCTGTATGAACATGGAAATATCTCCACCGATATCTGTGTAAACATGGATATATCTACACAGCTATCTCTAAAAACATGGAAAGATATACACCATTATGTGTATAAAGATGGAAATATCTACACCGCCATCTGTATGAACTTGGAAATGTCTAAACCGCCAACTCTATAAACATGTAAATATCTACACCGCCCTCTTTAGGAACATGGAAATATCGACACCGCTATCTGTTTAAACATGGTAATATCTACACCGCTATCTGTGGAAACATGGAAATACCTACACTGCTATCTGTGTAAACATGGAAAGATCTACACTGCTATCTCTTAAAACTTGGTAAAATCTACACCGTTAATTGAATAAACATGGAAATATCTTCACCACCATCTGTTTGAACACGGAAATATCTACACTGCCAACTAAATAAACATGGAAATATCTGCACCACCATCTGGATAAACATGGAAATATCTACACCGCCAAATCTATAAACATGGAAATATTTACACCGCTATCTGTATAAACATGCATATATCTACACCCCTATCTGTGTAGACATGGAAATATCTACACCGCTATCTGTGTAAACATGGAAATATCTACACCGCTATATCTATAAACATGGAAATGTCTACACAGCCGTCTGTATAAACATGGAAATATCTACACCGCTATCTGAGTAAACATGGAAATATCTACACCAATATCTCTATAAACATGGAAATATCTACACAGCTATCTGTATAAACATGGAAATATCTACCCCGCTATCTGTATAAACATGGAATTATCTACACCGCTACCTGTGTATACATGGAAATATCTACACCGTTATCTCCATAAACATGGAAATATCTACACCGCCGTCTGTATGAGCATGGAAGTATCTACACCGCCATCTGTATAAACATGGAAATATCTACACCGTTATGTGTATAA
The DNA here is from genome assembly GCF_029281585.2 of Gorilla gorilla gorilla. Taxonomy (NCBI): domain Eukaryota; kingdom Metazoa; phylum Chordata; class Mammalia; order Primates; family Hominidae; genus Gorilla; species Gorilla gorilla. Next base: position 153,906,633 of record NC_073234.2, on the reverse strand, counting down.
AGATGGAAATACCTACACCGCTATCTGAAAAAACATGGAAGTATCTACACCGGCATCTGTATGAACATGGAAATGTCTAAACTGCCAACTATATAAACATGGAAATATCTACACCGCCATGTGTAGGAACATGGAAATATCTACACCGCTTTCTGTATAAACATGGAAATATCTACTCCGCTATCTGCATAAAAGTGGAAATATCACCACCGCTATCTGCATAAAGTTGGAAATATCTACACCACTGTCTGTGTAAACATGGAAATACCTACAGCACCAACTGTAGGAAGATGGAAATATATACATCGCTATCTATATAAACATGGAAAAATCTACACAGCTATCTGAATAAACATGGAAATATCTACACAGCCATCTGTAGGAACATGTAAATATCTACACCGTTATCTGTATACACATGGAAATATCTACACCGCCAACTCTATAAACATGGAAATATCTACAACGCTATCTGTGTAAACATGAAAATATGTACACCGCTATCTCTTAAAACTTGGAAATATCTACACCGTTGTGTGAATAAACATTTAAATATCTTCACCGCCATCTGTTTGAACACGGAAATATCTACACTGCCAACTATATAAACATGGAAATATCTACACCGCTATATGTATAAACACGGAAATATCTACACCGCTATCTCTATAAACATGGAAATATCTACACCGCTATCTGTATAAACATGTAAATATCTACACCGCTATCTGTGTAAACATGGAAATATCTACACCACCAACAGTAGGGACATGGAAATATCTACACCGCTATCTCTATAAACCTGGAAATGTCTACATAGCCATCTGTAGGAACATGGAAATATCTACACCGATTTCTGTATAAACATGGAAATAACTACACCGCTATCTGCATTAAAGTGGATATATCTCCACCGCTATCTGCATAAACTTGGAAATATCTACACCGCTATCTGTGTATACATGGAAATATCTACACCACCAACTGTAGGAACATGGAAATATCTACACCGCAATCTCTATAAACATGGAAATATCTACACAGCCATCTGTAGGAATATGTAAATATCTACACCTTTATCTGTATACACATGGAATTATCTACACCGCTATCTGTATAAACATGGAAGTATCTACACAACCATCTGTAGGAACAAGGAAATATCTACACCGCAATCTGTAGGAACTTGGAAATATCTACACCGCTATCAGTATGAACATGGAAATATCTATTCCGCTATCTGTTTTAACACGGAAATATCTACACCGCTATCTCTTAAAACTTGGAAATATCTACACCGTTATGTGAATAAACATGGAAATATCTTCTCCGCCATCAGTATTAACATGGAAATATATACACTGCCAACTATATAAACATGGAAATATCTACACTGCCATCTGTATGAACATGGCAATATCTACCCCGCTATCTGTTTAAACATGGAAATATCTACACCGCTATGTGTGTGAACATGGAAATATCTACCCTGCTATCTGTGTAAACATGGAAATATCTACACCGCTATGTGTATGAACCTGGAAATATCTACACCGCCATCTGTATGAACATGGAAATGTCTACACCGTTATCTGTACAAACATGGAAATATGTACTCCGATATCTCTATAAACATGGAAATATCTACATAGCTCTCTGTATAAACATGGAAATATCTACACCGCTTTATGTATAAAAATGGAAATATCTACACCGCTATCTCTATATACATGGAAATATCTACACCGCTATCTGTATAAGCATGGAAATATCTACACCGCTATCTGTGTAAACATGGAAATATCTACCCCGCTATCTGTGTAAACATGGAAATATCTACACCACTATCTCTGTAAACATGAAAATATCTACACAGTCAACTGTATAAACATGGAAATATCTACACTGCTATCTGTATAAACATGGAAATATCTACTCCGCTATCTGTGAAAACATGGATATATCTACACCGCTATCTCTAAAAACATTGAAAAATCTACACCATTATGTGTATTAACATGGAAATATCTACACCACTATCTGTATAAACATGGAAATATCTACACCGCCATCTGTATGAACAATTAAATGTCAAAACCGCCAAATCATAAACATGTAATTATCTACACCGCCCTCTGTAGGAACATGGAAATATCTACACCGCTATCTGTTTAAACATGGAAATGTCTACACCGCTATCTGCATAAACTTGGGAATATCTACACCGCAATCTGTGAAAAGATGGAAATATCCACACCACCAACTGTAGGAACATTGAAATATATACACCGCCACCTCTATAAACATGGAAATGTCTACAAAGCCATCTGTAGGAATATGGAAATATCTACACCAATTTCTGTATAAACATGGAAATATCTACACCGCTATCTGCATAAAAGTAGAAATTTCTCCACCGCTATCTGCATAAACTTGGAAATATCTACACCGCTATCTGTGTATACATGGAAATATCTACACCACGAACTGTAGGAACATGGAAATATCTACACCGCTATCTCTATAAACATGGAAATATCTACACAGCCATCTGTAGGAATATGTAAATATCTACTCCGTTATCTGTATACACATGGAATTATCTACACCGCTATCTGTATAAACATGGAAATATCTACACCACTATCTGTGTAAACGTGAAAATACCTACACCGCTATCTGTGAAAACATGGAAATATCTACTCCGCTATCTGTATAAACGTGGAAGTATCTACACAACCATCTGTAGGAACATGGAAATATCTACACCGCAATCTGTAGGAACTTGGAAATATCTACACCGCTATCTGTATGAACATGGAAATATCTCTTCCTCTATCTGTTTTAACACGGAAATATCTACACCGCTATCTCTTAAAACTTGGAAATATCTACACCGTTGTGTGAATATACATGGAAATATCTTCACCGCCATCTGTATGAAAATGGAAATATATACAGTGTCAACTATATAAACATGGAAATATCTACACTGCCATCTGTATGAACATGGAAATATCTACACCGCTATCTGTGTAAACATGGAAATATCTACACCGCTATATGTGTGAACATGGAAATATCTACACCGCTATCTGTATAAACATGGAAATATCTTCACCGCCATCTGTATGAACCTGGAAATACCTACACCGCCATCTGTGTGAACATGGAAATGTCTACACCGCTATCAATACAAACATGGAAATAAGTACTCCGATATCTCTATAAACATGGAAATATCTACATAGCTCTCTGTATAAACATGGAAATATCTACACGGCTTTCTGTATAAAGATGGAAATATCTACACCGATATCTCTATAAACATGGATAAATCTACACCGCTATCTGTATACACATGGAAATATCTACACCGCTATCTGTATAAACATGGAAATATCTATTCTGCTATTTGTGTAAACACGGAAATATCTACACCGCTATCTCTTAAAACTTGGAAATATCTACACCGTTGTGTGTATAAACATGGAAATATCTTCACCGCCATCTGTATGAACATGGAAATATCTACACTGCCAACTATATGAACATGGAAATATCTTCACTGCCAACTATATAAACATGGAAATATCAACACCGCCATCTGAATGAACATGGAAATATCTACACCGCTATCTGTGTTAACATGGAAATATCTACACCGCTATCTGTATAAACATGGAAATAACTTCACCGCCATCTGTATGAACCTGGAAATATGCACACCGCCATCAGTATGAACACGGAAATGTCTACACCGCTATCTCTATAAACATGGAAATATGTACTCCGATATATCTATAAACATGGAAATATCAACACAGCTATCTCCATAAATATGGAAAGATCTACACCGCTGTCTGTATAAACATGGAAATATCTACACAGCCGTCTGTAGGAACATGTAAGTATCTACACGGATATCTGTATACACATGGAAATATCAACACCGCTATCTGTATAAGCATTTAAATATCTATTCCGCTATCTGTGTAAACACGGAAATATCTAAACTGCTATCTCTTAAAACTTGGAAATATCCACACTGTTATGTGCATAAACATGGAAATACCTTCATGGCCATCTGTATGAACATGGAAATATCTACACTGCCAACTACATAAACATGGAAATATCTACACCGCCATCTGTATGAACATGGAAATATCAACACCGCTATCTGTGTAAACATGGAAATAACTACACCGCTATCTGTATAAACATGGAAATATCTACACCGCTATCTGTGTAAACATGGAAATATCTACACCGCTATCTGTGTAAAGATGGAAATATCTACACCGCTATATATATAAACATGGAAATATCTACACCGCCGTCTGTATGAACATGGAAATATGCACACCGTCATCTGTATGAACACGGAAATATCTACACCGCCATCTGTAGTAACAAGGAAATATCTTCACCGGTATCTACATCATCTTCTGTATGAACATGGAAATATCTACACCGCTATCTGTGTAAACATGGAAATATCTACACCGCTATCTGCATAAAATTGGAAATATCTACACCGTTATCTGCATAAACTTGGAAATATCTACACCGCTATCTGTATAAACATGGAAATATCTACACCGCTATCTCCATAAACATGGAAATATCTACCCCGCTATCTGTGTAAACATGGAAATATCTACATCGCCATCTGTATGAACATGGAAATGTCTAAACCGCCAGGTCTATAAACATGGAAATATCTACACAGCCATCTGTAGGAACATGGAAATATCTACACCGCTTTCTGTATAAACATGGAAATATCTACACCGTTATCTGCATAAACTTGGAAATATCTACACCGCTCTCTGTATAAACAAGAAAATACCTGCACCGCTATCTGTGTAAACATGCAAATATCTACACCGCTATCTGTATAAACATGGAAGTATCTACACAACCATCTGTAGGAACATGGAAATATCTACACCGCAATCTGTAGGAACTTGGAAATATCTACACCGCTATCTGTAAGAACATGGAAATATCTATTCCGCTATCTGTTTTAACACGGAGATATCTACACCGCTATCTCTTAAAACTTGGAAATATCTATACCGTTATGTGAAAAAACAAGGAAATATCTTCACCGCCATCTGTATGAACATGGATATATATACACTGCCAACTATATAAACATGGAAATATCTACACTGCCATCTGTATTAACATGGAAATATCTACACCGCTATCTGTATAAACATGGAAATATCTACACCGCTATCTGTGTAGACATGGAAATTTCTACACCGCTGTCTGTATAAACATGGAAATATCTATACCGCTATCTGTATAAACATGGAAATATCTACACCACTATCTGTATAAACATGAAAATAATAACACTGCTATCTGTATAAACATGGAAACATCTACATCGCTATCTGTTTAAACATGGAAATATCTACACCACTATCTGCGTAAAAGTGGAAATATCTACCCCGCTATCTGCAAAAACTTGGAAATATCTACACCGCTATCTGTGTAAACATGGAAATATCTACACCACCAACTGTAGGAACATGGAATTATCTACACCGCTATCTCTACGAACATGGAAATATCTATACCGCTATCTGTATAAACATGGATATATCTACACCACTACTTGAATAAACATGGAAATATCGACAGCGCTATCTGTGTAAACATGGAAATATCTACAACCCTATCTGTGTAAACATGGAAATGTCTACACCGCTATCACTTAAAACTTGGAAATATCTACACCATTATGTGTATAAACATGGAAATAACTACAGCGCCATCTTTATGAACATGGCAATATCTACACTGACAAGTATATAAACTTGGAAATATCTACACCGCCATGTGTATGAACATGGAAATATCTCCACCGCCATCTCTATAAACATGGAAATATCTACAAAGATTTCTCTGTAAACATGGAAATATCTACACCGCTATCTCTTAAAACTTGGAAATATCTACACCGTTATGTGTATAAACATGGAAATATCTTCACCGCCATCGGTATGAACATGGAAATATCTCCACTGACAACTATATAACCATGGAAATATCTACACCGCCAAGTCTATAAACATGGAAATACCTACACCGCTATCAGTATAAACATGGAAATATCTACACCGCTATATGTGTAAACATGGAAATATCTTCACAGCTATATGTGTAAACATGGAAATATCTACACAGCTATTTGTGTAAACACGGAAATATCTACACCGCTATCCCTAGAAAGATGGATATATCTACAATGCCATCTGAATGAACATGGAAATATCTACACCGCCATCTGTATGAACATGGAAATATCTACACCGTTATCTGTATAAACATGGAAATATCTACACCGCTATCTCTATATACTTGCAAATACCTACACCGCTATCTGTATAAACATGGAAATATCTATACCGCTATCTGTGGAAACATGGAAATATCTACACCGCTATCTGTGTAAACGTGGAAATATCTACACCGCTCTCTGTATAAACATGGAAATATCTACAACGCACTCTGAAGGAACATGGAAATATCTACACCAATATCTCTATAAACATGGAAATATCTACACCCCTAACTGTATAAACATGGAAATATCTACACAGACATCTGTAGGAACATGTAAATATCTACACCACTATCTCTATAAACATGGAAATATCTACACTGCTATCTGTATAAACATGGAAATATCTACTCCATCATCTGTTTGAACGTGGAAATGTCTAAACCGCCAACTCTATAAACATGTAAATATCTACACCGCCCTCTGTAGGAACACGGAAATATCTACAACGCTATCTGTTTAAACATGGAAATATCTACACCGCTATCTGCCTAAAAGTGGAAATATCTACGCCACTATCGGCATAAACTTGGAAATATCTACACCGCTATCTGTGTAAACATGGAAATATCTACACCGCCATTTCTTAAAACATGGAAATATCTACACCGTTATGTGTATAAAGTTAGAAATATCTACCCTGCTATCTGTATAAACATGGAAATATCTACACAGCCATCTGTATGAATATGGAAATATCTACAACGCCATCTGTATAAACATAGAAATATCTACACCGCCATCTGTATAAACATGGAAATAAGTACACCGCTATCTGGATAAACATGGAAATATCTACACCGCTATATCTATAAACGTGGAAATATCTACACCGCCATCTCTATGAACATGGAAATATCTACACCGCCATCAGTAGGAACATGGAAATATCTACACCGGTATCTACACCACCTTCTGTATGAACATGGAAATATCTACACCGCCATCTGTAGGAACATGGAAATATCTACACCGCTATCTGTACAAATATGGAAATATCTACACTGCTATCTGCATAAACATGGAAATACGTACACCGCTATCTACCTAAACATGTAAATATCTACACCGCTTCCTGTGTAAGCGTGGGAATATCTACACCGCTATCTGTATAAACATGGAAATAACTACACTGCTATCTGTATAAACATGGAAATATCTACACTGCTATCTGCATAAACATGGAAATATATACACCGCTATCTACATAAACATGGAAATATCTACACCGCTTCCTGTGTAAATGTGGGAATATCTACACCGCTATCTGTATAATCATGGAAATAGCTACACTTCTATCTGTGTAAACATGGAAATATCTACACTGCTATCTGTGTAAACATGAAAATATCTACACCGCTATCTGTATAAACATGGAAATATCTACACCGCTACCTGTATAAACTTGGAAATATCTACACCGATATCTCTATAAACATGGAAATATCTACAAGGATATCTGTATAAACATGGAAATATCTACACCGCTACCTGTATAAACTTGGAAATATCTACACTGATATCTCTATAAACATGGAAATATCTACAAGGCTATCTGTATAAACATGGAAATATCTACACCGCCATCTGTAGGAATATGTTAATATCTACACCGTTATCGGTATACACGTGGAATTATCTACACCATTATCTGTATAAACATGGAAATATCTACAACGCTATCTGTGTGAACATGGAAGTACCTACTCCGATATCTCTATAAACTTGGAAATACCTACACAACTTTCCGTATAAACTTGGAAATATCTACACCGCTATCTGTATAAACCTGGAAATATCTACACCGCTATATGTGTAAACAAGGGAATATCTACAATGCTATCTGTGTAAACATGGAAATATCTACACCGCTATCTCTTAAAACTTGGAAATATCTACACCGTTATGTGTATAAACATGGAAATATCTTCACCACCATCGGTATGAACATGGAAATATCTCCACTGCCAACTATATAAACATGGAAATATCTACACCGCCATCTCTATAAACATGGAAATATCTACACCACTATCTGTATAAACATGGAAATATCTACACCGCTGTATGTGTAAACATGGAAACATCTACACAGCTATCTGTGTAAACATGGAAATATCTACACCGCTATCCCTATAAAGATGGAAAAACCTACACCGCCATCTGTATGAACATTTAAATATCTACACCGCAATCAGTATGAACATGGAAGTATCTATACCGCTATCTGTATAAACATGGAAATATCTACACCGTTATCTGTGTAAACAAGGAAATATCTACACCGCTATCTATGTAAACATTGAAATATCTATGCCGCTATCTCTATAAACATAGAAATATCTACACAGCCATCTTTATAAACATGGAAATATCTACACCGCTATCTGTATAAACATGGAAATATCTACACCGATATCTGTATAAACATGGAAATATCTACACCGCTATCTGTATAAACATGGAAATGTCTACACCGCTATCTGTGTAAACATGGAAATGTCTACACCGCTATCTCTATAAACATGGACATGCCTACACCGCCGTCTGTATGAGCATGGAAATATCCACACTGCCATCTGTATAAACATGGATATATCTACACCGCTATCTGTATAAACATGGAAATATCTACACCGCTATCTGTGTAAACATGGAAATATCTACACCGCTATCTCTAAAAACATGGAAAGATCTACAACATTATGTGTATAAAGATGGAAATATCTACACCGCTATCTGTATAAACTTGGAAATATCTACCCCGCTATCTGTGTAAACATGGAAATATCTACACCACCAACTATAGGAACATGGAAATATCTACACCACTATCTCTATAAACATGGAAATATCTACACCGCTATCTGTATAAACATCGAAATATCTACACAGCCATCTGTAGGAACATGTAAATATCTATACCACTATCTCTATAAAAATGGAAAATCTACACCGCTATCTGTATAAACATGAAAATATCTACATCGCCATCTGTATGAACATGGAAATGTCTAAACCGCCAGGTCTATAAACATGGAAATATCTACACAGCCATCTGTAGGAACATGGAAATATCTACACCGCTTTCTGTATAAACATGGAAATATCTACACCGCTATCTGCATAAAATTGGAAATATCTACACCGTTATCTGCATAAACTTGGAAATATCTACACCGCTCTCTGTATAAACAAGAAAATACCTACACCGCTATCTGTGTAAACATGCAAATATCTACACCGCTATCTGTATAAACATGGAAGTATCTACACAACCATCTGTAGGAACATGGAAATATCTACACCGCAATCTGTAGGAACTTGGAAATATCTACACCGCTATCTGTAAGAACATGGAAATATCTATTCCGCTATCTGTTTTAACACGGAGATATCTACACCGCTATCTCTTAAAACTTGGAAATATCTATACCGTTATGTGAAAAAACAAGGAAATATCTTCACCGCCATCTGTATGAACATGGATATATATACACTGCCAACTATATAAACATGGAAATATCTACACTGCCATCTGTATTAACATGGAAATATCTACACCGCTATCTGTATAAACATGGAAATATCTACACCGCTATCTGCGTAGACATGGAAATTTCTACACCGCTGTCTGTATAAACATGGAAATATCTATACCGCTATCTGTATAAACATGGAAATATCTACACCACTATCTGTATAAACATGAAAATAATAACACTGCTATCTGTATAAACATGGAAACATCTACATCGCTATCTGTTTAAACATGGAAATATCTACACGACTATCTGCGTAAAAGTGGAAATATCTACCCCGCTATCTGCAAAAACTTGGAAATATCTACACCGCTATCTGTGTAAACATGGAAATATCTACACCACCAACTGTAGGAACATGGAATTATCTACACCGCTATCTCTACGAACATGGAAATATCTATACCGCTATCTGTATAAACATGGATATATCTACACCACTACTTGAATAAACATGGAAATATCGACAGCGCTATCTGTGTAAACATGGAAATATCTACAACCCTATCTGTGTAAACATGGAAATGTCTACACCGCTATCACTTAAAACTTGGAAATATCTACACCATTATGTGTATAAACATGGAAATAACTACAGCGCCATCTTTATGAACATGGCAATATCTACACTGACAAGTATATAAACTTGGAAATATCTACACCGCCATGTGTATGAACATGGAAATATCTCCACCGCCATCTCTATAAACATGGAAATATCTACAAAGATTTCTCTGTAAACATGGAAATATCTACACCGCTATCTCTTAAAACTTGGAAATATCTACACCGTTATGTGTATAAACATGGAAATATCTTCACCGCCACCGGTATGAACATGGAAATATCTCCACTGACAACTATATAACCATGGAAATATCTACACCGCCAAGCCTATAAACATGGAAATACCTACACCGCTATCAGTATAAACATGGAAATATCTACACCGCTATATGTGTAAACATGGAAATATCTTCACCGCTATATGTGTAAACATGGAAATATCTACACAGCTATTTGTGTAAACACGGAAATATCTACACCGCTATCCCTAGAAAGATGGATATATCTACAATGCCATCTGAATGAACATGGAAATATCTACACCGCCATCTGTATGAACATGGAAATATCTACACCGTTATCTGTATAAACATGGAAATATCTACACCGCTATCTCTATATACTTGCAAATACCTACACCGCTATCTGTATAAACATGGAAATATCTATACCGCTATCTGTGGAAACATGGAAATATCTACACCGCTATCTGTGTAAACGTGGAAATATCTACACCGCTCTCTGTATAAACATGGAAATATCTACAACGCACTCTGAAGGAACATGGAAATATCTACACCAATATCTCTATAAACATGGAAATATCTACACCCCTAACTGTATAAACATGGAAATATCTACACAGACATCTGTAGGAACATGTAAATATCTACACCACTATCTCTATAAACATGGAAATATCTACACTGCTATCTGTATAAACATGGAAATATCTACTCCATCATCTGTTTGAACGTGGAAATGTCTAAACCGCCAACTCTATAAACATGTAAATATCTACACCGCCCTCTGTAGGAACACGGAAATATCTACAACGCTATCTGTTTAAACATGGAAATATCTACACCGCTATCTGCCTAAAAGTGGAAATATCTATGCCACTATCGGCATAAACTTGGAAATATCTACACCGCTATCTGTGTAAACATGGAAATATCTACACCGCCATTTCTTAAAACATGGAAATATCTACACCGTTATGTGTATAAAGTTAGAAATATCTACCCTGCTATCTGTATAAACATGGAAATATCTACACAGCCATCTGTATGAATATGGAAATATCTACAACGCCATCTGTATAAACATAGAAATATCTACACCGCCATCTGTATAAACATGGAAATAAGTACACCGCTATCTGGATAAACATGGAAATATCTACACCGCTATATCTATAAACGTGGAAATATCTACACCGCCATCTCTATGAACATGGAAATATCTACACCGCCATCAGTAGGAACATGGAAATATCTACACCGGTATCTACACCACCTTCTGTATGAACATGGAAATATCTACACCGCCATCTGTAGGAACATGGAAATATCTACACCGCTATCTGTACAAATATGGAAATATCTACACTGCTATCTGCATAAACATGGAAATACGTACACCGCTATCTACCTAAACATGTAAATATCTACACCGCTTCCTGTGTAAGCGTGGGAATATCTACACCGCTATCTGTATAAACATGGAAATAACTACACTGCTATCTGTATAAACATGGAAATATCTACACTGCTATCTGCATAAACATGGAAATATACACACCGCTATCTACATAAACATGGAAATATCTACACCGCTTCCTGTGTAAATGTGGGAATATCTACACCGCTATCTGTATAATCATGGAAATAGCTACACTTCTATCTGTGTAAACATGGAAATATCTACACTGCTATCTGTGTAAACATGAAAATATCTACACCGCTATCTGTATAAACATGGAAATATCTACACAGCTACCTGTATAAACTTGGAAATATCTACACCGATATCTCTATAAACATGGAAATATCTACAAGGATATCTGTATAAACATGGAAATATCTACACCGCTACCTGTATAAACTTGGAAATATCTACACTGATATCTCTATAAACATGGAAATATCTACAAGGCTATCTGTATAAACATGGAAATATCTACACCGCCATCTGTAGGAATATGTTAATATCTACACCGTTATCGGTATACACGTGGAATTATCTACACCATTATCTGTATAAACATGGAAATATCTACAACGCTATCTGTGTGAACATGGAAGTACCTACTCCGATATCTCTATAAACTTGGAAATACCTACACAACTTTCCGTATAAACTTGGAAATATCTACACCGCTATCTGTATAAACCTGGAAATATCTACACCGCTATATGTGTAAACAAGGGAATATCTACAATGCTATCTGTGTAAACATGGAAATATCTACACCGCTATCTCTTAAAACTTGGAAATATCTACACCGTTATGTGTATAAACATGGAAATATCTTCACCACCATCGGTATGAACATGGAAATATCTCCACTGCCAACTATATAAACATGGAAATATCTACACCGCCATCTCTATAAACATGGAAATATCTACACCACTATCTGTATAAACATGGAAATATCTACACCGCTGTATGTGTAAACATGGAAACATCTACACAGCTATCTGTGTAAACATGGAAATATCTACACCGCTATCCCTATAAAGATGGAAAAACCTACACCGCCATCTGTATGAACATTTAAATATCTACACCGCAATCAGTATGAACATGGAAGTATCTACACCGCTATCTGTATAAACATGGAAATATCTACACCGTTATCTGTGTAAACAAGGAAATATCTACACCGCTATCTATGTAAACATTGAAATATCTATGCCGCTATCTCTATAAACATAGAAATATCTACACAGCCATCTTTATAAACATGGAAATATCTACACCGCTATCTGTATAAACATGGAAATATCTACACCGATATCTGTAAAAACATGGAAATATCTACACCGCTATCTGTATAAACATGGAAATGTCTACACCGCTATCTGTGTAAACATGGAAATGTCTACACCGCTATCTCTATAAACATGGACATGCCTACCCCGCCATCTGTATGAGCATGGAAATATCCACACTGCCATCTGTATAAACATGGATATATCTACACCGCTATCTGTATAAACATGGAAATATCTACACCGCTATCTGTGTAAACATGGAAATATCTACACCGCTATCTCTAAAAACATGGAAAGATCTACAACATTATGTGTATAAAGATGGAAATATCTACACAGCTATCTGTATAAACTTGGAAATATCTACCCTGCTATCTGTGTAAACATGGAAATATCTACACCACCAACTATAGGAACATGGAAATATCTACACCACTATCTCTATAAACATGGAAATATCTACACCGCTATCTGTATAAACATCGAAATATCTACACAGCCATCTGTAGGAACATGTAAATATCTATACCACTATCTCTATAAAAATGGAAAATCTACACCGCTATCTGTATAAACATGAAAATATCTACATTGCCATCTTTATGAACATGAAAATGCCTTAACCGCTAACTCTATAAACATGGAAATACCTATAGCACCATCTGTAGGAAAATGGAAATATCTACACCGCTATCTGTATAAACATGGAAATATCTACACCTCTATCTGCATAAAAGCGGAAATGTCTACCCCACTATCTGCATAAACTTGGAAATATCTACACCGCTATCTGTGTAAACATGGAAATATCTACACCGCTATCTGTGTGAACATGGAAACATCTGCTCCGATATCTCTATAAACATGGAAATATCTACAACGCTTTTTGTATAAACATGGAAATATCTACACCGCTATCTGTGTACACATGGAAATGTCTACACCGCTACCTGTGTAAACATGTAAATATCTACACCACCAACTGTAGGAACGTGGGAATATCTACACCGCTATCTCTATAAACATGGAAATATCTACACCGCTATCGGTATAAACATGGAAATATCTACACAGCCATCTGTAGTAATATGTAAATATCTACAAAATTATCTGAATACACATGGAAATATCTACACCGCTTTCTGTATAAACATGGAAATACCTATACCGCTATCTGCATAAAAGTGGAAATATCTTCACCGCTATCTGTGTAAACATGGAAATATCTACACCGCCATTTCTTAAAACATGGAAATATCTACACCGTTATCTGTATAAAGTCAGAAATATCTACACTGCTATCTGTATAAACATGGAAATATCTACACCACCATCTGTATGAATATGGAAATATCTACACCGCCAACTCTATAAACATGGAAATATCTACACCGCCATCTGTAGGAACACGGAAATATCTACACAGCTATCTGTATAAACATGGAAATATCTACACCGCTATATCTATAAACATGGAAATATCTACACCGCTATCTGTATGAACCTGGAAATATCTATACCGCTATCAGTATAAACATGGAAATATCTACACAGCCATCTGTAGGAATATGTAAATATCTACACCGTTATCTGTATACACATGGAATTATCTACACCGCTATCTGTATAAACATGGAAATATTTACACCGCAATCTGTGTAAACATGAAAATATCTACACCGCTATCTCTTAAAACTTGGAAATATCTACACCGTTATGTGTATAAACGTGGAAACATCTTCACCGCCATCTGTATGAACTTGGAAATATCTACACCACCAACTCTATAAACATGGAAATATCTACACAGCTATCTGCATAAATATGGAAATATCTACACCGCCATCTGTATAAACATGGAAATATCTACACCACTATCTGTGTAAACATGGAAATATCTACACTGCTATCTGTGTAAACATGGAAACATCTACACCGCTATCTCTGTAAACATAGAAATATCTACACAGTCGTCTGTATAAACATGGAAATATCTACACCGCTATCTCTATAAACATGGAAATATCTACACCGCTATCTGTATGAACCTGGAAATATCTATACCGCTATCTGTATGAGCATGGAAATACCTATACCGCTATCTGTATCAACATGGAAATATCTACAAAGCTATCTGTGTAAACATGTTAATATCCACACCGCTATCTGTGTAAACATGGAAATATCTACACCGCTATCTGTGTAAACATGGAAATATCTACACCGCTATCTGTGTAAACATGGAAATACCTACACCGCTATCTGTGTAAACATGGAAATACCTACACCGCTATCTGTGTAAACATGGAAATACCTACACTGCTATCTGTGTAAACATGGAAATACCTACACCGCTATCTCTATAAACATGGAAATACCTACACCGCCATCTGTATGAGTATGGAAATATCTACACCGCCGTCTGTATAAACATGGAAATATCTACACCGTTTTGTGTATAAAGATGGAAATATCTACATTGATATCTGTATAAACATGGAAATATCTACACCACCATCTGTATGAACATGGAAATGTCTAAACCGTCAACTCTGTAAACATGGAAATATCTACGGCACCATCTACAGGAACATGGAAATATCTACACCGCTTTCTGTATAAACATGGAAATAACTACACCGCTATCTGCATAAAAGTAGAGACATCTCCACTGCTATCTGCATATACTTGGAAATATCTGCACCACTATCTGTATAAACATGGAAATATCTACACCACCAAATGTAGGAACACGGAAATATCAACACCGCTATATCTATAAACATGGAAATATCTACACCGCTATGTGTATAAACTTGGAAATATCTACACAGCCATCTGTAGGAACATGTAAATATCTACACCGTTATCTGTATAAACATGGAAATATCTACACCGCCATCTGTATGAACATGGAAATATCTACACCGCCATCTGTATGAACATGGAAACATCTACACGGCCATCTGTAAGAACATGGAAATATCTACAACGTCATCTGTATGTACATGGAGATATCTACACTGCTATCTCTATAAACTTGGAAACTTCGACACCGATACCTGTGTAAACGAGGAAATATCTTCACTGCCATATCTATAAGCATGGACATACCTTCACTGCCATCTGTATAAACATGGAAATATCTACACCGCTATCTGTATAAACATGGAAATATCTACACCGATATCTGTATAAACATGGAAATATCTACACCGCTATCTGTATAAACATGGAAATGTCTACACCGCTATCTGTGTAAACATGGAAATGTCTACACCGCTATCTCTATAAACATGGACATGCCTACACCGCCATCTGTATGAGCATGGAAATATCCACACTGCCATCTGTATAAACATGGATATATCTACACCGCTATCTGTATAAACATGGAAATATCTACACCACTATCTGTGTAAACATGGAAATATCTACACCGCTATCTCTAAAAACATGGAAAGATCTACAACATTATGTGTATAAAGATGGAAATATCTACACCGCTATCTGTATAAACTTGGAAATATCTACCCCGCTATCTGTGTAAACATGGAAATATCTACACCACCAACTATAGGAACATGGAAATATCTACACCACTATCTCTATAAACATGGAAATATCTACACCGCTATCTGTATAAACATCGAAATATCTACACAGCCATCTGTAGGAACATGTAAATATCTATACCACTATCTCTATAAAAATGGAAAATCTACACCGCTATCTGTATAAACATGAAAATATCTACATTGCCATCTTTATGAACATGAAAATGCCTTAACCGCTAACTCTATAAACATGGAAATACCTATAGCACCATCTGTAGGAAAATGGAAATATCTACACCGCTATCTGTATAAACATGGAAATATCTACACCTCTATCTGCATAAAAGCGGAAATGTCTACCCCACTATCTGCATAAACTTGGAAATATCTACACCGCTATCTGTGTAAACATGGAAATATCTACACCGCTATCTGTGTGAACATGGAAACATCTACTCCGATATCTCTATAAACATGGAAATATCTACAACGCTTTTTGTATAAACATGGAAATATCTACACCGCTATCTCTGTACACATGGAAATGTCTACACCGCTACCTGTGTAAACATGTAAATATCTACACCACCAACTGTAGGAACGTGGGAATATCTACACCGCTATCTCTATAAACATGGAAATATCTACACCGCTATCGGTATAAACATGGAAATATCTACACAGCCATCTGTAGTAATATGTAAATATCTACAAAATTATCTGAATACACATGGAAATATCTACACCGCTTTCTGTATAAACATGGAAATACCTATACCGCTATCTGCATAAAAGTGGAAATATCTTCACCGCTATCTGTGTAAACATGGAAATATCTACACCGCCATTTCTTAAAACATGGAAATATCTACACCGTTATCTGTATAAAGTCAGAAATATCTACACTGCTATCTGTATAAACATGGAAATATCTACACCACCATCTGTATGAATATGGAAATATCTACACTGCCAACTCTATAAACATGGAAATATCTACACCGCCATCTGTAGGAACACGGAAATATCTACACAGCTATCTGTATAAACATGGAAATATCTACACCGCTATATCTATAAACATGGAAATATCTACACCGCTATCTGTATGAACCTGGAAATATCTATACCGCTATCAGTATAAACATGGAAATATCTACACAGCCATCTGTAGGAATATGTAAATATCTACACTGTTATCTGTATACACATGGAATTATCTACACCGCTATCTGTATAAACATGGAAATATTTACACCGCAATCTGTGTAAACATGAAAATATCTACACCGCTATCTCTTAAAACTTGGAAATATCTACACCGTTATGTGTATAAACGTGGAAACATCTTCACCGCCATCTGTATGAACTTGGAAATATCTACACCACCAACTCTATAAACATGGAAATATCTACACAGCTATTTGCATAAATATGGAAATATCTACACCGCCATCTGTATAAACATGGAAATATCTACACCACTATCTGTGTAAACATGGAAATATCTACACTGCTATCTGTGTAAACATGGAAATATCTACACCGCAATCTCTGTAAACATAGAAATATCTACACAGTCGTCTGTATAAACATGGAAATATCTACACCGCTATCTGTATGAACCTGGAAATATCTATACCGCTATCTGTATGAGCATGGAAATACCTATACCGCTATCTGTATCAACATGGAAATATCTACAAAGCTATCTGTGTAAACATGTTAATATCCACACCGCTATCTGTGAAAACATGGAAATATCTACACCGCTATCTGTGTAAACATGGAAATATCTACACCGCTATCTGTGTAAACATGGAAATACCTACACTGCTATCTGTGTAAACATGGAAATACCTACACCGCTATCTCTATAAACATGGAAATACCTACACCGCCATCTGTATGAGTATGGAAATATCTACACCGCCGTCTGTATAAACATGGAAATATCTACACCGTTTTGTGTATAAAGATGGAAATATCTACATTGATATCTGTATAAACATGGAAATATCTACACCACCATCTGTATGAACATGGAAATGTCTAAACCGTCAACTCTGTAAACATGGGAATATCTACGGCGCCATCTACAGGAACATGGAAATATCTACACCGCTTTCTGTATAAACATGGAAATAACTACACCGCTATCTGCATAAAAGTAGAGACATCTCCACTGCTATCTGCATATACTTGGAAATATCTGCACCACTATCTGTATAAACATGGAAATATCTACACCACCAAATGTAGGAAAACGGAAATATCAACACCGCTATATCTATAAACATGGAAATATCTACACCGCTATGTGTATAAACTTGGAAATATCTACACAGCCATCTGTAGGAACATGTAAATATCTACACCGTTATCTGTATAAACATGGAAATATCTACACCGCCATCTGTATGAACATGGAAATATCTACACAGCCATCTGTATGAACATGGAAACATCTACACGGCCATCTGTAAGAACATGGAAATATCTACAACGTCATCTGTATGTACATGGAGATATCTACACTGCTATCTCTATAAACTTGGAAACTTCGACACCGATACCTGTGTAAACGAGGAAATATCTTCACTGCCATATCTATAAGCATGGACATACCTTCACTGCCATCTGTATAAACATGGAAATATCTACACCGCTATCTGTATAAACATGGAAATATCTACACCGATATCTGTATAAACATGGAAATATCTACACCGCTATCTGTATAAACATGGAAATGTCTACACCGCTATCTGTGTAAACATGGAAATGTCTACACCGCTATCTCTATAAACATGGACATGCCTACACCGCCATCTGTATGAGCATGGAAATATCCACACTGCCATCTGTATAAACATGGATATATCTACACCGCTATCTGTATAAACATGGAAATATCTACACCACTATCTGTGTAAACATGGAAATATCTACACCACTATCTCTAAAAACATGGAAAGATCTACAACATTATGTGTATAAAGATGGAAATATCTACACCGCTATCTGTACAAACACGGAAATATCTACACCGCCATCTCTATAAACATGGAAATATCTACAACGCCATCTCTATAAACATGGAAATATCTACTCCGCCATCTGTATAAACATGGAAATATCTACACCGCCATCTCTATAAATATGGAAATATCTACACCGCCATCTGTATGAACATGGAAATATCTACACCGCCATGTGTATAAAGTTGGAAATATCTCCACCGCCATCTGTATCAACATGCAGCTATCTACACCGCTATCTGTGTAAACATGGAAATATCTACACCACCAATCTACACCGCCATCTCTATAAACATGGAAATGTCTTCACCGCCATCTGTATAAACATGGAAATATCTACACCGCTATCTGTATAAGGATGGAAATATCTACACCACTTTCTGTATGAACATGGAAATATCTTCACTGCTATCTGTATAAACATGGAAGTATCTACAGCGATATCTGCATAAAAGTGGAAATACCTCCACCGCTATCTGCATATACTTGGAAATATCTGCACCACTATCTGTGTAAACATGGAACTATCTACACAGCCATCAGTAGGAACATGTAAATATCTACACCGTTATCTGAATACACACGGAAATATGTACACCGCTATCTGTAAAAATGTGGAAATATATACACCGCTATCTGTGTAAACATGGAAATATCTACACTGCTATCTCTTAAAACTTGGATATTTCTACGCCGTTATGTGTATAAACATGGAAATAACCTCACCGCCATCTCTATGAACATGGAAATATCTACACTGCCAACTATATAAACATGGAAATATCTACACCGCCATCTGTATGAACGTGGAAATATCTGCACCGCCAACTCTATAAACATGGAAATATCTACACCACTATCTGTATAAACATGGAAATATCTACGCTGCTATCTGTGTAAACATGGAAATATCTACACCGCTATCTGTGTAAACATGGAAATACCTACACCGCTATCTCTATGAACATGGAAATATCTACACCTCTATCTGTGTAAGCATGGAAATATCTACACCGCTATCTGTATGAACATGGAAATATCTACACCGCCATCTGCATGAACATGGAAATATCTACACCGCTATCTATATAAACATGGAAATATCTACACCGATATCTCTATAAACATGGAGATATCTACACCGCTAACTGTATAAGGATGGAAATATCCACACCGCTATCTGTGTAAACATGGAAATATCTAAAACGCAATCTGTGTAAACATGGAAATATCTACACCACTATCTCTATAAACATGGAAATATCTACAAAGCCATCTGTATAAACATGGAAATATCTACACCGCTATCTGTATAAACATGCAAATATCTACACCAATATCTCTGTAAACATGGAAATATCTACACCGCTATCTGTACAAACACGGAAATATCTACACCGCTATCTGTGTAAACATGGAAATATCTACACCACAATCTCTATAAACATGGAAATAACTACACCGCCATCTCTATAAACATGGAAATATCTACACAGCTATCTGCATAAACAAGGAAATATCTACAGCTCTATCTCTATAAACATGGAAATATCTACACCGCTATGCCTATTAACATGGAAACAACTACACCGCTATCTGTATAAACATGGAAATATCTACACCGCCATCTCTATAAACATGGAAATGTCTACACCGCCATCTGTATAAACATGGAAATATCTACAGTGCCATCTGTATAAACGTGGATATATCTACACCGCCATATCTATAAACATGGAAATATCTACACCACCATCTGCATGAACATGGAAATATCTACACCGCAATCTGTGTAAAGATGGAAATATCTACACCGCCATCTGTATAAACACGGAAATATCTACACCGAGATCTGTATAGGGATTTAAATACCTACACCACCATCAGTATGAACACGAAAATATCTACACTGCTATCTGTATTTACATGGAAATGTCTACACCGCTATCTCTATAAACATGGCAATATCTACACCGCTATCGGAATAAACAAGGAAATATCTACACCTCAATCTCTACAAACATGGAAATATCTACACCACTATGCCTATTAACATGGAAATAACTACACCGCTATCTCTATAAATATGGATATATCTATACCGCCATCTCTATAAACATGGAAATATCTTCACCGCCATCTGTATGAACATGGAAATATCTACAGCGCTATCTGTATAAGGATGGAAATATCTACACCACTTTCTGTATGAACATGGAAATATCTTCACTGTTATCTGTATAAACATGGAAGTATCTACAGCGTTATCTGCATAAAAGTGGAAATACCTCCACCGCTATCTGCATATACTTGGAAATATCTGCACCACTATCTGTGTAAACATGGAAATATCTACACAGCCATCAGTAGGAACATGTAAATATCTACACCGTTATCTGAATACACACGGAAATATGTACACCGCTATCTGTAAAAACGTGGAAATATGTACACAGCTATCTGTGTAAACATGGAAATATCTACACCACTATCTCTTAAAACTTGGATATATCTACGCCGTTATGTGTATAAACATGGAAATAACCTCACCGCCATCTCTATGAACATGGAAATATCTACACTGCCAACTATATAAACATGGAAATATCTACACCGCCATCTGTATGAACGTGGAAATATCTGCACCGCCAACTCTATAAACATGGAAATATCTACACCGCTATCTGTATAAACATGGAAATATCTACGCTGCTATCTGTATAAACATGGAAATATCTACACCGCTATCTGTGTAAACATGGAAATACCTACACCGCTATCTCTATGAACATGGAAATACCTACACCTCTATCTGTGTAAACATGGAAATATCTACACCGCTATCTGTATGAACATGGAAATATCTACACAGCAATCTGTATGAACATGGAAATATCTACACCGCTATCTGTATAAACATAGAAATATCTACACCGATATCTCTATAAACATGGAGATATCTACACCGCTAACTGTATAAGGATGGAAATATCCACACCGCTATCTGTGTAAACATGGAAATATATAAAACGCAATCTGTGTAAACATGGAAATATCTACACCACTATCTCTATAAACATGGAAATATCTACAAAGCCATCTGTATAAACATGGAAATATCTACACCGCTATCTGTACAAACATGGAAATATCTACACCGCCATCTCTATAAACATGGAAATATCTACAACGCCATCTCTATAAACATGGAAATATCTACACCGCCATCTCTATAAACATGGAAATATCTACTCCGCCATCTGTATAAACATGGAAATATCTACACCGCCATCTCTATAAACATGGAAATATCTACTCGGCCATCTGTATAAACATGGAAATATCTACACCGCCATCTCTATAAACATGGAAATATCTACTCCGCCATCTGTATAAACATGGAAATATCTACACCGCCATCTCTATAAATATGGAAATATCTACACCGCCATCTGTATGAACATGGAAATATCTACACCGCCATGTGTATAAAGTTGGAAATATCTCCACCGCCATCTGTATCAACATGGAGCTATCTACACCGATATCTGTGTAAACATGGAAATATCTACACCACCAACTGTAGGAACATGGAAATATCTACACCGCTATCTGTATGAACATGGAAATATCTACACCGCTATCTGTATGAACATGGAAATATCTACACCGCCATCTGCATGAACATGGAAATATCTACACCGCTATCTATATAAACATGGAAATATCTACACCGATATCTCTATAAACATGGAGATATCTACACCGCTAACTGTATAAGGATGGAAATATCCACACCGCTATCTGTGTAAACATGGAAATATCTAAAACGCAATCTGTGTAAACATGGAAATATCTACACCACTATCTCTATAAACATGGAAATATCTACAAAGCCATCTGTATAAACATGGAAATATCTACACCGCTATCTGTATAAACATGCAAATATCTACACCAATATCTCTGTAAACATGGAAATATCTACACCGCTATCTGTACAAACACGGAAATATCTACACCGCTATCTGTGTAAACATGGAAATATCTACACCACAATCTCTATAAACATGGAAATAACTACACCGCCATCTCTATAAACATGGAAATATCTACACAGCTATCTGCATAAACAAGGAAATATCTACAGCTCTATCTCTATAAACATGGAAATATCTACACCGCTATGCCTATTAACATGGAAACAACTACACCGCTATCTGTATAAACATGGAAATATCTACACCGCCATCTCTATAAACATGGAAATGTCTACACCGCCATCTGTATAAACATGGAAATATCTACAGTGCCATCTGTATAAACGTGGAAATATCTACACCGCCATATCTATAAACATGGAAATATCTACACCACCATCTGCATGAACATGGAAATATCTACACCGCAATCTGTGTAAAGATGGAAATATCTACACCGCCATCTGTATAAACACGGAAATATCTACACCGAGATCTGTATAGGGATTTAAATACCTACACCACCATCAGTATGAACACGAAAATATCTACACTGCTATCTGTATATACATGGAAATGTCTACACCGCTATCTCTATAAACATGGCAATATCTACACCGCTATCGGAATAAACAAGGAAATATCTACACCTCAATCTGTACAAACATGGAAATATCTACACCACTATGCCTATTAACATGGAAATAACTACACCGCTATCTCTATAAATATGGATATATCTATACCGCCATCTCTATAAACATGGAAATATCTTCACCGCCATCTGTATGAACATGGAAATATCTACAGCGCTATCTGTATAAGGATGGAAATATCTACACCACTTTCTGTATGAACATGGAAATATCTTCACTGTTATCTGTATAAACATGGAAGTATCTACAGCGTTATCTGCATAAAAGTGGAAATACCTCCACCGCTATCTGCATATACTTGGAAATATCTGCACCACTATCTGTGTAAACATGGAAATATCTACACAGCCATCAGTAGGAACATGTAAATATCTACACCGTTATCTGAATACACACGGAAATATGTACACCGCTATCTGTAAAAACGTGGAAATATGTACACAGCTATCTGTGTAAACATGGAAATATCTACACCACTATCTCTTAAAACTTGGATATATCTACGCCGTTATGTGTATAAACATGGAAATAACCTCACCGCCATCTCTATGAACATGGAAATATCTACACTGCCAACTATATAAACATGGAAATATCTACACCGCCATCTGTATGAACGTGGAAATATCTGCACCGCCAACTCTATAAACATGGAAATATCTACATCGCTATCTGTATAAACATGGAAATATCTACGCTGCTATCTGTGTAAACATGGAAATATCTACACCGCTATCTGTGTAAACATGGAAATACCTACACCGCTATCTCTATGAACATGGAAATACCTACACCTCTATCTGTGTAAACATGGAAATATCTACACCGCTATCTGTATGAACATGGAAATATCTACACAGCAATCTGTATGAACATGGAAATATCTACACCGCTATCTGTATAAACATAGAAATATCTACACCGATATCTCTATAAACATGGAGATATCTACACCGCTAACTGTATAAGGATGGAAATATCCACACCGCTATCTGTGTAAACATGGAAATATATAAAACGCAATCTGTGTAAACATGGAAATATCTACACCACTATCTCTATAAACATGGAAATATCTACAAAGCCATCTGTATAAACATGGAAATATCTACACCGCTATCTGTACAAACATGGAAATATCTACACCGCCATCTCTATAAACATGGAAATATCTACAACGCCATCTCTATAAACATGGAAATAACTACACCGCCATCTCTATAAACATGGAAATATCTACCCCGCCATCTGTATAAACATGGAAATATCTACACCGCCATCTCTATAAACATGGAAATATCAACTCGGCCATCTGTATAAACATGGAAATATCTACACCGCCATCTCTATAAACATGGAAATATCTACTCCGCCTTCTGTATAAACATGGAAATATCTACACCGCCATCTCTATAAATATGGAAATATCTACACCGCCATCTGTATGAACATGGAAATATCTACACCGCCATGTGTATAAAGTTGGAAATATCTCCACCGCCATCTGTATCAACATGGAGCTATCTACACCGCTATCTGTGTAAACATGGAAATATCTACACCACCAATCTACACCGCCATCTCTATAAACATGGAAATGTCTTCACCGCCATCTGTATAAACATGGAAATATCTACACCGCTATCTGTATAAGGATGGAAATATCTACACCACTTTCTGTATGAACATGGAAATATCTTCACTGCTATCTGTATAAACATGGAAGTATCTACAGCGATATCTGCATAAAAGTGGAAATACCTCCACCGCTATCTGCATATACTTGGAAATATCTGCACCACTATCTGTGTAAACATGGAACTATCTACACAGCCATCAGTAGGAACATGTAAATATCTACACCGTTATCTGAATACACACGGAAATATGTACACCGCTATCTGTAAAAATGTGGAAATGTATACACCGCTATCTGTGTAAACATGGAAATATCTACACCGCTATCTCTTAAAACTTGGATATTTCTACGCCGTTATGTGTATAAACATGGAAATAACCTCACCGCCATCTCTATGAACATGGAAATATCTACACTGCCAACTATATAAACATGGAAATATCTACACCGCCATCTGTATGAACATGGAAATATCTGCACCGCCAACTCTATAAACATGGAAATATCTACACCACTATCTGTATAAACATGGAAATATCTACGCTGCTATCTGTGTAAACATGGAAATATCTACACCGCTATCTGTGTAAACATGGAAATACCTACACCGCTATCTCTATGAACATGGAAATACCTACACCTCTATCTGTGTAAACATGGAAATATCTACACCGCTATCTGTATGAACATGGAAATATCTACACAGCAATCTGTATGAACATGGAAATATCTACACCGCTATCTGTATAAACACAGAAATATCTACACCGATATCTCTATAAACATGGAGATATCTACACCGCTAACTGTATAAGGATGGAAATATCCACACCGCTATCTGTGTAAACATGGAAATATATAAAACGCAATCTGTGTAAACATGGAAATAACTTCACCACTATCTCTATAAACATGGAAATATCTACAAAGCCATCTGTATAAACATGGAAATATCTACACCGCTATCTGTATAAACATTGAAATATCTACACCAATATCTCTGTAAACTTGGAAATATCTACACCGCTATCTGTACAAACATGGAAATATCTACACCGCCATCTCTATAAACATGGAAATATCTACAACGCCATCTCTATAAACATGGAAATATCTACACCGCCATCTCTATAAACATGGAAATATCTACTCCGCCATCTGTATAAACATGGAAATATCTACACCGCCATCTCTATAAACATGGAAATACCTACTCTGCCATCTGTATAAACATGGAAATATCTACACCGCCATCTCTATAAACATGGAAATATCTACTCCGCCATCTGTATAAACATGGAAATATCTACACCGCCATCTCTATAAATATGGAAATATCTACACCGCCATCTGTATGAACATGGAAATATCTACACCGCCATGTGTATAAAGTTGGAAATATCTCCACCGCCATCTGTATCAACATGGAACTATCTACACCGCTATCTGTGTAAACATGGAAATATCTACACCACCAATCTACACCGCCATCTCTATAAACATGGAAATGTCTTCACCGCCATCTGTATAAACATGGAAATATCTACACCGCTATCTGTATAAGGATGGAAATATCTACACCACTTTCTGTATGAACATGGAAATATCTTCACTGCTATCTGTATAAACATGGAAGTATCTACAGCGATATCTGCATAAAAGTGGAAATACCTCCACCACTATCTGCATATACTTGGAAATATCTGCACCACTATCTGTGTAAACATGGAACTATCTACACAGCCATCAGTAGGAACATGTAAATATCTACACCGTTATCTGAATACACACGGAAATATGTACACCGCTATCTGTAAAAATGTGGAAATATGTACACCGCTATCTGTGTAAACATGGAAATATCTACACCGCTATCTCTTAAAACTTGGATATTTCTACGCCGTTATGTGTATAAACATGGAAATAACCTCACCGCCATCTCTATGAACATGGAAATATCTACACTGCCAACTATATAAACATGGAAATATCTACACCGCCATCTGTATGAACGTGGAAATATCTGCACCGCCAACTCTATAAACATGGAAATATCTACACCGCTATCTGTATAAACATGGAAATATCTACGCTGCTATCTGTGTAAACATGGAAATATCTACACCGCTATCTGTGTAAACATGGAAATACCTACACCGCTATCTCTATGAACATGGAAATACCTACACCTCTATCTGTGTAAACATGGAAATATCCACACCGCTATCTGTATGAACATGGAAATATCTACACAGCAATCTGTATGAACATGGAAATATCTACACCGCTATCTGTATAAACATAGAAATATCTACACCGATATCTCTATAAACATGGAGATATCTACACCGCTAACTGTATAAGGATGGAAATATCCACACCGCTATCTGTGTAAACATGGAAATATATAAAACGCAATCTGTGTAAACATGGAAATATCTACACCACTATCTCTATAAACATGGAAATATCTACAAAGCCATCTGTATAAACATGGAAATATCTACACCGCTATCTGTATAAACATTGAAATATCTACACCAATATCTCTGTAAACTTGGAAATATCTACACCGCTATCTGTACAAACATGGAAATATCTACACCGCCATCTCTATAAACATGGAAATATCTACAACGCCATCTCTATAAACATGGAAATATCTACACCGCCATCTCTATAAACATGGAAATATCTACTCCGCCATCTGTATAAACATGGAAATATCTACACCGCCATCTCTATAAACATGGAAATATCTACTCCGCCATCTGTATAAACATGGAAATATCTACAACGCCATCTCTATAAACATGGAAATATCTACTCCGCCATCTGTATAAACATGGAAATATCTACACCGCCATCTCTATAAATATGGAAATATCTACACCGCCATCTGTATGAACATGGAAATATCTACACCGCCATGTGTATAAAGTTGGAAATATCTCCACCGCCATCTGTATCAACATGGAACTATCTACACCGCTATCTGTGTAAACATGGAAATATCTACACCACCAACTGTAGGAACATGGAAATATCTACACCGCTATCTCTATTAACAGGAAAATAGCTACACCGCTATCTGTATAAACATGGAAATATCTTCACAGCCATCTGTAGGAACATGTAAATATCTACACCGTTATCTGTATACACATGGAAATATCTACACCGCTATCTGTATAAACATAGAAATATCTAAACCGATATCTCTATAAACATGGAGATATCTACACCGCTAACTGTATAAAGATGGAAATATCCACACCGCTATCTGTGTAAACATGGAAATATCTAAAACGCAATCTGTGTAAACATGGAAATAACTACACCACTATCTCTATAAACATGGAAATATCTACAAAGCCATCTGTATAAACATGGAAATATCTACACCGCTATCTGTACAAACACGGAAATATCTACACCGCCATCTCTATAAACATGGAAATATCTACAACTCCATCTCTATAAACATGGAAATATCTACTCCGCCATCTGTATAAACATGGAAATATCTACACCGCCATCTCTATAAATATGGAAATATCTACACCGCCATCTGTATGAACATGGAAATATCTACACCGCCATGTGTATAAAGTTGGAAATATCTCCACCGCCATCTTTATCAACATGGAACTATCTACACCGCTATCTGTGTAAACATGGAAATATCTACACCAACAATCTACACCGCCATCTCTATAAACATGGAAATATCTTCACCGCCATCTGTATAAACATGGAAATATCTACACCGCTATCTGTATAAGGATGGAAATATCTACACCACTTTCTGTATGAACATGGAAATATCTTCACTGCTATCTGTATAAACATGGAAGTATCTACAGCGCTATGTGCATAAAAGTGGAAATACCTCCACCACTATCTGCATATACTTGGAAATATCTGCACCACTATCTGTGTAAACCTGGAAATATCTACACAGCCATCAGTAGGAACATGTAAATATCTACACCGTTATCTGAATACACACGGAAATATGTACACCGCTATCCGTAAAAACGTGGAAATATGTACACCGCTATCTGTGTAAACATGGAAATATCTACACCGCTATCTCTTAAAACTTGGATATATCTACGCCGTTATGTGTATAAACATGGAAATAACCTCACCGCCATCTCTATGAAGATGGAAATATCTACACTGCCAACTATATAAACATGGAAATATCTACACCGCCATCTGTATGAACGTGGAAATATCTGCACCGCCAACTCTATAAACATGGAAATATCTACACCACTATCTGTATAAACATGGAAATATCTACGCTGCTATCTGTGTAAACATGGAAATATCTACACCGCTATCTGTGTAAACATGGAAATACCTACACCGCTATCTCTATGAACATGGAAATATCTACACCTCTATCTGTGTAAACATGGAAATATCTACACCGCTATCTGTATGAACATGGAAATATCTACACCGCCATCTGCATGAACATGGAAATATCTACACCGCTATCTATATAAACATGGAAATATCTACACCGATATCTCTATAAACATGGAGATATCTACACCGCTAACTGTATAAGGATGGAAATATCCACACCGCTATCTGTGTAAACATGGAAATATCTAAAACGCAATCTGTGTAAACATGGAAATATCTACACCACTATCTCTATAAACATGGAAATATCTACAAAGTCATCTGTATAAACATGGAAATATCTACACCGCCATCTGTATAAACATGCAAATATCTACACCAATATCTCTGTAAACATGGAAATATCTACACCGCTATCTGTACAAACACGGAAATATCTACACCGCTATCTGTGTAAACATGGAAATATCTACACCACAATCTCTATAAACATGGAAATAACTACACCGCCATCTGTATAAACATGGAAATATCTACACAGCTATCTGCATAAACAAGGAAATATCTACAGCTCTATCTCTATAAACATGGAAATATCTACACCGCTATGCCTATTAACATGGAAACAACTACACCACTATCTGTATAAACATGGAAATATCTACACCGCCATCTCTATAAACATGGAAATGTCTACACCGCCATCTCTATAAACATGGAAATATCTACAGTGCCATCTGTATAAACGTGGAAATATCTACACCGCCATATCTATAAACATGGAAATATCTACACCACCATCTGCATGAACATGGAAATATCTACACCGCAATCTGTGTAAAGATGGAAATATCTACACCGCCATCTGTATAAACACGGAAATATCTACACCGATATCTGTATAGGGATTTAAATACCTACACCACCATCAGTATGAACACGAAAATATCTACACTGCTATCAGTATATACATGGAAATGTCTACACCGCTATCTCTATAAACATGGCAATATCTACACCGCTATCTGAATAAACAAGGAAATATCTACACCTCAATCTCTACAAACATGGAAATATCTACACCACTATGCCTATTAACATGGAAATAACTACACCGCTATCTCTATAAATATGGATATATGTATACCGCCATCTCTATAAACATGGAAATATCTTCACCGCCATCTGTATAAACATGGAAATATCTACACCGCTATCTGTATAAGGATGGAAATATCTACACCACTTTCTGTATGAACATGGAAATATCTTCACTGCTGTCTGTATAAACATGGAAGTATCTACAGCGTTATCTGCATAAAAGTGGAAATACCTCCACCGCTATCTGCATATACTTGGAAATATCTGCACCACTATCTGTGTAAACATGGAAATATCTACACAGCCATCAGTAGGAACATGTAAATATCTACACCGTTATCTGAATACACACGGAATTATGTACACCGCTATCTGTAAAAACGTGGAAATATGTACAACGCTATCTGTATAAACATGGAAATATCTACACCGCTATCTCTTAAAACTTGGATATATCTATGCCGTTATGTGTATAAACATGGAAATAACCTCACCGCCATCTCTATGAACATGGAAATATCTACACTGCCAACTATATAAACATGGAAATATCTACACCGCCATCTGTATGAACGTGGAAATATCTGCACCGCCAACTCTATAAACATGGAAATATCTACACCGCTATCTGTATAAACATGGAAATATCTATGCTGCTATCTGTGTAAACATGGAAATATCTACACCGCTATCTCTGTAAACATGGAAATACCTACACCGCTATCTCTATGAACATGGAAATACCTACACCTCTATCTGTGTAAACATGGAAATATCTACACCGCTATCTGTATGAACATGGAAATATCTACATCGCCATCTGTATGAACATGGAAATATCTACACTGCTATCTTTATAAACATGGAAATATCTACACCGATATCTCTATAAACATGGAGATATATACACCGCTAACTGTGTAAGGATGGAAATATCCACACCGCTATCTGTGTAAACATGGAAATATCTAAAACGCAATCTGTGTAAACATGGAAATATCTAAACCACTATCTCTATAAACATGGAAATATCTACAAAGCCATCTGTATAAACATGGCAATATCTACACCGCTATCTGTATAAATATGGAAATATCTACACCAACATCTCTGTAAACATGGAAATATCTACACTGCTATCAGTACAAACATGGAAATATCTACACCGCCATCTCTATAAAGATGGAAATATCTACACCGCCATCTCTATAAACATGGAAATATCTACACCGCCATCTCTATAAACATGGAAATATCTACCCTGCCATCTGTATAAACATGGAAATATCTACACCGCCATCTCTATAAATATGGAAATATCTACACCGCCATCTGTATGAACATGGAAATATCTACACCGCCATGTGTATAAAGTTGGAAATATCTCCACCGCCATCTGTATCAACATGGAACTATCTACACCGCTATCTGTGTAAACATGGAAATATCTACACCACCAACTGTAGGAACATGGAAATATCTACACCGCTATCTCTATTAACAGGAAAATATCTACACCGCTATCTGTATAAACATGGAAATATCTACACAGCCATCTGTAGGAACATGTAAATATCTACACCATTATCTGTATACACATGGAAATATCTACACCGCTATCTGTATAAACATGGAAATATCTACTGCGCTATCTGTGTAAACATGGAAATATCTACACCTCTATCTGTGTAAAGATGGAAATATGTACACTGCTATCTGTATAAAAGTGGAAATATCTACACAGCCATCTGTAGGAATATGTAAATATCTACAGCGTTATCTGCATACACATGGAATTATCTACACCGCTATCTGTATGAACATGGAAATATCTACACCACCATCTGTATGAACATGGAAATGTCTAAACCGCCAACACCATAAACATGGAAATATCTACACCGCCATCTGTATAAACATGGAAATATCTACACCGCCATCTCTATAAACATGGAAATATCTAGACAGCCATCTGTATAAACATGGAAATACCTACACCGTCATCTGTAAAAACATGGAAATATCTACACCGCCATCTCTATAAACATGGAAATATCTACACGGCCATGTGTATAAACATGGAAATTTCTACACCGCCATCTATATAAACACAGAAATATCTACACCGCCATCTGTATGAACATGGAAATATCTACACCGCCATCTGTGTAAAGATGGAAATATCTACACAGCTATCTGTATAAACATGGAAATATCTACACCGCTATCTGTGTAAACATGGAAATATCTAAACCACTATCTCTATAAACATGGAAATAACTACACCGCCATCTGTATAAACATGGAAATATCTACACAGCTATCTGCATAAACAAGGAAATATCTACAGCTCTATCTCTATAAACATGGAAATATCTACACCGCTATGCCTATTAACATGGAAACATCTACACCGCTATCTGTATAAACATGGAAATATCTACACCGCCATCTCTATAAACATGGAAATGTCTACACCGCCATCTGTATAAACATGGAAATATCTACTCCGCTATCTGTATAAACATGGAAATATCTACTCCGCCATCTGTATAAACATGGAAATATCTACACTGCCATCTCTATAAATATGGAAATATCTACACCGCCATCTGTATGAACATAGAAACATCTACACCGCCATGTGTATAAAGTTGGAAATATCTCCACCGCCATCTGTATCAACATGGAACTATCTACACCGCTATCTGTGTAAACATGGAAATATCTACACCACCAACTGTAGGAACATGGAAATATCTACACCGCTATCTCTATTAACAGGAAAATATCTACACCGCTATCTGTATAAACATGGAAATATCTACACAGCCATCTGTAGGAACATGTAAATATCTACACCGTTATCTGTATACACATGGAAATATCTACACCGCTATCTGTATAAACATGGAAATATCTACTGCGCTATCTGTGTAAACATGGAAATATCCACACCTCTATCTGTGTAAAGATGGAAATATGTACACTGCTATCTGTATAAAAGTGGAAATATCTACACAGCCATCTGTAGGAATATGTAAATATATACACCGTTATCTGTATACACATGGAACTTTCTACACCGCTATCTGTATGAACATGGAAATATCTACACCACCATCTGTATGAACATGGAAATGTCTAAACCGCCAACACCATAAACATGGAAATATCTACAGCGCCAACTGTAGGAACATAGAAATATCTACACCGCTTTCTGTATAAACATGGAAATATCTACACCGCTATCTGCATAAAAGTGGAAACATCTCCACCGCTATCTGCATATACTTGGAAATATCTACACCACTATCTGTGTAAACATGGAAATAACTACACGACCAACTGTAGGAACATGGAAATATCTACACCGCTATCTCTATAAACATGGAAATATCTACACCGCTATCTGTATAAACATGGAAATATCTACACAGCCATCTGCAGGAATATGTAAATATCTACACCGTTATCTGTATACACATGGAAATAAGTACACCGCTATCTGTATAAGCATGGAAATATCTACACCGCTATCTGTGTAAACATGGAAATATCTACACCGCTATCTCTAAAAAGAAGGAAATATCTACACCGTTATGTGTATAAAGATGTAAATATCTACACCGCTATCTGTATAAACATGGAAATATCTACACCGCCATCTCTATAAACATGGAAATATCTACACCGCCATCTGTATAAACGTGGAAATATCTACACCGCCATCTGTTTAAACATGCAAATATCTACACCGCCATCTGTATAAAGATGGAAATGTCTACACTGATATCTGTATAAACATGGAAATATCTACACGGCCATCTGTAAAAACATGGAAATATCTACACGGCCATCTCTATAAACAAGGAAATATCTACACCGACATCTCTATAAACATGGAAATATCTACACCGCTATCTGTATAAGGATGGAAATATCTACACCACCATCTGTATGAACATGGAAATATCTACACCGCTATCTGTATAAACTTGGAATTGTCTACACCGCTATCTCAATAAAGATGGAAATGTCTACACCGATGTCTGTATTAACAAGGAAATATCTACAACTCTATCTCTATAAACATGGAAATATCTACACCGCTTTCTGTGTAAACATGGAAATAACTACAACGCTATCTCTATGAACATGGAAATATCTACACCTCTATCTCTATAAACATGGAAATATCTACACCGCTATGCCTATTAACATGAAAATAACAACTCCGCTTTCTCTATAAACATGGAAATATCTACACCGCCATCTGTATAAACACGGAAATATCTACACCGATATCTGTATAGGGATTTAAATACCTACACCACCATCAGTATGAACACGAAAATATCTACACTGCTATCTGTATATACATGGAAATGTCTACACCGCTATCTCTATAAACATGGCAATATCTACACCGCTATCTGAATAAACAAGGAAATATCTACACCTCAATCTCTACAAACATGGAAATATCTACACCACTATGCCTATTAACATGGAAATAACTACACCGCTATCTCTATAAATATGGATATATCTATACCGCCATCTCTATAAACATGGAAATATCTTCACCGCCATCTGTATAAACATGGAAATATCTACACCGCTATCTGTATAAGGATGGAAATATCTACACCACTTTCTGTATGAACATGGAAATATCTTCACTGCTATCTGTATAAACATGGAAGTATCTACAGCGATATCTGCATAAAAGTGGAAATACCTCCACCGCTATCTGCATATACTTGGAAATATCTGCACCACTATCTGTGTAAACATGGAAATATCTACACAGCCATCAGTAGGAACATGTAAATATCTACACCGTTATCTGAATACACACGGAAATATGTACACCGCTATCCGTAAAAACGTGGAAATATGTACACCGCTATCTGTGTAAACATGGAAATATCTACACCGCTATCTCTTAAATCTTGGATATATCTACGCCGTTATGTGTATAAACATGGAAATAACCTCACCGCCATCTCTATGAACATGGAAATATCTACACTGCCAACAATATAAACATGGAAATATCTACACCGCCATCTGTATGAACGTGGAAATATCTGCACCGCCAACTCTATAAACATGGAAATATCTACACCGCTATCTGTATAAACGTGGAAATATCTACGCTGCTATCTGTGTAAACATGGAAATATCTACACCGCTATCTGTGTAAACATGGAAATACCTACACCGCTATCTCTATGAACATGGAAATACCTACACCTCTATCTGTGTAAACATGGAAATATCTAAAACGCAATCTGTGTAAACATGGAAATATCTACACCACTATCTCTATAAACATGGCAATATCTACACCGCTATCTGAATAAACAAGGAAATATCTGCACCTCAATCTCTACAAACATGGAAATATCTACACCACTATGCCTATTAACATGGAAATAACTACACCGCTATCTCTATAAATATGGATATATCTATACCGCCATCTCTATAAACATGGAAATATCTTCACCGCCATCTGTATAAACATGGAAATATCTACACCGCTATCTGTATAAGGATGGAAATATCTACACCACTTTCTGTATGAACATGGAAATATCTTCACTGCTATCTGTATAAACATGGAAGTATCTACAGCGATATCTGCATAAAAGTGGAAATACCTCCACCGCTATCTGCATATACTTGGAAATATCTGCACCACTATCTGTGTAAACATGGAAATATCTACACAGCCATCAGTAGGAACATGTAAATATCTACACCGTTATCTGAATACACACGGAAATATGTACACCGCTATCCGTAAAAACGTGGAAATATGTACACCGCTATCTGTGTAAACATGGAAATATCTACACCGCTATCTCTTAAATCTTGGATATATCTACGCCGTTATGTGTATAAACATGGAAATAACCTCACCGCCATCTCTATGAACATGGAAATATCTACACTGCCAACTATATAAACATGGAAATATCTACACCGCCATCTGTATGAACGTGGAAATATCTGCACCGCCAACTCTATAAACATGGAAATATCTACACCGCTATCTGTATAAACATGGAAATATCTACGCTGCTATCTGTGTAAACATGGAAATATCTACACCGCTATCTGTGTAAACATGGAAATACCTACACCGCTATCTCTATGAACATGGAAATATCTACACCTCTATCTGTGTAAACATGGAAATATCTACACCGCTATCTGTATGAACATGGAAATATCTACACCGCCATCTGTATGAACATGGAAATATCTACACAGCTATCTGTATCAAAATGGAAATATCTACACCGATATCTCTATAAACATGGAGATATCTACACCGCTAACTGTATTAGGATGGAAATATCTACACCGCTATCTCTAAAAAGAAGGAAATATCTACATCGTTATGTGTATAAAGATGTAAATATCTACACCGCTATCTCTATAAACATGGAAATATCTACACCGCCATCTCTATAAACATGGAAATATCTACACCGCCATCTGTATAAACGTGGAAATATCTACACCGCCATCTGTTTAAACATGCAAATATCTACACCGCCATCTGTAAAAAGATGGAAATGTCTACACTGATATCTGTATAAACATGGAAATATCTACACGGCCATCTGTAAAAACATGGAAATATCTACACGGCCATCTCTATAAACAAGGAAATATCTACACCGACATCTCTATAAACATGGAAATATCTACACCGCCATCTGTAAAAAGATGGAAATGTCTACACTGATATCTGTATAAACATGGAAATATCTACACTGCCAACTATATAAACATGGAAATATCTACACCGCCATCTGTATGAACGTGGAAATATCTGCACAGCCAACTCTATAAACATGGAAATATCTACACCGCTATCTGTATAAACATGGAAATATCTACGCTGCTATATGTGTAAACATGGAAATATCTACACCGCTATCTGTGTAAAGATGGAAATACCTACAACGCTATCTCTATGAACATGGAAATATCTACACCTCTATCTCTGTAAACATGGAAATATCTACACCGCTATCTGTATGAACATGGAAATATCTACACTGCTATCTGTATAAACATGGAAATATCTACACCGGTATCTCTATAAACATGGAGATATCTACTCCGCTAACTGTATAAGGATGGAAATATCCACACCGCTATCTGTGTAAACATGGAAATATCTAAAACGCAATCTGTGTAAACATGGAAATATCTACACCGCTATCTCTATAAACATGGCAATATCTACACCGCTATCTGAATAAACAAGGAAATATCTACACCTCAATCTCTACAAACATGGAAATATCTACACCACTATGCCTATTAACATGGAAATAACTACACCGCTATCTCTATAAATATGGATATATCTATACCGCCATCTCTATAAACATGGAAATATCTTCACCGCCATCTGTACAAACATGGAAATATCTACACCGCTATCTGTATAAGGATGGAAATATCTACACCACTTTCTGTATGAACATGGAAATATCTTCACTGCTATCTGTATAAACATGGAAGTATCTACAGCGATATCTGCATAAAAGTGGAAATACCTCCACCGCTATCTGCATATACTTG
Source organism: Gorilla gorilla gorilla (assembly GCF_029281585.2). NCBI lineage: Eukaryota > Metazoa > Chordata > Mammalia > Primates > Hominidae > Gorilla > Gorilla gorilla. Next base: position 153,867,184 of record NC_073234.2, on the reverse strand, counting down.
GAAATATCTGCACCACTATCTGTGTAAACATGGAAATATCTACACAGCCATCAGTAGGAACATGTAAATATCTACACCGTTATCTGAATACACACGGAAATATGTACACCGCTATCCGTAAAAACGTGGAAATATGTACACCGCTATCTGTGTAAACATGGAAATATCTACACCGCTATCTCTTAAATCTTGGATATATCTACGCCGTTATGTGTATAAACATGGAAATAACCTCACCGCCATCTCTATGAACATGGAAATATCTACACTGCCAACTATATAAACATGGAAATATCTACACCGCCATCTGTATGAACGTGGAAATATCTGCACCGCCAACTCTATAAACATGGAAATATCTACACCGCTATCTGTATAAACATGGAAATATCTACGCTGCTATCTGTGTAAACATGGAAATATCTACACCGCTATCTGTGTAAACATGGAAATACCTACACCGCTATCTCTATGAACATGGAAATATCTACACCTCTATCTGTGTAAACATGGAAATATCTACACCGCTATCTGTATGAACATGGAAATATCTACACCGCCATCTGTATGAACATGGAAATATCTACACAGCTATCTGTATCAAAATGGAAATATCTACACCGATATCTCTATAAACATGGAGATATCTACACCGCTAACTGTATTAGGATGGAAATATCTACACCGCTATCTCTAAAAAGAAGGAAATATCTACACCGTTATGTGTATAAAGATGTAAATATCTACACCGCTATCTCTATAAACATGGAAATATCTACAAAGCCATCTGTATAAACATGGAAATATCTACACCGCTATCTGTATAAACATGGAAATATCTACACCAATATCTCTGTAAACATGGAAATATCTACACCGCAATCTGTACAAACACGGAAATATCTACACCGCCATCTCTATAAACATGGAAATATCTACAGCGCCATCTCTATAAACATGGAAATATCTACACCGCCATCTCTATAAACATGGAAATATCTACTCCGCCATCTGTATAAACATGGAAATATCTACACCGCCATCTCAATAAATATGGAAATATCTACACCGCCATCTGTATGAACATAGAAACATCTACACCGCCATGTGTATAAAGTTGGAAATATCTCCACCGCCATCTGTATCAACATGGAACTATCTACACCGCTATCTGTGTAAACATGGAAATATCTACACCACCAACTGTAGGAACATGGAAATATCTACACCGCTATCTCTATTAACAGGAAAATATCTACACCGCTATCTGTATAAACATGGAAATATCTACACAGCCATCTGTAGGAACATGTAAGTATCTACACCGTTATCTGTATACACATGGAAATATCTACACCGCTATCTGTATAAACATGGAAATATCTACTGCGCTATCTGTGTAAACATGGAAATATCTACACCTCTATCTGTGTAAAGATGGAAATATGTACACTGCTATCTGTATAAAAGTGGAAATATCTACACAGCCATCTGTAGGAATATGTAAATATCTACACCGTTATCTGTATACACATGGAACTTTCTACACCGCTATCTGTATGAACATGGAAATATCTACACCACCATCTGTATGAACATGGAAATGTCTAAACCGCCAACACCATAAACATGGAAATATCTACAGCGCCAACTGTAGGAACATGGAAATATCTACACCGCTTTCTGTATAAACATGGAAATATCTACACCGCTATCTGCATAAAAGTGGAAACACCTCCACCGCTATCTGCATATACTTGGAAATATCTACACCACTATCTGTGTAAACATGGAAATAACTACACGACCAACTGTAGGAACATGGAAATATCTACACCGCTATCTCTATAAACATGGAAATATCTACACCGCTATCTGTATAAACATGGAAATATCTACACAGCCATCTGCAGGAATATGTAAATATCTACACCGTTATCTGTATACACATGGAAATAAGTACACCGCTATCTGTATAAGCATGGAAATATCTACACCGCTATCTGTGTAAACATGGAAATATCTACACCGCTATCTCTAAAAAGAAGGAAATATCTACACCGTTATGTGTATAAAGATGTAAATATCTACACCGCTATCTGTATAAACATGGAAATATCTACACCGCCATCTCTATAAACATGGAAATATCTACACCGCCATCTGTATAAACGTGGAAATATCTACACCGCCATCTGTTGAAACATGCAAATATCTACACCGCCATCTGTATAAAGATGGAAATGTCTACACAGATATCTGTATAAACATGGAAATATCTACACGGCCATCTGTAAAAACATGGAAATATCTACACGGCCATCTCTATAAACAAGGAAATATCTACACCGACATCTCTATAAACATGGAAATATCTACACAGCTATCTGTATAAGGATGGAAATATCTACACCACCATCTGTATGAACATGGAAATATCTACACCGCTATCTGTATAAACTTGGAATTGTCTACACCGCTATCTCAATAAAGATGGAAATGTCTACACCGATGTCTGTATTAACAAGGAAATATCTACAACTCTATCTCTATAAACATGGAAATATCTACACCGCTATCTGTGTAAACATGGAAATACCTACAACGCTATCTCTATGAACATGGAAATATCTACACCTCTATCTCTATAAACATGGAAATATCTACACCGCTATGCCTATTAAAATGAAAATAACAACTCCGCTTTCTCTATAAACATGGAAATATCTACACCGCCATCTGTATAAACACGGAAATATCTACACCGATATCTGTATAGGGATTTAAATACCTACACCACCATCAGTATGAACACGAAAATATCTACACTGCTATCTGTATATACATGGAAATGTCTACACCGCTATCTCTATAAACATGGCAATATCTACACCGCTGTCTGAATAAACAAGGAAATACCTACACCTCAATCTCTACAAACATGGAAATATCTACACCACTATGCCTATTAACATGGAAATAACTACACCGCTATCTCTATAAATATGGATATATCTATACCGCCATCTCTATAAACATGGAAATATCTTCACCGCCATCTGTATAAACATGGAAATATCTACACCGCTATCTGTATAAGGATGGAAATATCTACACCACTTTCTGTATGAACATGGAAATATGTTCACTGCTATCTGTATAAACATGGAAGTATCTACAGCGATATCTGCATAAAAGTGGAAATACCTCCACCGCTATCTGCATATACTTGGAAATATCTGCACCACTATCTGTGTAAACATGGAAATATCTACACAGCCATCAGTAGGAACATGTAAATATCTACACCGTTATCTGAATACACACGGAAATATGTACACCGCTATCCGTAAAAACGTGGAAATATGTACACCGCTATCTGTGTAAACATGGAAATATCTACACCGCTATCTCTTAAAACTTGGATATATCTGTGCCGTTATGTGTATAAACATGGAAATAACCTCACCGCCATCTCTATGAACATGGAAATATCTACACTGCCAACTATATAAATATGGAAATATCTACACCGCCATCTGTATGAACGTGGAAATATCTGCACCGCCAACTCTATAAACATGGAAACATATACACCGCTATCTGTATAAACATGGAAATATCTACGCTGCTATATGTGTAAACATGGAAATATCTACACCGCTATCTGTGTAAACATGGAAATACCTACAACGCTATCTCTATGAACATGGAAATATCTACACCTCTATCTCTGTAAACATGGAAATATCTACACCGCTATCTGTATGAACATGGAAATATCTACACCGCTATCTGTATAAACATGGAAATATCTACACCGGTATCTCTATAAACATGGAGATATCTACACCGCTAACTGTATAAGGATGGAAATATCCACACCGCTATCTGTGTAAACATGGAAATATCTAAAACGCAATCTGTGTAAACATGGAAATATCTACACCGCTATCTCTATAAACATGGCAATATCTACACCGCTATCTGAATAAACAAGGAAATATCTACACCTCAATCTCTACAAACATGGAAATATCTACACCACTATGCCTATTAACATGGAAATAACTACACCGCTATCTCTATAAATATGGATATATCTATACCGCCATCTCTATAAACATGGAAATATCTTCACCGCCATCTGTATAAACATGGAAATATCTACACCGCTATCTGTATAAGGATGGAAATATCTACACCACTTTCTGTATGAACATGGAAATATCTTCACTGCTATCTGTATAAACATGGAAGTATCTACAGCGATATCTGCATAAAAGTGGAAATACCTCCACCGCTATCTGCATATACTTGGAAATATCTGCACCACTATCTGTGTAAACATGGAAATATCTACACAGCCATCAGTAGGAACATGTAAATATCTACACCGTTATCTGAATACACACGGAAATATGTACACCGCTATCCGTAAAAACGTGGAAATATGTACACCGCTATCTGTGTAAACATGGAAATATCTACACCGCTATCTCTTAAAACTTGGATATATCTACGCCGTTATGTGTATAAACATGGAAATAACCTCACCGCCATCTCTATGAACATGGAAATATCTACACTGCCAACTATATAAACATGGAAATATCTACACCGCCATCTGTATGAACGTGGAAATATCTGCACCGCCAACTCTATAAACATGGAAATATCTACACCGCTATCTGTATAAACATGGAAATATCTACGCTGCTATCTGTGTAAACATGGAAATATCTACACCGCTATCTGTGTAAACATGGAAATACCTACAACGCTATCTCTATGAACATGGAAATATCTACACCTCTATCTCTGTAAACATGGAAATATCTACACCGCTATCTGTATGAACATGGAAATATCTACACCGCTATCTGTATAAACATGGAAATATCTACACCGGTATCTCTATAAACATGGAGATATCTACACCGCTAACTGTATAAGGATGGAAATATCCACACCGCTATCTGTGTAAACATGGAAATATCTAAAACGCAATCTGTGTAAACATGGAAATATCTACACCACTATCTCTATAAACATGGCAATATCTACACCGCTATCTGAATAAACAAGGAAATATCTACACCTCAATCTCTACAAACATGGAAATATCTACACCACTATGCCTATTAACATGGAAATAACTACACCGCTATCTCTATAAATATGGATATATCTATACCGCCATCTCTATAAACATGGAAATATCTTCACCGCCATCTGTATAAACATGGAAATATCTACACCGCTATCTGTATAAGGATGGAAATATCTACAAAACTTTCTGTATGAACATGGAAATATCTTCACTGCTATCTGTATAAACATGGAAGTATCTACAGCGATATCTGCATAAAAGTGGAAATACCTCCAACGCTATCTGCATATACTTGGAAATATCTGCACCACTATCTGTGTAAACATGGAAATATCTACACAGCCATCAGTAGGAACATGTAAATATCTACACCGTTATCTGTATACACATGGAAATAAGTACACCGCTATCTGTATAAGCATGGAAATATCTACACCGCTATCTGTGTAAACATGGAAATATCTACACCGCTATCTCTAAAAAGAAGGAAATATCTACACCGTTATGTGTTTAAAGATGTAAATATCTACACCGCTATCTGTATAAACATGGAAATATCTACACCGCCATCTCTATAAACATGGAAATATCTACACCGCCATCTGTATAAACGTGGAAATATCTACACCGCCATCTGTTGAAACATGCAAATATCTACACCGCCATCTGTATAAAGATGGAAATGTCTACACAGATATCTGTATAAACATGGAAATATCTACACGGCCATCTGTAAAAACATGGAAATATCTACACGGCCATCTCTATAAACAAGGAAATATCTACACCGACATCTCTATAAACATGGAAATATCTACACAGCTATCTGTATAAGGATGGAAATATCTACACCACCATCTGTATGAACATGGAAATATCTACACCGCTATCTGTATAAACTTGGAATTGTCTACACCGCTATCTCAATAAAGATGGAAATGTCTACACCGATGTCTGTATTAACAAGGAAATATCTACAACTCTATCTCTATAAACATGGAAATATCTACACCGCTATCTGTGTAAACATGGAAATACCTACAACGCTATCTCTATGAACATGGAAATATCTACACCTCTATCTCTATAAACATGGAAATATCTACACCGCTATGCCTATTAAAATGAAAATAACAACTCCGCTTTCTCTATAAACATGGAAATATCTACACCGCCATCTGTATAAACACGGAAATATCTACACCGATATCTGTATAGGGATTTAAATACCTACACCACCATCAGTATGAACACGAAAATATCTACACTGCTATCTGTATATACATGGAAATGTCTACACCGCTATCTCTATAAACATGGCAATATCTACACCGCTGTCTGAATAAACAAGGAAATACCTACACCTCAATCTCTACAAACATGGAAATATCTACACCACTATGCCTATTAACATGGAAATAACTACACCGCTATCTCTATAAATATGGATATATCTATACCGCCATCTCTATAAACATGGAAATATCTTCACCGCCATCTGTATAAACATGGAAATATCTACACCGCTATCTGTATAAGGATGGAAATATCTACACCACTTTCTGTATGAACATGGAAATATGTTCACTGCTATCTGTATAAACATGGAAGTATCTACAGCGATATCTGCATAAAAGTGGAAATACCTCCACCGCTATCTGCATATACTTGGAAATATCTGCACCACTATCTGTGTAAACATGGAAATATCTACACAGCCATCAGTAGGAACATGTAAATATCTACACCGTTATCTGAATACACACGGAAATATGTACACCGCTATCCGTAAAAACGTGGAAATATGTACACCGCTATCTGTGTAAACATGGAAATATCTACACCGCTATCTGTGTAAACATGGAAATATCTACACCACCAACTGTAGGAACATGGAAATATCTACACCGCTATCTCTATTAACAGGAAAATATCTACACCGCTATCTGTATAAACATGGAAATATCTACACAGCCATCTGTAGGAACATGTAAGTATCTACACCGTTATCTGTATACACATGGAAATATCTACACCGCTATCTGTATAAACATGGAAATATCTACTGCGCTATCTGTGTAAACATGGAAATATCTACACCTCTATCTGTGTAAAGATGGAAATATGTACACTGCTATCTGTATAAAAGTGGAAATATCTACACAGCCATCTGTAGGAATATGTAAATATCTACACCGTTATCTGTATACACATGGAACTTTCTACACCGCTATCTGTATGAACATGGAAATATCTACACCACCATCTGTATGAACATGGAAATGTCTAAACCGCCAACACCATAAACATGGAAATATCTACAGCGCCAACTGTAGGAACATGGAAATATCTACACCGCTTTCTGTATAAACATGGAAATATCTACACCGCTATCTGCATAAAAGTGGAAACACCTCCACCGCTATCTGCATATACTTGGAAATATCTACACCACTATCTGTGTAAACATGGAAATAACTACACGACCAACTGTAGGAACATGGAAATATCTACACCGCTATCTCTATAAACATGGAAATATCTACACCGCTATCTGTATAAACATGGAAATATCTACACAGCCATCTGCAGGAATATGTAAATATCTACACCGTTATCTGTATACACATGGAAATAAGTACACCGCTATCTGTATAAGCATGGAAATATCTACACCGCTATCTGTGTAAACATGGAAATATCTACACCGCTATCTCTAAAAAGAAGGAAATATCTACACCGTTATGTGTATAAAGATGTAAATATCTACACCGCTATCTGTATAAACATGGAAATATCTACACCGCCATCTCTATAAACATGGAAATATCTACACCGCCATCTGTATAAACGTGGAAATATCTACACCGCCATCTGTTGAAACATGCAAATATCTACACCGCCATCTGTATAAAGATGGAAATGTCTACACAGATATCTGTATAAACATGGAAATATCTACACGGCCATCTGTAAAAACATGGAAATATCTACACGGCCATCTCTATAAACAAGGAAATATCTACACCGACATCTCTATAAACATGGAAATATCTACACAGCTATCTGTATAAGGATGGAAATATCTACACCACCATCTGTATGAACATGGAAATATCTACACCGCTATCTGTATAAACTTGGAATTGTCTACACCGCTATCTCAATAAAGATGGAAATGTCTACACCGATGTCTGTATTAACAAGGAAATATCTACAACTCTATCTCTATAAACATGGAAATATCTACACCGCTATCTGTGTAAACATGGAAATACCTACAACGCTATCTCTATGAACATGGAAATATCTACACCTCTATCTCTATAAACATGGAAATATCTACACCGCTATGCCTATTAAAATGAAAATAACAACTCCGCTTTCTCTATAAACATGGAAATATCTACACCGCCATCTGTATAAACACGGAAATATCTACACCGATATCTGTATAGGGATTTAAATACCTACACCACCATCAGTATGAACACGAAAATATCTACACTGCTATCTGTATATACATGGAAATGTCTACACCGCTATCTCTATAAACATGGCAATATCTACACCGCTGTCTGAATAAACAAGGAAATACCTACACCTCAATCTCTACAAACATGGAAATATCTACACCACTATGCCTATTAACATGGAAATAACTACACCGCTATCTCTATAAATATGGATATATCTATACCGCCATCTCTATAAACATGGAAATATCTTCACCGCCATCTGTATAAACATGGAAATATCTACACCGCTATCTGTATAAGGATGGAAATATCTACACCACTTTCTGTATGAACATGGAAATATCTTCACTGCTATCTGTATAAACATGGAAGTATCTACAGCGATATCTGCATAAAAGTGGAAATACCTCCACCGCTATCTGCATATACTTGGAAATATCTGCACCACTATCTGTGTAAACATGGAAATATCTACACAGCCATCAGTAGGAACATGTAAATATCTACACCGTTATCTGAATACACACGGAAATATGTACACCGCTATCCGTAAAAACGTGGAAATATGTACACCGCTATCTGTGTAAACATGGAAATATCTACACCGCTATCTCTTAAAACTTGGATATATCTGTGCCGTTATGTGTATAAACATGGAAATAACCTCACCGCCATCTCTATGAACATGGAAATATCTACACTGCCAACTATATAAATATGGAAATATCTACACCGCCATCTGTATGAACGTGGAAATATCTGCACCGCCAACTCTATAAACATGGAAACATATACACCGCTATCTGTATAAACATGGAAATATCTACGCTGCTATATGTGTAAACATGGAAATATCTACACCGCTATCTGTGTAAACATGGAAATACCTACAACGCTATCTCTATGAACATGGAAATATCTACACCTCTATCTCTGTAAACATGGAAATATCTACACCGCTATCTGTATGAACATGGAAATATCTACACCGCTATCTGTATAAACATGGAAATATCTACACCGGTATCTCTATAAACATGGAGATATCTACACCGCTAACTGTATAAGGATGGAAATATCCACACCGCTATCTGTGTAAACATGGAAATATCTAAAACGCAATCTGTGTAAACATGGAAATATCTACACCGCTATCTCTATAAACATGGCAATATCTACACCGCTATCTGAATAAACAAGGAAATATCTACACCTCAATCTCTACAAACATGGAAATATCTACACCACTATGCCTATTAACATGGAAATAACTACACCGCTATCTCTATAAATATGGATATATCTATACCGCCATCTCTATAAACATGGAAATATCTTCACCGCCATCTGTATAAACATGGAAATATCTACACCGCTATCTGTATAAGGATGGAAATATCTACACCACTTTCTGTATGAACATGGAAATATGTTCACTGCTATCTGTATAAACATGGAAGTATCTACAGCGATATCTGCATAAAAGTGGAAATACCTCCACCGCTATCTGCATATACTTGGAAATATCTGCACCACTATCTGTGTAAACATGGAAATATCTACACAGCCATCAGTAGGAACATGTAAATATCTACACCGTTATCTGAATACACACGGAAATATGTACACCGCTATCCGTAAAAACGTGGAAATATGTACACCGCTATCTGTGTAAACATGGAACTATCTACACCGCTATCTGTGTAAACATGGAAATATCTACACCACCAACTGTAGGAACATGGAAATATCTACACCGCTATCTCTATTAACAGGAAAATATCTACACCGCTATCTGTATAAACATGGAAATATCTACACAGCCATCTGTAGGAACATGTAAGTATCTACACCGTTATCTGTATACACATGGAAATATCTACACCGCTATCTGTATAAACATGGAAATATCTACTGCGCTATCTGTGTAAACATGGAAATATCTACACCTCTATCTGTGTAAAGATGGAAATATGTACACTGCTATCTGTATAAAAGTGGAAATATCTACACAGCCATCTGTAGGAATATGTAAATATCTACACCGTTATCTGTATACACATGGAACTTTCTACACCGCTATCTGTATGAACATGGAAATATCTACACCACCATCTGTATGAACATGGAAATGTCTAAACCGCCAACACCATAAACATGGAAATATCTACAGCGCCAACTGTAGGAACATGGAAATATCTACACCGCTTTCTGTATAAACATGGAAATATCTACACCGCTATCTGCATAAAAGTGGAAACACCTCCACCGCTATCTGCATATACTTGGAAATATCTACACCACTATCTGTGTAAACATGGAAATAACTACACGACCAACTGTAGGAACATGGAAATATCTACACCGCTATCTCTATAAACATGGAAATATCTACACCGCTATCTGTATAAACATGGAAATATCTACACAGCCATCTGCAGGAATATGTAAATATCTACACCGTTATCTGTATACACATGGAAATAAGTACACCGCTATCTGTATAAGCATGGAAATATCTACACCGCTATCTGTGTAAACATGGAAATATCTACACCGCTATCTCTAAAAAGAAGGAAATATCTACACCGTTATGTGTATAAAGATGTAAATATCTACACCGCTATCTGTATAAACATGGAAATATCTACACCGCCATCTCTATAAACATGGAAATATCTACACCGCCATCTGTATAAACGTGGAAATATCTACACCGCCATCTGTTGAAACATGCAAATATCTACACCGCCATCTGTATAAAGATGGAAATGTCTACACAGATATCTGTATAAACATGGAAATATCTACACGGCCATCTGTAAAAACATGGAAATATCTACACGGCCATCTCTATAAACAAGGAAATATCTACACCGACATCTCTATAAACATGGAAATATCTACACAGCTATCTGTATAAGGATGGAAATATCTACACCACCATCTGTATGAACATGGAAATATCTACACCGCTATCTGTATAAACTTGGAATTGTCTACACCGCTATCTCAATAAAGATGGAAATGTCTACACCGATGTCTGTATTAACAAGGAAATATCTACAACTCTATCTCTATAAACATGGAAATATCTACACCGCTATCTGTGTAAACATGGAAATACCTACAACGCTATCTCTATGAACATGGAAATATCTACACCTCTATCTCTATAAACATGGAAATATCTACACCGCTATGCCTATTAAAATGAAAATAACAACTCCGCTTTCTCTATAAACATGGAAATATCTACACCGCCATCTGTATAAACACGGAAATATCTACACCGATATCTGTATAGGGATTTAAATACCTACACCACCATCAGTATGAACACGAAAATATCTACACTGCTATCTGTATATACATGGAAATGTCTACACCGCTATCTCTATAAACATGGCAATATCTACACCGCTGTCTGAATAAACAAGGAAATACCTACACCTCAATCTCTACAAACATGGAAATATCTACACCACTATGCCTATTAACATGGAAATAACTACACCGCTATCTCTATAAATATGGATATATCTATACCGCCATCTCTATAAACATGGAAATATCTTCACCGCCATCTGTATAAACATGGAAATATCTACACCGCTATCTGTATAAGGATGGAAATATCTACACCACTTTCTGTATGAACATGGAAATATCTTCACTGCTATCTGTATAAACATGGAAGTATCTACAGCGATATCTGCATAAAAGTGGAAATACCTCCACCGCTATCTGCATATACTTGGAAATATCTGCACCACTATCTGTGTAAACATGGAAATATCTACACAGCCATCAGTAGGAACATGTAAATATCTACACCGTTATCTGAATACACACGGAAATATGTACACCGCTATCCGTAAAAACGTGGAAATATGTACACCGCTATCTGTGTAAACATGGAAATATCTACACCGCTATCTCTTAAAACTTGGATATATCTGTGCCGTTATGTGTATAAACATGGAAATAACCTCACCGCCATCTCTATGAACATGGAAATATCTACACTGCCAACTATATAAATATGGAAATATCTACACCGCCATCTGTATGAACGTGGAAATATCTGCACCGCCAACTCTATAAACATGGAAACATATACACCGCTATCTGTATAAACATGGAAATATCTACGCTGCTATATGTGTAAACATGGAAATATCTACACCGCTATCTGTGTAAACATGGAAATACCTACAACGCTATCTCTATGAACATGGAAATATCTACACCTCTATCTCTGTAAACATGGAAATATCTACACCGCTATCTGTATGAACATGGAAATATCTACACCGCTATCTGTATAAACATGGAAATATCTACACCGGTATCTCTATAAACATGGAGATATCTACACCGCTAACTGTATAAGGATGGAAATATCCACACCGCTATCTGTGTAAACATGGAAATATCTAAAACGCAATCTGTGTAAACATGGAAATATCTACACCGCTATCTCTATAAACATGGCAATATCTACACCGCTATCTGAATAAACAAGGAAATATCTACACCTCAATCTCTACAAACATGGAAATATCTACACCACTATGCCTATTAACATGGAAATAACTACACCGCTATCTCTATAAATATGGATATATCTATACCGCCATCTCTATAAACATGGAAATATCTTCACCGCCATCTGTATAAACATGGAAATATCTACACCGCTATCTGTATAAGGATGGAAATATCTACACCACTTTCTGTATGAACATGGAAATATCTTCACTGCTATCTGTATAAACATGGAAGTATCTACAGCGATATCTGCATAAAAGTGGAAATACCTCCACCGCTATCTGCATATACTTGGAAATATCTGCACCACTATCTGTGTAAACATGGAAATATCTACACAGCCATCAGTAGGAACATGTAAATATCTACACCGTTATCTGAATACACACGGAAATATGTACACCGCTATCCGTAAAAACGTGGAAATATGTACACCGCTATCTGTGTAAACATGGAAATATCTACACCGCTATCTCTTAAAACTTGGATATATCTACGCCGTTATGTGTATAAACATGGAAATAACCTCACCGCCATCTCTATGAACATGGAAATATCTACACTGCCAACTATATAAACATGGAAATATCTACACCGCCATCTGTATGAACGTGGAAATATCTGCACCGCCAACTCTATAAACATGGAAATATCTACACCGCTATCTGTATAAACATGGAAATATCTACGCTGCTATCTGTGTAAACATGGAAATATCTACACCGCTATCTGTGTAAACATGGAAATACCTACAACGCTATCTCTATGAACATGGAAATATCTACACCTCTATCTCTGTAAACATGGAAATATCTACACCGCTATCTGTATGAACATGGAAATATCTACACCGCTATCTGTATAAACATGGAAATATCTACACCGGTATCTCTATAAACATGGAGATATCTACACCGCTAACTGTATAAGGATGGAAATATCCACACCGCTATCTGTGTAAACATGGAAATATCTAAAACGCAATCTGTGTAAACATGGAAATATCTACACCACTATCTCTATAAACATGGCAATATCTACACCGCTATCTGAATAAACAAGGAAATATCTACACCTCAATCTCTACAAACATGGAAATATCTACACCACTATGCCTATTAACATGGAAATAACTACACCGCTATCTCTATAAATATGGATATATCTATACCGCCATCTCTATAAACATGGAAATATCTTCACCGCCATCTGTATAAACATGGAAATATCTACACCGCTATCTGTATAAGGATGGAAATATCTACAAAACTTTCTGTATGAACATGGAAATATCTTCACTGCTATCTGTATAAACATGGAAGTATCTACAGCGATATCTGCATAAAAGTGGAAATACCTCCAACGCTATCTGCATATACTTGGAAATATCTGCACCACTATCTGTGTAAACATGGAAATATCTACACAGCCATCAGTAGGAACATGTAAATATCTACACCGTTATCTGTATACACATGGAAATAAGTACACCGCTATCTGTATAAGCATGGAAATATCTACACCGCTATCTGTGTAAACATGGAAATATCTACACCGCTATCTCTAAAAAGAAGGAAATATCTACACCGTTATGTGTTTAAAGATGTAAATATCTACACCGCTATCTGTATAAACATGGAAATATCTACACCGCCATCTCTATAAACATGGAAATATCTACACCGCCATCTGTATAAACGTGGAAATATCTACACCGCCATCTGTTGAAACATGCAAATATCTACACCGCCATCTGTATAAAGATGGAAATGTCTACACAGATATCTGTATAAACATGGAAATATCTACACGGCCATCTGTAAAAACATGGAAATATCTACACGGCCATCTCTATAAACAAGGAAATATCTACACCGACATCTCTATAAACATGGAAATATCTACACAGCTATCTGTATAAGGATGGAAATATCTACACCACCATCTGTATGAACATGGAAATATCTACACCGCTATCTGTATAAACTTGGAATTGTCTACACCGCTATCTCAATAAAGATGGAAATGTCTACACCGATGTCTGTATTAACAAGGAAATATCTACAACTCTATCTCTATAAACATGGAAATATCTACACCGCTATCTGTGTAAACATGGAAATACCTACAACGCTATCTCTATGAACATGGAAATATCTACACCTCTATCTCTATAAACATGGAAATATCTACACCGCTATGCCTATTAAAATGAAAATAACAACTCCGCTTTCTCTATAAACATGGAAATATCTACACCGCCATCTGTATAAACACGGAAATATCTACACCGATATCTGTATAGGGATTTAAATACCTACACCACCATCAGTATGAACACGAAAATATCTACACTGCTATCTGTATATACATGGAAATGTCTACACCGCTATCTCTATAAACATGGCAATATCTACACCGCTGTCTGAATAAACAAGGAAATACCTACACCTCAATCTCTACAAACATGGAAATATCTACACCACTATGCCTATTAACATGGAAATAACTACACCGCTATCTCTATAAATATGGATATATCTATACCGCCATCTCTATAAACATGGAAATATCTTCACCGCCATCTGTATAAACATGGAAATATCTACACCGCTATCTGTATAAGGATGGAAATATCTACACCACTTTCTGTATGAACATGGAAATATGTTCACTGCTATCTGTATAAACATGGAAGTATCTACAGCGATATCTGCATAAAAGTGGAAATACCTCCACCGCTATCTGCATATACTTGGAAATATCTGCACCACTATCTGTGTAAACATGGAAATATCTACACAGCCATCAGTAGGAACATGTAAATATCTACACCGTTATCTGAATACACACGGAAATATGTACACCGCTATCCGTAAAAACGTGGAAATATGTACACCGCTATCTGTGTAAACATGGAAATATCTACACCGCTATCTCTTAAAACTTGGATATATCTGCGCCGTTATGTGTATAAACATGGAAATAACCTCACCGCCATCTCTATGAACATGGAAATATCTACACTGCCAACTATATAAATATGGAAATATCTACACCGCCATCTGTATGAACGTGGAAATATCTGCACCGCCAACTCTATAAAAATGGAAATATCTACACCGCTATCTGTATAAACATGGAAATATCTATGCTGCTATATGTGTAAACATGGAAATATCTACACCGCTATCTGTGTAAACATGGAAATACCTACAACGTTATCTCTATGAACATGGAAATATCTACACCTCTATCTCTGTAAACATGGAAATATCTACACCGCTATCTGTATGAACATGGAAATATCTACACCGCTATCTGTATAAACATGGAAATATCTACACCGGTATCTCTATAAACATGGAGATATCTACACCGCTAACTGTATAAGGATGGAAATATCCACACCGCTATCTGTGTAAACATGGAAATATCTAAAACGCAATCTGTGTAAACATGGAAATATCTACACCGCTATCTCTATAAACATGGCAATATCTACACCGCTATCTGAATAAACAAGGAAATATCTACACCTCAATCTCTACAAACATGGAAATATCTACACCACTATGCCTATTAACATGGAAATAACTACACCGCTATCTCTATAAATATGGATATATCTATACCGCCATCTCTATAAACATGGAAATATCTTCACCGCCATCTGTATAAACATGGAAATATCTACACCGCTATCTGTATAAGGATGGAAATATCTACACCACTTTCTGTATGAACATGGAAATATCTTCACTGCTATCTGTATAAACATGGAAGTATCTACAGCGATATCTGCATAAAAGTGGAAATACCTCCACCGCTATCTGCATATACTTGGAAATATCTGCACCACTATCTGTGTAAACATGGAAATATCTACACAGCCATCAGTAGGAACATGTAAATATCTACACCGTTATCTGAATACACACGGAAATATGTACACCGCTATCCGTAAAAACGTGGAAATATGTACACCGCTATCTGTGTAAACATGGAAATATCTACACCGCTATCTCTTAAAACTTGGATATATCTACGCCGTTATGTGTATAAACATGGAAATAACCTCACCGCCATCTCTATGAACATGGAAATATCTACACTGCCAACTATATAAACATGGAAATATCTACACCGCCATCTGTATGAACGTGGAAATATCTGCACCGCCAACTCTATAAACATGGAAATATCTACACCGCTATCTGTATAAACATGGAAATATCTACGCTGCTATATGTGTAAACATGGAAATATCTACACCGCTATCTGTGTAAACATGGAAATATCTACACCGCTATCTGTATGAACATGGAAAAATCTACACCGCCATCTGTATGAACATGGAAATATCTACACAGCTATCTGTATCAAAATGGAAATATCTACACCGATATCTCTATAAACATGGAGATATCTACACCGCTAACTGTATTAGGATGGAAATATCTACACCGCTATCTCTAAAAAGAAGGAAATATCTACACCGTTATGTGTATAAAGATGTAAATATCTACACCGCTATCTCTATAAACATGGAAATATCTACAAAGCCATCTGTATAAACATGGAAATATCTACACCGCTATCTGTATAAACATGGAAATATCTACACCAATATCTCTGTAAACATGGAAATATCTACACCGCAATCTGTACAAACACGGAAATATCTACACCGCCATCTCTATAAACATGGAAATATCTACAGCGCCATCTCTATAAACATGGAAATATCTACACCGCCATCTCTATAAACATGGAAATATCTACTCCGCCATCTGTATAAACATGGAAATATCTACACCGCCATCTCAATAAATATGGAAATATCTACACCGCCATCTGTATGAACATAGAAACATCTACACCGCCATGTGTATAAAGTTGGAAATATCTCCACCGCCATCTGTATCAACATGGAACTATCTACACCGCTATCTGTGTAAACATGGAAATATCTACACCACCAACTGTAGGAACATGGAAATATCTACACCGCTATCTCTATTAACAGGAAAATATCTACACCGCTATCTGTATAAACATGGAAATATCTACACAGCCATCTGTAGGAACATGTAAGTATCTACACCGTTATCTGTATACACATGGAAATATCTACACCGCTATCTGTATAAACATGGAAATATCTACTGCGCTATCTGTGTAAACATGGAAATATCTACACCTCTATCTGTGTAAAGATGGAAATATGTACACTGCTATCTGTATAAAAGTGGAAATATCTACACAGCCATCTGTAGGAATATGTAAATATCTACACCGTTATCTGTATACACATGGAACTTTCTACACCGCTATCTGTATGAACATGGAAATATCTACACCACCATCTGTATGAACATGGAAATGTCTAAACCGCCAACACCATAAACATGGAAATATCTACAGCGCCAACTGTAGGAACATGGAAATATCTACACCGCTTTCTGTATAAACATGGAAATATCTACACCGCTATCTGCATAAAAGTGGAAACACCTCCACCGCTATCTGCATATACTTGGAAATATCTACACCACTATCTGTGTAAACATGGAAATAACTACACGACCAACTGTAGGAACATGGAAATATCTACACCGCTATCTCTATAAACATGGAAATATCTACACCGCTATCTGTATAAACATGGAAATATCTACACAGCCATCTGCAGGAATATGTAAATATCTACACCGTTATCTGTATACACATGGAAATAAGTACACCGCTATCTGTATAAGCATGGAAATATCTACACCGCTATCTGTGTAAACATGGAAATATCTACACCGCTATCTCTAAAAAGAAGGAAATATCTACACCGTTATGTGTATAAAGATGTAAATATCTACACCGCTATCTGTATAAACATGGAAATATCTACACCGCCATCTCTATAAACATGGAAATATCTACACCGCCATCTGTATAAACGTGGAAATATCTACACCGCCATCTGTTGAAACATGCAAATATCTACACCGCCATCTGTATAAAGATGGAAATGTCTACACAGATATCTGTATAAACATGGAAATATCTACACGGCCATCTGTAAAAACATGGAAATATCTACACGGCCATCTCTATAAACAAGGAAATATCTACACCGACATCTCTATAAACATGGAAATATCTACACAGCTATCTGTATAAGGATGGAAATATCTACACCACCATCTGTATGAACATGGAAATATCTACACCGCTATCTGTATAAACTTGGAATTGTCTACACCGCTATCTCAATAAAGATGGAAATGTCTACACCGATGTCTGTATTAACAAGGAAATATCTACAACTCTATCTCTATAAACATGGAAATATCTACACCGCTATCTGTGTAAACATGGAAATACCTACAACGCTATCTCTATGAACATGGAAATATCTACACCTCTATCTCTATAAACATGGAAATATCTACACCGCTATGCCTATTAAAATGAAAATAACAACTCCGCTTTCTCTATAAACATGGAAATATCTACACCGCCATCTGTATAAACACGGAAATATCTACACCGATATCTGTATAGGGATTTAAATACCTACACCACCATCAGTATGAACACGAAAATATCTACACTGCTATCTGTATATACATGGAAATGTCTACACCGCTATCTCTATAAACATGGCAATATCTACACCGCTGTCTGAATAAACAAGGAAATACCTACACCTCAATCTCTACAAACATGGAAATATCTACACCACTATGCCTATTAACATGGAAATAACTACACCGCTATCTCTATAAATATGGATATATCTATACCGCCATCTCTATAAACATGGAAATATCTTCACCGCCATCTGTATAAACATGGAAATATCTACACCGCTATCTGTATAAGGATGGAAATATCTACACCACTTTCTGTATGAACATGGAAATATGTTCACTGCTATCTGTATAAACATGGAAGTATCTACAGCGATATCTGCATAAAAGTGGAAATACCTCCACCGCTATCTGCATATACTTGGAAATATCTGCACCACTATCTGTGTAAACATGGAAATATCTACACAGCCATCAGTAGGAACATGTAAATATCTACACCGTTATCTGAATACACACGGAAATATGTACACCGCTATCCGTAAAAACGTGGAAATATGTACACCGCTATCTGTGTAAACATGGAAATATCTACACCGCTATCTCTTAAAACTTGGATATATCTGCGCCGTTATGTGTATAAACATGGAAATAACCTCACCGCCATCTCTATGAACATGGAAATATCTACACTGCCAACTATATAAATATGGAAATATCTACACCGCCATCTGTATGAACGTGGAAATATCTGCACCGCCAACTCTATAAACATGGAAATATCTACACCGCTATCTGTATAAACATGGAAATATCTACGCTGCTATATGTGTAAACATGGAAATATCTACACCGCTATCTGTGTAAACATGGAAATACCTACAACGCTATCTCTATGAACATGGAAATATCTACACCTCTATCTCTGTAAACATGGAAATATCTACACCGCTATCTGTATGAACATGGAAATATCTACACCGCTATCTGTATAAACATGGAAATATCTACACCGGTATCTCTATAAACATGGAGATATCTACACCGCTAACTGTATA
This sequence comes from Gorilla gorilla gorilla, assembly GCF_029281585.2. Classification (NCBI taxonomy): domain Eukaryota; kingdom Metazoa; phylum Chordata; class Mammalia; order Primates; family Hominidae; genus Gorilla; species Gorilla gorilla. Next base: position 153,846,390 of record NC_073234.2, on the reverse strand, counting down.
AGGATGGAAATATCCACACCGCTATCTGTGTAAACATGGAAATATCTAAAACGCAATCTGTGTAAACATGGAAATATCTACACCGCTATCTCTATAAACATGGCAATATCTACACCGCTATCTGAATAAACAAGGAAATATCTACACCTCAATCTCTACAAACATGGAAATATCTACACCACTATGCCTATTAACATGGAAATAACTACACCGCTATCTCTATAAATATGGATATATCTATACCGCCATCTCTATAAACATGGAAATATCTTCACCGCCATCTGTATAAACATGGAAATATCTACACCGCTATCTGTATAAGGATGGAAATATCTACACCACTTTCTGTATGAACATGGAAATATCTTCACTGCTATCTGTATAAACATGGAAGTATCTACAGCGATATCTGCATAAAAGTGGAAATACCTCCACCGCTATCTGCATATACTTGGAAATATCTGCACCACTATCTGTGTAAACATGGAAATATCTACACAGCCATCAGTAGGAACATGTAAATATCTACACCGTTATCTGAATACACACGGAAATATGTACACCGCTATCCGTAAAAACGTGGAAATATGTACACCGCTATCTGTGTAAACATGGAAATATCTACACCGCTATCTCTTAAAACTTGGATATATCTACGCCGTTATGTGTATAAACATGGAAATAACCTCACCGCCATCTCTATGAACATGGAAATATCTACACTGCCAACTATATAAACATGGAAATATCTACACCGCCATCTGTATGAACGTGGAAATATCTGCACCGCCAACTCTATAAACATGGAAATATCTACACCGCTATCTGTATAAACATGGAAATATCTACGCTGCTATCTGTGTAAACATGGAAATATCTACACCGCTATCTGTGTAAACATGGAAATACCTACAACGCTATCTCTATGAACATGGAAATATCTACACCTCTATCTCTGTAAACATGGAAATATCTACACCGCTATCTGTATGAACATGGAAATATCTACACCGCTATCTGTATAAACATGGAAATATCTACACCGGTATCTCTATAAACATGGAGATATCTACACCGCTAACTGTATAAGGATGGAAATATCCACACCGCTATCTGTGTAAACATGGAAATATCTAAAACGCAATCTGTGTAAACATGGAAATATCTACACCACTATCTCTATAAACATGGCAATATCTACACCGCTATCTGAATAAACAAGGAAATATCTACACCTCAATCTCTACAAACATGGAAATATCTACACCACTATGCCTATTAACATGGAAATAACTACACCGCTATCTCTATAAATATGGATATATCTATACCGCCATCTCTATAAACATGGAAATATCTTCACCGCCATCTGTATAAACATGGAAATATCTACACCGCTATCTGTATAAGGATGGAAATATCTACAAAACTTTCTGTATGAACATGGAAATATCTTCACTGCTATCTGTATAAACATGGAAGTATCTACAGCGATATCTGCATAAAAGTGGAAATACCTCCAACGCTATCTGCATATACTTGGAAATATCTGCACCACTATCTGTGTAAACATGGAAATATCTACACAGCCATCAGTAGGAACATGTAAATATCTACACCGTTATCTGTATACACATGGAAATAAGTACACCGCTATCTGTATAAGCATGGAAATATCTACACCGCTATCTGTGTAAACATGGAAATATCTACACCGCTATCTCTAAAAAGAAGGAAATATCTACACCGTTATGTGTATAAAGATGTAAATATCTACACCGCTATCTGTATAAACATGGAAATATCTACACCGCCATCTCTATAAACATGGAAATATCTACACCGCCATCTGTATAAACGTGGAAATATCTACACCGCCATCTGTTGAAACATGCAAATATCTACACCGCCATCTGTATAAAGATGGAAATGTCTACACAGATATCTGTATAAACATGGAAATATCTACACGGCCATCTGTAAAAACATGGAAATATCTACACGGCCATCTCTATAAACAAGGAAATATCTACACCGACATCTCTATAAACATGGAAATATCTACACAGCTATCTGTATAAGGATGGAAATATCTACACCACCATCTGTATGAACATGGAAATATCTACACCGCTATCTGTATAAACTTGGAATTGTCTACACCGCTATCTCAATAAAGATGGAAATGTCTACACCGATGTCTGTATTAACAAGGAAATATCTACAACTCTATCTCTATAAACATGGAAATATCTACACCGCTATCTGTGTAAACATGGAAATACCTACAACGCTATCTCTATGAACATGGAAATATCTACACCTCTATCTCTATAAACATGGAAATATCTACACCGCTATGCCTATTAAAATGAAAATAACAACTCCGCTTTCTCTATAAACATGGAAATATCTACACCGCCATCTGTATAAACACGGAAATATCTACACCGATATCTGTATAGGGATTTAAATACCTACACCACCATCAGTATGAACACGAAAATATCTACACTGCTATCTGTATATACATGGAAATGTCTACACCGCTATCTCTATAAACATGGCAATATCTACACCGCTGTCTGAATAAACAAGGAAATACCTACACCTCAATCTCTACAAACATGGAAATATCTACACCACTATGCCTATTAACATGGAAATAACTACACCGCTATCTCTATAAATATGGATATATCTATACCGCCATCTCTATAAACATGGAAATATCTTCACCGCCATCTGTATAAACATGGAAATATCTACACCGCTATCTGTATAAGGATGGAAATATCTACACCACTTTCTGTATGAACATGGAAATATGTTCACTGCTATCTGTATAAACATGGAAGTATCTACAGCGATATCTGCATAAAAGTGGAAATACCTCCACCGCTATCTGCATATACTTGGAAATATCTGCACCACTATCTGTGTAAACATGGAAATATCTACACAGCCATCAGTAGGAACATGTAAATATCTACACCGTTATCTGAATACACACGGAAATATGTACACCGCTATCCGTAAAAACGTGGAAATATGTACACCGCTATCTGTGTAAACATGGAAATATCTACACCGCTATCTCTTAAAACTTGGATATATCTACGCCGTTATGTGTATAAACATGGAAATAACCTCACCGCCATCTCTATGAACATGGAAATATCTACACTGCCAACTATATAAACATGGAAATATCTACACCGCCATCTGTATGAACGTGGAAATATCTGCACCGCCAACTCTATAAACATGGAAATATCTACACCGCTATCTGTATAAACATGGAAATATCTACGCTGCTATCTGTGTAAACATGGAAATATCTACACCGCTATCTGTGTAAACATGGAAATACCTACAACGCTATCTCTATGAACATGGAAATATCTACACCTCTATCTCTGTAAACATGGAAATATCTACACCGCTATCTGTATGAACATGGAAATATCTACACCGCTATCTGTATAAACATGGAAATATCTACACCGGTATCTCTATAAACATGGAGATATCTACACCGCTAACTGTATAAGGATGGAAATATCCACACCGCTATCTGTGTAAACATGGAAATATCTAAAACGCAATCTGTGTAAACATGGAAATATCTACACCACTATCTCTATAAACATGGCAATATCTACACCGCTATCTGAATAAACAAGGAAATATCTACACCTCAATCTCTACAAACATGGAAATATCTACACCACTATGCCTATTAACATGGAAATAACTACACCGCTATCTCTATAAATATGGATATATCTATACCGCCATCTCTATAAACATGGAAATATCTTCACCGCCATCTGTATAAACATGGAAATATCTACACCGCTATCTGTATAAGGATGGAAATATCTACAAAACTTTCTGTATGAACATGGAAATATCTTCACTGCTATCTGTATAAACATGGAAGTATCTACAGCGATATCTGCATAAAAGTGGAAATACCTCCACCGCTATCTGCATATACTTGGAAATATCTGCACCACTATCTGTGTAAACATGGAAAATCTACACAGCCATCAGTAGGAACATGTAAATATCTACACCGTTATCTGAATACACACGGAAATATGTACACCGCTATCTGTAAAAACGTGGAAATATGTACACCGCTATCTGTGTAAACATGGAAATATCTACACTGCTATCTCTTAAATCTTGGATATATCTACGCCGTTATGTGTATAAACATGGAAATAACCTCACCGCCATCTCTATGAACATGGAAATATCTACACTGCCAACTATATAAACATGGAAATATCTACACCGCCATCTGTATGAACGTGGAAATATCTGCACCGCCAACTCTATAAACATGGAAATATCTACACCGCTATCTGTATAAACATGGAAATATCTACGCTGCTATCTGTGTAAACATGGAAATATCTACACCGCTATCTGCGTAAACATGGAGATACCTACACCGCTATCTCTATGAACATGGAAATATCTACACCTCTATCTGTGTAAACATGGAAATATCTACACCGCTATCTGTATGAACATGGAAATATCTACACCGCCATCTGTATGAACATGGAAATATCTACACAGCTATCTGTATCAAAATGGAAATATCTACACCGATATCTCTATAAACATGTAGATATCTACACCGCTAACTGTATAAGGATGGAAATATCTACACCGCTATCTCTAAAAAGAAGGAAATATCTACACCGTTATGTGTATAAAGATGTAAATATCTACACCGCTATCTCTATAAACATGGAAATATCTACAAAGCCATCTGTATAAACATGGAAATATCTACACCGATATCTGTATAAACATGGAAATATCTACACCAATATCTCTGTAAACATGGAAATATCTACACCGCAATCTGTACAAACACGGAAATATCTACACCGCCATCTCTATAAACATGGAAATATCTACAACGCCATCTCTATAAACATGGAAATATCTACACCGCCATCTCTATAAACATGGAAATATCTACTCCGCCATCTGTATAAACATGGAAATATCTACACTGCCATCTCTATAAATATGGAAATATCTACACCGCCATCTGTATGAACATAGAAACATCTACACCGCCATGTGTATAAAGTTGGAAATATCTCCACCGCCATCTGTATCAACATGGAACTATCTACACCGCTATCTGTGTAAACATGGAAATATCTACACCACCAACTGTAGGAACATGGAAATATCTACACCGCTATCTCTATTAACAGGAAAATATCTACACCGCTATCTGTATAAACATGGAAATATCTACACAGCCATCTGTAGGAACATGTAAATATCTACACCGTTATCTGTATACACATGGAAATATCTACACCGCTATCTGTATAAACATGGAAATATCTACTGCACTATCTGTGTAAACATGGAAATATCTACACCTCTATCTGTGTAAAGATGGAAATATGTACACTGCTATCTGTATAAAAGTGGAAATATCTACACAGCCATCTGTAGGAATATGTAAATATCTACAGCGTTATCTGCATACACATGGAATTATCTACACCGCTATCTGTATGAACATGGAAATATCTACACCACCATCTGTATGAACATGGAAATGTCTAAACCGCCAACACCATAAACATGGAAATATCTACACCGCCATCTGTATAAACATGGAAATATCTACACCGCCATCTCTATAAACATGGAAATATCTAGACAGCCATCTGTATAAACATGGAAATACCTACACCGTCATCTGTATAAACATGGAAATATCTACACCGCCATCTCTATAAACATGGAAATATCTACACGGCCATGTGTATAAACATGGAAATTTCTACACCGCCATCTATATAAACACAGAAATATCTACACCGCCATCTGTATGAACATGGAAATATCTACACCGCCATCTGTGTAAAGATGGAAATATCTACACAGCTATCTGTATAAACATGGAAATATCTACACCGCTATCTGTGTAAACATGGAAATATCTACACCACAATCTCTATAAACATGGAAATAACTACACCGCCATCTGTATAAACATGGAAATATCTACACAGCTATCTGCATAAACAAGGAAATATCTACAGCTCTATCTCTATAAACATGGAAATATCTACACCGCTATGCCTATTTACATGGAAACAACTACACCGCTATCTGTATAAACATGGAAATATCTACACCGCTATCTGCATAAAAGTGGAAACATCTCCACCGCTATCTGCATATACTTGGAAATATCTACACCACTATCTGTGTAAACATGGAAATAACTACACGACCAACTGTAGGAACATGGAAATATCTACACCGCTATCTGTATAAACATGGAAATATCTACACCGCTATCTGTATAAACATGGAAATATCTACACAGCCATCTGCAGGAATATGTAAATATCTACACCGTTATCTGTATACACATGGAAATAAGTACACCGCTATCTGTATAAGCATGGAAATATCTACACCGCTATCTGTGTAAACATGGAAATATCTACACCGCTATCTCTAAAAAGAAGGAAATATCTACACCGTTATGTGTATAAAGATGTAAATATCTACACCGCTATCTGTATAAACATGGAAATATCTACACCGCCATCTCTATAAACATGGAAATATCTACACCGCCATCTGTATAAACGTGGAAATATCTACACCGCCATCTGTTTAAATATGCAAATATCTACACCGCCATCTGTATAAAGATGGAAATGTCTACACTGATATCTGTATAAACATGGAAATATCTACACGGCCATCTGTAAAAACATGGAAATATCTACACGGCCATCTCTATAAACAAGGAAATATCTACACCGACATCTCTATAAACATGGAAATATCTACACCGCTATCTGTATAAGGATGGAAATATCTACACCACCATCTGTATGAACATGGAAATATCTACACCGCTATCTGTATAAACTTGGAATTGTCTACACCGCTATCTCAATAAAGATGGAAATGTCTACACCGATGTCTGTATTAACAAGGAAATATCTACAACTCTATCTCTATAAACATGGAAATATCTACACCGCTTTCTGTGTAAACATGGAAATAACTACAACGCTATCTCTATGAACATGGAAATATCTACACCTCTATCTCTATAAACATGGAAATATCTACACCGCTATGCCTATTAACATGAAAATAACAACTCCGCTTTCTCTATAAACATGGAAATATCTACACCGCCGTCTGTATATTCACGGAAATATCTACACCGATATCTGTATAGGGATTTAAATACCTACACCACCATCAGTATGAACACGAAAATATCTACACTGCTATCTGTATATACATGGAAATGTCTACACCGCTATCTCTATAAACATGGCAATATCTACACCGCTATCTGAATAAACAAGGAAATATCTACACCTCAATCTCTACAAACATGGAAATATCTACACCACTATGCCTATTAACATGGAAATAACTACACCGCTATCTCTATAAATATGGATATATCTATACCGCCATCTCTATAAACATGGAAATATCTTCACCGCCATCTGTATAAACATGGAAATATCTACACCGCTATCTGTATAAGGATGGAAATATCTACACCACTTTCTGTATGAACATGGAAATATCTTCACTGCTATCTGTATAAACATGGAAGTATCTACAGCGATATCTGCATAAAAGTGGAAATACCTCCACCGCTATCTGCATATACTTGGAAATATCTGCACCACTATCTGTGTAAACATGGAAATATCTACACAGCCATCAGTAGGAACATGTAAATATCTACACCGTTATCTGAATACACACGGAAATATGTACACCGCTATCTGTAAAAACGTGGAAATATGTACACCGCTATCTGTGTAAACATGGAAATATCTACACCGCTATCTCTTAAATCTTGGATATATCTACGCCGTTATGTGCATAAACATGGAAATAACCTCACCGCCATCTCTATGAACATGGAAATATCTACACTGCCAACTATATAAACATGGAAATATCTACACCGCCATCTGTATGAACGTGGAAATATCTGCACCGCCAACTCTATAAACATGGAAATATCTACACCGAAATCTGTATAAACATGGAAATATCTACGCTGCTATCTGTGTAAACATGGAAATATCTACACCGCTATCTGTGTAAACATGGAAATACCTACACCGCTATCTCTATGAACATGGAAATATCTACACCTCTATCTGTGTAAACATGGAAATATCTACACCGCTATCTGTATGAACATGGAAATATCTACACCGCCATCTGTATGAACATGGAAATATCTACACAGCTATCTGTATCAAAATGGAAATATCCACACCGATATCTCTATAAACATGGAGATATCTACACCGCTAACTGTATTAGGATGGAAATATCTACACCGCTATCTCTAAAAAGAAGGAAATATCTACACCGTTATGTGTATAAAGATGTAAATATCTACACCGCTATCTCTATAAACATGGAAATATCTACACCGCCATCTCTATAAACATGGAAATATCTACACCGCCATCTGTATAAATGTGGAAATATCTACACCGCCATCTGTTTAAACATGCAAATATCTACACCGCCATCTGTATAAAATGGAAATGTCTACACTGATATCTGTATAAACATGGAAATATCTACACGGCCATCTGTAAAAACATGGAAATATCTACACGGCCATCTCTATAAACAAGGAAATATCTACACCGACATCTCTATAAACATGGAAATATCTACACCGCTATCTGTATAAGGATGGAAATATCTACACCACCATCTGTATGAACATGGAAATATCTACACCGCTATCTGTGTAAACATGGAAATACCTACAACGCTATCTCTATGAACATGGAAATATCTACACCTCTATCTCTATAAACATGGAAATATCTACACCGCTATGCCTATTAACATGAAAATAACAACTCCGTGTTCTCTATAAACATGGAAATATCTACACCGCCATCTGTATAAACACGGAAATATCTACACCGATATCTGTATAGGGATTTAAATACCTACACCACCATCAGTATGAACACGAAAATATCTACACTGCTATCTGTATATACATGGAAATGTCTACACCGCTATCTCTATAAACATGGCAATATCTACACCGCTATCTGAATAAACAAGGAAATATCTACACCTCAATCTCTACAAACATGGAAATATCTACACCACTATGCCTATTAACATGGAAATAACTACACCGCTATCTCTATAAATATGGATATATCTATACCGCCATCTCTATAAACATGGAAATATCTTCACCGCCATCTGTATAAACATGGAAATATCTACACCGCTATCTGTATAAGGATGGAAATATCTACACCACTTTCTGTATGAACATGGAAATATCTTCACTGCTATCTGTATAAACATGGAAGTATCTACAGCGATATCTGCATAAAAGTGGAAATACCTCCACCGCTATCTGCATATACTTGGAAATATCTGCACCACTATCTGTGTAAACATGGAAATATCTACACAGCCATCAGTAGGAACATGTAAATATCTACACCGTTATCTGAATACACACGGAAATATGTACACCGCTATCCGTAAAAACGTGGAAATATGTACACCGCTATCTGTGTAAACATGGAAATATCTACACCGCTATCTCTTAAAACTTGGATATATCTACGCCGTTATGTGTATAAACATGGAAATAACCTCACCGCCATCTCTATGAACATGGAAATATCTACACTGCCAACTATATAAACATGGAAATATCTACACCGCCATCTGTATGAACGTGGAAATATCTGCACCGCCAACTCTATAAACATGGAAATATCTACACCGCTATCTGTATAAACATGGAAATATCTATGCTGCTATATGTGTAAACATGGAAATATCTACACCGCTATCTGTGTAAACATGGAAATACCTACAACGCTATCTCTATGAACATGGAAATATCTACACCTCTATCTCTGTAAACATGGAAATATCTACACCGCTATCTGTATGAACATGGAAATATCTACACCGGTATCTCTATAAACATGGAGATATCTACACCGCTAACTGTATAAGGATGGAAATATCCACACCGCTATCTGTGTAAACATGGAAATATCTAAAACGCAATCTGAATAAACATGGAAATATCTACACCACTATCTCTATAAACATGGCAATATCAACACCGCTATCTGAATAAACAAGGAAATATCTACACCTCAATCTCTACAAACATGGAAATATCTACACCACTATGCCTATTAACATGGAAATAACTACACCGCTATCTCTATAAATATGGATATATCTATACCGCCATCTCTATAAACATGGAAATATCTTCACCGCCATCTGTATAAACATGGAAATATCTACACCGCTATCTGTATAAGGATGGAAATATCTACACAACTTTCTGTATGAACATGGAAATATCTTCACTGCTATCTGTATAAACATGGAAGTATCTACAGCGATATCTGCATAAAAGTGCAAATACCTCCACCGCTATCTGCATATACTTGGAAATATCTGCACCACTATCTGTGTAAACATGGAAATATCTACACAGCCATCAGTAGGAACATGTAAATATCTACACCGTTATCTGAATACACACGGAAATATGTACACCGCTATCTGTAAAAACGTGGAAATATGTACACCGCTATCTGTGTAAACATGGAAATATCTACACCGCTATCTCTATTAACAGGAAAATATCTACACCGCTATCTGTATAAACATGGAAATATCTACACAGCCATCTGTAGGAACATGTAAATATCTACACCGTTATCTGTATACACATGGAAATATCTACACCGCTATCTGTATAAACATGGAAATATCTACTGCGCTATCTGTGTAAACATGGAAATATCTACACCTCTATCTGTGTAAAGATGGAAATATGTACACTGCTATCTGTATCAAAGTGGAAATATCTACACAGCCATCTGTAGGAATATGTAAATATCTACACCGTTATCTGTATACACATGGAACTTTCTACACCGCTATCTGTATGAACATGGAAATATCTACACCACCATCTGTATGAACATGGAAATTTCTAAACCGCCAACACCATAAACATGGAAATATCTACAGCGCCAACTGTAGGAACATGGAAATATCTACACCGCTTTCTGTATAAACATGGAAATATCTACACCGCTATCTGCATAAAAATGGAAACACCTCCACCGCTATCTGCATATACTTGGAAATATCTACACCACTATCTGTGTAAACATGGAAATAACTACACGACCAACTGTAGGAACATGGAAATATCTACACCGCTATCTCTATAAACATGGAAATATCTACACCGCTATCTGTATAAACATGGAAATATCTACACAGCCATCTGCAGGAATATGTAAATATCTACACCGTTATCTGTATACACATGGAAATAAGTACACCGCTATCTGTATAAGCATGGAAATATCTACACCGCTATCTGTGTAAACATGGAAATATCTACACCGCTATCTCTAAAAAGAAGGAAATATCTACACCGTTATGTGTATAAAGATGTAAATATCTACACCGCTATCTGTATAAACATGGAAATATCTACACCGCCATCTCTATAAACATGGAAATATCTACACCGCCATCTGTATAAACGTGGAAATATCTACACCGCCATCTGTTTAAACATGCAAATATCTACACCGCCATCTGTATTAAGAAGGAAATATGTAAACCGCTATCTGTATAAACATGGAAATATCTACACGGCCATCTGTAAAAACATGGAAATATCTACACGGCCATCTCTATAAACAAGGAAATATCTACACCGACATCTCTATAAACATGGAAATATCTACACCGCTATCTGTATAAGGATGGAAATATCTACACCACCATCTGTATGAACATGGAAATATCTACACCGCTATCTGTATAAACTTGGAATTGTCTACACCGCTATCTCAATAAAGATGGAAATGTCTACACCGATGTCTGTATTAACAAGGAAATATCTACAACTCTATCTCTATAAACATGGAAATATCTACACCGCTATCTGTGTAAACATGGAAATACCTACAACGCTATCTCTATGAACATGGAAATATCTACACCTCTATCTCTATAAACATGGAAATATCTACACCGCTATGCCTATTAAAATGAAAATAACAACTCCGCTTTCTCTATAAACATGGAAATATCTACACCGCCATCTGTATAAACACGGAAATATCTACACCGATATCTGTATAGGGATTTAAATACCTACACCACCATCAGTATGAACACGAAAATATCTACACTGCTATCTGTATATACATGGAAATGTCTACACCGCTATCTCTATAAACATGGCAATATCTACACCGCTATCTGAATAAACAAGGAAATATCTACACCTCAATCTCTACAAACATGGAAATATCTACACCACTATGCCTATTAACATGGAAATAACTACACCGCTATCTCTATAAATATGGATATATCTATACCGCCATCTCTATAAACATGGAAATATCTTCACCGCCATCTGTATAAACATGGAAATATCTACACCGCTATCTGTATAAGGATGGAAATATCTACACCACTTTCTGTATGAACATGGAAATATCTTCACTGCTATCTGTATAAACATGGAAGTATCTACAGTGATATCTGCATAAAAGTGGAAATACCTCCACCGCTATCTGCATATACTTGGAAATATCTGCACCACTATCTGTGTAAACATGGAAATATCTACACAGCCATCAGTAGGAACATGTAAATATCTACACCGTTATCTGAATACACACGGAAATATGTACACCGCTATCCGTAAAAACGTGGAAATATGTACACCGCTATCTGTGTAAACATGGAAATATCTACACCGCTATCTCTTAAAACTTGGATATATCTACGCCGTTATGTGTATAAACATGGAAATAACCTCACCGCCATCTCTATGAACATGGAAATATCTACACTGCCAACTATATAAACATGGAAATATCTACACCGCCATCTGTATGAACGTGGAAATATCTGCACCGCCAACTCTGTAAACATGGAAATATCTACACCGCTATCTGTATAAACATGGAAATATCTATGCTGCTATATGTGTAAACATGGAAATATCTACACCGCTATCTGTGTAAACATGGAAATACCTACAACGCTATCTCTATGAACATGGAAATATCTACACCTCTATCTCTGTAAACATGGAAATATCTACACCGCTATCTGTATGAACATGGAAATATCTACACCGCTATCTGTATAAACATGGAAATATCTACACCGGTATCTCTATAAACATGGAGATATCTACACCGCTAACTGTATAAGGATGGAAATATCCACACCGCTATCTGTGTAAACATGGAAATATCTAAAACGCAATCTGTGTAAACATGGAAATATCTACACCGCTATCTCTATAAACATGGCAATATCTACACCGCTATCTGAATAAACAAGGAAATATCTACACCTCAATCTCTACAAACATGGAAATATCTACACCACTATGCCTATTAACATGGAAATAACTACACCGCTATCTCTATAAATATGGATATATCTATACCGCCATCTCTATAAACATGGAAATATCTTCACCGCCATCTGTATAAACATGGAAATATCTACACCGCTATCTGTATAAAGATGGAAATATCTACACCACTTTCTGTATGAACATGGAAATATCTTCACTGCTATCTGTATAAACATGGAAGTATCTACAGCGATATCTGCATAAAAGTGGAAATACCTCCACCGCTATCTGCATATACTTGGAAATATCTGCACCACTATCTGTGTAAACATGGAAATATCTACACAGCCATCAGTAGGAACATGTAAATATCTACACCGTTATCTGAATACACACGGAAATATGTACACCGCTATCCGTAAAAACGTGGAAATATGTACACCGCTATCTGTGTAAACATGGAAATATCTACACCGCTATCTCTTAAAACTTGGATATATCTACGCCGTTATGTGTATAAACATGGAAATATCCTCACCGCCATCTCTATGAACATGGAAATATCTACACTGCCAACTATATAAACATGGAAATATCTACACCGCCATCTGTATGAACGTGGAAATATCTGCACCGCCAACTCTATAAACATGGAAATATCTACACCGCTATCTGTATAAACATGGAAATATCTACGCTGCTATCTGTGTAAACATGGAAATATCTACACCGCTATCTGTGTAAACATGGAAATACCTACAACGCTATCTCTATGAACATGGAAATATCTACACCTCTATCTCTGTAAACATGGAAATATCTACACCGCTATCTGTATGAACATGGAAATATCTACACCGCTATCTGTATAAACATGGAAATATCTACACCGGTATCTCTATAAACATGGAGATATCTACACCGCTAAGTGTATAAGGATGGAAATATCCACACCGCTATCTGTGTAAACATGGAAATATCTAAAACGCAATCTGTGTAAACATGGAAATATCTACACCACTATCTCTATAAACATGGCAATATCTACACCGCTATCTGAATAAACAAGGAAATATCTACACCTCAATCTCTACAAACATGGAAATATCTACACCACTATGCCTATTAACATGGAAATAACTACACCGCTATCTCTATAAATATGGATATATCTATACCGCCATCTCTATAAACATGGAAATATCTTCACCGCCATCTGTATAAACATGGAAATATCTACACCGCTATCTGTATAAGGATGGAAATATCTACACCACTTTCTGTATGAACATGGAAATATCTTCACTGCTATCTGTATAAACATGGAAGTATCTACAGCGATATCTGCATAAAAGTGGAAATACCTCCAACGCTATCTGCATATACTTGGAAATATCTGCACCACTATCTGTGTAAACATGGAAATATCTACACAGCCATCAGTAGGAACATGTAAATATCTACACCGTTATCTGAATACACACGGAAATATGTACACCGCTATCTGTAAAAACGTGGAAATATGTACACCGCTATCTGTGTAAACATGGAAATATCTACACCGCTATCTCTTAAATCTTGGATATATCTACGCCGTTATGTGTATAAACATGGAAATAACCTCACCGCCATCTCTATGAACATGGAAATATCTACACTGCCAACTATATAAACATGGAAATATCTACACCGCCATCTGTATGAACGTGGAAATATCTGCACCGCCAACTCTATAAACATGGAAATATCTACACCGCTATCTGTATAAACATGGAAATATCTACGCTGCTATCTGTGTAAACATGGAAATATCTACACCGCTATCTGCGTAAACATGGAAATACCTACACCGCTATCTCTATGAACATGGAAATATCTACACCTCTATCTGTGTAAACATGGAAATATCTACACCGCTATCTGTATGAACATGGAAATATCTACACCGCCATCTGTATGAACATGGAAATATCTACACAGCTATCTGTATCAAAATGGAAATATCTACACCGATATCTCTATAAACATGGAGATATCTACACCGCTAACTGTATAAGGATGGAAATATCTACACCGCTATCTCTAAAAAGAAGGAAATATCTACACCGTTATGTGTATAAAGATGTAAATATCTACACCGCTATCTCTATAAACATGGAAATATCTACAAAGCCATCTGTATAAACATGGAAATATCTACACCGCTATCTGTATAAACATGGAAATATCTACACCAATATCTCTGTAAACATGGAAATATCTACACCGCAATCTGTACAAACACGGAAATATCTACACCGCCATCTCTATAAACATGGAAATATCTACAACGCCATCTCTATAAACATGGAAATATCTACACCGCCATCTCTATAAACATGGAAATATCTACTCCGCCATCTGTATAAACATGGAAATATCTACACCGCCATCTCAATAAATATGGAAATATCTACACCGCCATCTGTATGAACATAGAAACATCTACACCGCCATGTGTATAAAGTTGGAAATATCTCCACCGCCATCTGTATCAACATGGAACTATCTACACCGCTATCTGTGTAAACATGGAAATATCTACACCACCAACTGTAGGAACATGGAAATATCTACACCGCTATCTCTATTAACAGGAAAATATCTACACCGCTATCTGTATAAACATGGAAATATCTACACAGCCATCTGTAGGAACATGTAAATATCTACACCGTTATCTGTATACACATGGAAATATCTACACCGCTATCTGTATAAACATAGAAATATCTACACCGATATCTCTATAAACATGGAGATATCTACACCGCTAACTGTATAAAGATGGAAATATCCACACCGCTATCTGTGTAAACATGGAAATATCTAAAACGCAATCTGTGTAAACATGGAAATACCTAAACCACTATCTCTATAAACATGGAAATATCTACAAAGCCATCTGTATAAACATGGAAATATCTACACCGCTATCTGTACAAACACGGAAATATCTACACCGCCATCTCTATAAACATGGAAATATCTACAACTCCATCTCCATAAACATGGAAATATCTACTCCGCCATCTGTATAAACATGGAAATATCTACACCGCCATCTCTATAAATATGGAAATATCTACACCGCCATCTGTATGAACATGGAAATATCTACACCGCCATGTGTATAAAGTTGGAAATATCTCCACCGCCATCTTTATCAACATGGAACTATCTACACCGCTATCTGTGTAAACATGGAAATATCTACACCAACAATCTACACCGCCATCTCAATAAACATGGAAATATCTTCACCGCCATCTGTATAAACATGGAAATATCTACACCGCTATCTGTATAAGGATGGAAATATCTACACCACTTTCTGTATGAACATGGAAATATCTTCACTGCTATCTGTATAAACATGGAAGTATCTACAGCGCTATGTGCATAAAAGTGGAAATACCTCCACCACTATCTGCATATACTTGGAAATATCTGCACCACTATCTGTGTAAACCTGGAAATATCTACACAGCCATCAGTAGGAACATGTAAATATCTACACCGTTATCTGAATACACACGGAAATATGTACACCGCTATCCGTAAAATCGTGGAAATATGTACACCGCTATCTGTGTAAACATGGAAATATCTACACCGCTATCTCTTAAAACTTGGATATATCTACGCCGTTATGTGTATAAACATGGAAATAACCTCACCGCCATCTCTATGAACATGGAAATATCTACACTGCCAACTATATAAACATGGAAATATCTACACCGCCATCTGTATGAACGTGGAAATATCTGCACTGCCAACTCTATAAACATGGAAATATCTACACCACTATCTGTATAAACATGGAAATATCTACGCTGCTATCTGTGTAAACATGGAAATATCTACACCGCTATCTGTGTAAACATGGAAATACCTACACCGCTATCTCTATGAACATGGAAATATCTACACCTCTATCTGTGTAAACATGGAATATCTACACCGCTATCTGTATGAACATGGAAATATCTACACCGCCATCTGCATGAACATGGAAATATCTACACCGCTATCTATATAAACATGGAAATATCTACACCGATATCTCTATAAACATGGAAATATCTACAAAGCCATCTGTATAAACATGGAAATATCTACACCGCCATCTGTATAAACATGCAAATATCTACACCAATATCTCTGTAAACATGGAAATATCTACACCGCTATCTGTACAAACACGGAAATATCTACACCGCTATCCGTGTAAACATGGAAATATCTACACCACAATCTCTATAAACATGGAAATAACTACACCGCCATCTGTATAAACATGGAAATATCTACACAGCTATCTGCATAAACAAGGAAATATCTACAGCTCTATCTCTATAAACATGGAAATATCTACACCGCTATGCCTATTAACATGGAAACAACTACACCGCTATCTGTATAAACATGGAAATATCTACACCGCCATCTCTATAAACATGGAAATGTCTACACCGCCATCTCTATAAACATGGAAATATCTACAGTGCCATCTGTATAAACGTGGAAATATCTACACCGCCATATCTATAAACATGGAAATATCTACACCACCATCTGCATGAACATGGAAATATCTACACCGCAATCTGTGTAAAGATGGAAATATCTACACCGCCATCTGTATAAACACGGAAATATCTACACCGATATCTGTATAGGGATTTAAATACCTACACCACCATCAGTATGAACACGAAAATATCTACACTGCTATCAGTATATACATGGAAATGTCTACACCGCTATCTCTATAAACATGGCAATATCTACACCGCTATCTGAATAAACAAGGAAATATCTACACCTCAATCTCTACAAACATGGAAATATCTACACCACTATGCCTATTAACATGGAAATAACTACACCGCTATCTCTATAAATATGGATATATCTATACCGCCATCTCTATAAACATGGAAATATCTTCACCGCCATCTGTATAAACATGGAAATATCTACACCGCTATCTGTATAAGGATGGAAATATCTACACCACTTTCTGTATGAACATGGAAATATCTTCACTGCTGTCTGTATAAACATGGAAGTATCTACAGCGTTATCTGCATAAAAGTGGAAATACCTCCACCGCTATCTGCATATACTTGGAAATATCTGCACCACTATCTGTGTAAACATGGAAATATCTACACAGCCATCAGTAGGAACATGTAAATATCTACACCGTTATCTGAATACACACGGAATTATGTACACCGCTATCTGTAAAAACGTGGAAATATGTACAACGCTATCTGTGTAAACATGGAAATATCTACACCGCTATCTCTTAAAACTTGGATATATCTATGCCGTTATGTGTATAAACATGGAAATAACCTCACCGCCATCTCTATGAACATGGAAATATCTACACTGCCAACTATATAAACATAGAAATATCTACACCGCCATCTGTATGAACGTGGAAATATCTGCACCGCCAACTCTATAAACATGGAAATATCTACACCGCTATCTGTATAAACATGGAAATATCTATGCTGCTATCTGTGTAAACATGGAAATATCTACACCGCTATCTCTGTAAACATGGAAATACCTACACCGCTATCTGTATGAACATGGAAATACCTACACCTCTATCTGTGTAAACATGGAAATATCTACACCGCTATCTGTATGAACATGGAAATATCTACACCGCCATCTGTATGAACATGGAAATATCTACACTGCTATCTTTATAAACATGGAAATATCTACACCGATATCTCTATAAACATGGAGATATACACACCGCTAACTGTATAAGGATGGAAATATCCACACCGCTATCTGTGTAAACATGGAAATATCTAAAACGCAATCTGTGTAAACATGGAAATATCTAAACCACTATCTCTATAAACATGGAAATATCTACAAAGCCATCTGTATAAACATGGCAATATCTACACCGCTATCTGTATAAATATGGAAATATCTACACCAATATCTCTGTAAACATGGAAATATCTACACTGCTATCAGTACAAACATGGAAATATCTACACCGCCATCTCTATAAAGATGGAAATATCTACACCGCCATCTCTATAAACATGGAAATATCTACACCGCCATCTCTATAAACATGGAAATATCTACCCTGCCATCTGTATAAACATGGAAATATCTACACCGCCATCTCTATAAACATGGAAATATCTACACCGCCATCTGTATGAACATGGAAATATCTACACCGCCATGTGTATAAAGTTGGAAATATCTCCACCGCCATCTGTATCAACATGGAACTATCTACACCGCTATCTGTGTAAACATGGAAATATCTACACCACCAACTGTAGGAACATGGAAATATCTACACCGCTATCTCTATTAACAGGAAAATATCTACACCGCTATCTGTATAAACATGGAAATATCTACACAGCCATCTGTCGGAACATGTAAATATCTACACCGTTATCTGTATACACATGGAAATATCTACACCGCTATCTGTATAAACATGGAAATATCTACTGCGCTATCTGTGTAAACATGGAAATATCTACACCTCTATCTGTGTAAAGATGGAAATATGTACACTGCTATCTGTATAAAAGTGGAAATATCTACACAGCCATCTGTAGGAATATGTAAATATCTACAGCGTTATCTGCATACACATGGAATTATCTACACCGCTATCTGTATGAACATGGAAATATCTACACCACCATCTGTATGAACATGGAAATGTCTAAACCGCCAACACCATAAACATGGAAATATCTACACCGCCATCTGTATAAACATGGAAATATCTACACCGCCATCTCTATAAACATGGAAATATCTAGACAGCCATCTGTATAAACATGGAAATACCTACACCGTCATCTGTATAAACATGGAAATATCTACACCGCCATCTCTATAAACATGGAAATATCTACACGGCCATGTGTATAAACATGGAAATTTCTACACCGCCATCTATATAAACACAGAAATATCTACACCGCCATCTGTATGAACATGGAAATATCTACACCGCCATCTGTGTAAAGATGGAAATATCTACACAGCTATCTGTATAAACATGGAAATATCTACACCGCTATCTGTGTAAACATGGAAATATCTACACCACAATCTCTATAAACATGGAAATAACTACACCGCCATCTGTATAAACATGGAAATATCTACACAGCTATCTGCATAAACAAGGAAATATCTACAGCTCTATCTCTATAAACATGGAAATATCTACACCGCTATGCCTATTAACATGGAAACAACTACACCGCTATCTGTATAAACATGGAAATATCTACACCGCCATCTCTATAAACATGGAAATGTCTACACCGCCATCTGTATAAACATGGAAATATCTACTCCGCTATCTGTATAAACATGGAAATATCTACTCCGCCATCTGTATAAACATGGAAATATCTACACCGCCATCTCTATAAATATGGAAATATCTACACCGCCATCTGTATGAACATAGAAACATCTACACCGCCATGTGTATAAAGTTGGAAATATCTCCACCGCCATCTGTATCAACATGGAACTATCTACACCGCTATCTGTGTAAACATGGAAATATCTACACCACCAACTGTAGGAACATGGAAATATCTACACCGCTATCTCTATTAACAGGAAAATATCTACACCGCTATCTGTATAAACATGGAAATATCTACACAGCCATCTGTAGGAACATGTAAATATCTACACCGTTATCTGTATACACATGGAAATATCTACACCGCTATCTCTATAAACATGGAAATATCTACTGCGCTATCTGTGTAAACATGGAAATATCCACACCTCTATCTGTGTAAAGATGGAAATATGTACACTGCTATCTGTATAAAAGTGGAAATATCTACACAGCCATCTGTAGGAATATGTAAATATCTACACCGTTATCTGTATACACATGGAATTATCTACACCGCTATCTGTATGAACATGGAAATATCTACACCACCATCTGTATGAACATGGAAATGTCTAAACCGCCAACTCTATAAACATGGAAATATCTACAGCGCCATCTGTATGAGTATGGAAATATCTACACCGCCATCTGTATAAACATGGAAATATCTACACCGCTATCTGTATAAACTTGGAATCGTCTACAACGCTTTCTCTATAAACATGGAAATATCTACACCGCTGTCTGTATAAACAAGGAAATATCTACACCGCTATCTCTATAAACATGGAAATATCTACACCGCAATCTGTACAAACACGGAAATATCTACACCGCCATCTCTATAAACATGGAAATATCTACAACGCCATCTCTATAAACATGGAAATATCTACACCGCCATCTCTATAAACATGGAAATATCTACTCCGCCATCTGTATAAACATGGAAATATCTACACCGCCATCTCAATAAATATGGAAATATCTACACCGCCATCTGTATGAACATAGAAACATCTACACCGCCATGTGTATAAAGTTGGAAATATCTCCACCGCCATCTGTATCAACATGGAACTATCTACACCGCTATCTGTGTAAACATGGAAATATCTACACCACCAACTGTAGGAACATGGAAATATCTACACCGCTATCTCTATTAACAGGAAAATATCTACACCGCTATCTGTATAAACATGGAAATATCTACACAGCCATCTGTAGGAACATGTAAATATCTACACCGTTATCTGTATACACATGGAAATATCTACACCGCTATCTGTATAAACATAGAAATATCTACACCGATATCTCTATAAACATGGAGATATCTACACCGCTAACTGTATAAAGATGGAAATATCCACACCGCTATCTGTGTAAACATGGAAATATCTAAAACGCAATCTGTGTAAACATGGAAATACCTAAACCACTATCTCTATAAACATGGAAATATCTACAAAGCCATCTGTATAAACATGGAAATATCTACACCGCTATCTGTACAAACACGGAAATATCTACACCGCCATCTCTATAAACATGGAAATATCTACAACTCCATCTCCATAAACATGGAAATATCTACTCCGCCATCTGTATAAACATGGAAATATCTACACCGCCATCTCTATAAATATGGAAATATCTACACCGCCATCTGTATGAACATGGAAATATCTACACCGCCATGTGTATAAAGTTGGAAATATCTCCACCGCCATCTTTATCAACATGGAACTATCTACACCGCTATCTGTGTAAACATGGAAATATCTACACCAACAATCTACACCGCCATCTCAATAAACATGGAAATATCTTCACCGCCATCTGTATAAACATGGAAATATCTACACCGCTATCTGTATAAGGATGGAAATATCTACACCACTTTCTGTATGAACATGGAAATATCTTCACTGCTATCTGTATAAACATGGAAGTATCTACAGCGCTATGTGCATAAAAGTGGAAATACCTCCACCACTATCTGCATATACTTGGAAATATCTGCACCACTATCTGTGTAAACCTGGAAATATCTACACAGCCATCAGTAGGAACATGTAAATATCTACACCGTTATCTGAATACACACGGAAATATGTACACCGCTATCCGTAAAATCGTGGAAATATGTACACCGCTATCTGTGTAAACATGGAAATATCTACACCGCTATCTCTTAAAACTTGGATATATCTACGCCGTTATGTGTATAAACATGGAAATAACCTCACCGCCATCTCTATGAACATGGAAATATCTACACTGCCAACTATATAAACATGGAAATATCTACACCGCCATCTGTATGAACGTGGAAATATCTGCACTGCCAACTCTATAAACATGGAAATATCTACACCACTATCTGTATAAACATGGAAATATCTACGCTGCTATCTGTGTAAACATGGAAATATCTACACCGCTATCTGTGTAAACATGGAAATACCTACACCGCTATCTCTATGAACATGGAAATATCTACACCTCTATCTGTGTAAACATGGAATATCTACACCGCTATCTGTATGAACATGGAAATATCTACACCGCCATCTGCATGAACATGGAAATATCTACACCGCTATCTATATAAACATGGAAATATCTACACCGATATCTCTATAAACATGGAAATATCTACAAAGCCATCTGTATAAACATGGAAATATCTACACCGCCATCTGTATAAACATGCAAATATCTACACCAATATCTCTGTAAACATGGAAATATCTACACCGCTATCTGTACAAACACGGAAATATCTACACCGCTATCCGTGTAAACATGGAAATATCTACACCACAATCTCTATAAACATGGAAATAACTACACCGCCATCTGTATAAACATGGAAATATCTACACAGCTATCTGCATAAACAAGGAAATATCTACAGCTCTATCTCTATAAACATGGAAATATCTACACCGCTATGCCTATTAACATGGAAACAACTACACCGCTATCTGTATAAACATGGAAATATCTACACCGCCATCTCTATAAACATGGAAATGTCTACACCGCCATCTCTATAAACATGGAAATATCTACAGTGCCATCTGTATAAACGTGGAAATATCTACACCGCCATATCTATAAACATGGAAATATCTACACCACCATCTGCATGAACATGGAAATATCTACACCGCAATCTGTGTAAAGATGGAAATATCTACACCGCCATCTGTATAAACACGGAAATATCTACACCGATATCTGTATAGGGATTTAAATACCTACACCACCATCAGTATGAACACGAAAATATCTACACTGCTATCAGTATATACATGGAAATGTCTACACCGCTATCTCTATAAACATGGCAATATCTACACCGCTATCTGAATAAACAAGGAAATATCTACACCTCAATCTCTACAAACATGGAAATATCTACACCACTATGCCTATTAACATGGAAATAACTACACCGCTATCTCTATAAATATGGATATATCTATACCGCCATCTCTATAAACATGGAAATATCTTCACCGCCATCTGTATAAACATGGAAATATCTACACCGCTATCTGTATAAGGATGGAAATATCTACACCACTTTCTGTATGAACATGGAAATATCTTCACTGCTGTCTGTATAAACATGGAAGTATCTACAGCGTTATCTGCATAAAAGTGGAAATACCTCCACCGCTATCTGCATATACTTGGAAATATCTGCACCACTATCTGTGTAAACATGGAAATATCTACACAGCCATCAGTAGGAACATGTAAATATCTACACCGTTATCTGAATACACACGGAATTATGTACACCGCTATCTGTAAAAACGTGGAAATATGTACAACGCTATCTGTGTAAACATGGAAATATCTACACCGCTATCTCTTAAAACTTGGATATATCTATGCCGTTATGTGTATAAACATGGAAATAACCTCACCGCCATCTCTATGAACATGGAAATATCTACACTGCCAACTATATAAACATAGAAATATCTACACCGCCATCTGTATGAACGTGGAAATATCTGCACCGCCAACTCTATAAACATGGAAATATCTACACCGCTATCTGTATAAACATGGAAATATCTATGCTGCTATCTGTGTAAACATGGAAATATCTACACCGCTATCTCTGTAAACATGGAAATACCTACACCGCTATCTGTATGAACATGGAAATACCTACACCTCTATCTGTGTAAACATGGAAATATCTACACCGCTATCTGTATGAACATGGAAATATCTACACCGCCATCTGTATGAACATGGAAATATCTACACTGCTATCTTTATAAACATGGAAATATCTACACCGATATCTCTATAAACATGGAGATATACACACCGCTAACTGTATAAGGATGGAAATATCCACACCGCTATCTGTGTAAACATGGAAATATCTAAAACGCAATCTGTGTAAACATGGAAATATCTAAACCACTATCTCTATAAACATGGAAATATCTACAAAGCCATCTGTATAAACATGGCAATATCTACACCGCTATCTGTATAAATATGGAAATATCTACACCAATATCTCTGTAAACATGGAAATATCTACACTGCTATCAGTACAAACATGGAAATATCTACACCGCCATCTCTATAAAGATGGAAATATCTACACCGCCATCTCTATAAACATGGAAATATCTACACCGCCATCTCTATAAACATGGAAATATCTACCCTGCCATCTGTATAAACATGGAAATATCTACACCGCCATCTCTATAAACATGGAAATATCTACACCGCCATCTGTATGAACATGGAAATATCTACACCGCCATGTGTATAAAGTTGGAAATATCTCCACCGCCATCTGTATCAACATGGAACTATCTACACCGCTATCTGTGTAAACATGGAAATATCTACACCACCAACTGTAGGAACATGGAAATATCTACACCGCTATCTCTATTAACAGGAAAATATCTACACCGCTATCTGTATAAACATGGAAATATCTACACAGCCATCTGTCGGAACATGTAAATATCTACACCGTTATCTGTATACACATGGAAATATCTACACCGCTATCTGTATAAACATGGAAATATCTACTGCGCTATCTGTGTAAACATGGAAATATCTACACCTCTATCTGTGTAAAGATGGAAATATGTACACTGCTATCTGTATAAAAGTGGAAATATCTACACAGCCATCTGTAGGAATATGTAAATATCTACAGCGTTATCTGCATACACATGGAATTATCTACACCGCTATCTGTATGAACATGGAAATATCTACACCACCATCTGTATGAACATGGAAATGTCTAAACCGCCAACACCATAAACATGGAAATATCTACACCGCCATCTGTATAAACATGGAAATATCTACACCGCCATCTCTATAAACATGGAAATATCTAGACAGCCATCTGTATAAACATGGAAATACCTACACCGTCATCTGTATAAACATGGAAATATCTACACCGCCATCTCTATAAACATGGAAATATCTACACGGCCATGTGTATAAACATGGAAATTTCTACACCGCCATCTATATAAACACAGAAATATCTACACCGCCATCTGTATGAACATGGAAATATCTACACCGCCATCTGTGTAAAGATGGAAATATCTACACAGCTATCTGTATAAACATGGAAATATCTACACCGCTATCTGTGTAAACATGGAAATATCTACACCACAATCTCTATAAACATGGAAATAACTACACCGCCATCTGTATAAACATGGAAATATCTACACAGCTATCTGCATAAACAAGGAAATATCTACAGCTCTATCTCTATAAACATGGAAATATCTACACCGCTATGCCTATTAACATGGAAACAACTACACCGCTATCTGTATAAACATGGAAATATCTACACCGCCATCTCTATAAACATGGAAATGTCTACACCGCCATCTGTATAAACATGGAAATATCTACTCCGCTATCTGTATAAACATGGAAATATCTACTCCGCCATCTGTATAAACATGGAAAAATCTACACCGCCATCTCTATAAATATGGAAATATCTACACCGCCATCTGTATGAACATAGAAACATCTACACCGCCATGTGTATAAAGTTGGAAATATCTCCACCGCCATCTGTATCAACATGGAACTATCTACACCGCTATCTGTGTAAACATGGAAATATCTACACCACCAACTGTAGGAACATGGAAATATCTACACCGCTATCTCTATTAACAGGAAAATATCTACACCGCTATCTGTATAAACATGGAAATATCTACACAGCCATCTGTAGGAACATGGAAATATCTACACCGTTATCTGTATACACATGGAAATATCTACACCGCTATCTCTATAAACATGGAAATATCTACTGCGCTATCTGTGTAAACATGGAAATATCCACACCTCTATCTGTGTAAAGATGGAAATATGTACACTGCTATCTGTATAAAAGTGGAAATATCTACACAGCCATCTGTAGGAATATGTAAATATCTACACCGTTATCTGTATACACATGGAATTATCTACACCGCTATCTGTATGAACATGGAAATATCTACACCACCATCTGTATGAACATGGAAATGTCTAAACCGCCAACTCTATAAACATGGAAATATCTACAGCGCCATCTGTATGAGTATGGAAATATCTACACCGCCATCTGTATAAACATGGAAATATCTACACCGCTATCTGTATAAACTTGGAATCGTCTACAACGCTTTCTCTATAAACATGGAAATATCTACACCGCTGTCTGTATAAACAAGGAAATATCTACACCGCTATCTCTATAAACATGGAAATATCTACACCGCTGTCTGTATAAACAAGGAAATATCTACACCGCTGTCTCTTTAAACATGGAAATATCTACACCGCTCTGCCTATTAACATGGAAATAACTAAACCGATATCTCTATAAACATGGAAATATCTACAACACCATTTCTATAAACATGGAAAAATCTACACCGCCATCTGTATAAACATGGAAATATCTACACAGCCATCTGTATAAACATGGAAATATCTATACCGCCGTCTGTATAAAGATGGAAATGTCTACACAGCTATGTGTATAAACATGGAAATATCTACACCACCATCTGTATAAACATGGAAATATCTACACCGCCATCTCTTTAACATAGAAATATCTATACCGCCATCTGTATGAACATGGAAATATCTACACCTCCATCTGTATAAAGATTGATATATCTACACCGCCGTCTGTATAAACATGGAAATATCTACACCGCTGTCTGTATAAGTATGGAAATCTCTACACCACCATCTGTATGAACATGGAAATATCTACACCGCCATCTGTATAAACATGGAAATATCTACACCGACATCTCTATAAACACGGAAATATTTACACCGACATCTCTATAAACATGAAAATATCTACACCGCCATCTGTATAAACATAGAAATATCTACACCGCCATCTGTATAAACATGGAAATATCTATACTGCCATCTGTATAAGGATGGAAATATCTACACAGCTATGTGTATAAACATGGAAATATCTACACCGCCATCTGTATAAACATGGAAATATCTACACCGCCATCTCTATAAACATGGAAATATCTACACAGCCATCTGTCTAAACATGGAAATACCTACACCGCCATCTGTATAAACATGGAAATATCTACACCGCCATCTCTATAAACATGGAAATACCTACACGGCCATCTGTATAAACATGGAAATATTTACACCGCCATCTATATAAACACAGAAATATCTACACCGCCATTTCTATGAACATGGAAATAGCTACACCGCCATCTGAATAAAGATTGATATATCTACACCGCCGTCTGTATAAACATGGAAATATCTACACCGCTGTCTGTATAAGGATGGAAATCTCTACACCACCATCTCTATGAACATGGAAATATCTACACCGCCATCTGTATAAACTTGGAAATATCTACACCGCCGTCTGTATAAAGATGGAAATATTTACACAGCTAACTGTACAAACATGGAAGTAGCTACACGGCCATCTGTATAAACACGGAAATATCCACACCGCCCTCTCTATAATCACGAAAATATCTACACCACCATCTGTATAAAAACGGAAATATCTACACCGCCATCTCTATACACACGGAAATATCTTCACCGACATCTCTATAAACATGAAAATATCTACACCGCCATCTGTATAAACATAGAAATATCTAGACCGCCATCTGTATAAACATGGAAATATCTATACCGCCGTCTGTATAAAGATGGAAATGTCTACACAGCTATGTGTATAAACATGGAAATATCTACACCAACATCTGTATAAACATGGAAATATCTACACCGCCATCTCTATAAACATGGAAATATCTATACCGCCATCTGTATAAACATGGAAATATTTACACCGCCATCTGTATAAACATGGAAATATCTACACTGCCATCTCTATAAACATGGAATTATCTACACAGCCATTTGTATAAACATGGAAATATCTACACCGCAACTCTATAAACATGGAAATATCTACAACGCCATCTGTATTAACATGGAAATATCTACACCGCTATCTGCATAAAGATGGAAATATCTCCCCCGCCATCTGTACAAACATGGAGATATCTACACCGCCATCTCTATAAACATGGAGATATCTCCACCGCCGTCTGTATGAACATGGAAATATCTACACCGCCATCTGTATAAAGATGGAACTATCTACACCGCCATCTCTATAAGCATGGAAATATCCACACCACCATCTGTATAAAGATGGAAATACCTACACCACCATCTGTATGAACATGGAAATATCTACACCGCTCTCTGTATAAACGTGGAAATGTCTACACCGCTATCTCTATAAACATGGAAATATCTACACCGCTATCTGTATAAACAAGGAAATATCTACACCTCTATTTCTATAAACATGGAAATATCTTCACCGGTATGCCTACTAACATGGAAATAACTACACCACCATCTCTATAAACATGGAAATATCTACACCGCCATCTCTATAAACATGGAAATATCTACACCGCCATCTGTATATACGTGGAACTATCTACACCGCCATCTGTATCAACATGGAACTATCTACACTGCCGTCTGTATAAACATGGAAATATCTACACCGCCATCTCTATAATCATGGAAATATCTACACCGCGATCTGTATGAACATGGAAATATCTACAGCGCCATCTGTATGAAGATGGAAATATCTACACCGCCATCTGTATAAAAATGGAAATGTCTACTCCGCTATCTATATAAGGATGGAAATATCTACACCACCACATGTATCAACATGGAAATATCTACACAGCTGTCTTTATAAATGTGGAAATAGCTACACCGCTACTTGTATAAACACGGAAATATCTACACAGCTGTCTGCATAAAGAAGGAAGTATCTACACTTCTATCTCTATAAACATTGAAATATCTACACCGCTATACCTATTAACATGGAAATAACTACACCGCTATCTCTATAAACATGAAAATATCTACACAGCCATCTCTATAAACATGGAAATATCTACACCGCCATCTGTATAAACCTGGAAATATCTACACCGCCATCTCTATAAACATGGAAATATCTACACCGCCATCTGTATGAACATGGAAATACCTACACCGCCATCTGTGTAAAGATGGAAATATCTACACCGCCATCTGTATAAACACGGAAATATCTACACCGATATCTGTATAGGGATTTAAATATCTACACCACCATCAGTATGAACATGAAAATAACTACACTGCTATCTGTATAAACGTGGAAATGTCTACACCGCTATCTCTATAAACATGGCAATATCTATACCGCTATCTGTATAAACAAGGAAATATCTACACCTCAATCTCTTTAAACATGGAAATATCTACACCACTATGCCTATTAACATGGAAATAACTACACCGCTATCTCTATAAATATGGAAATATCTACACCGCCATCTCTATAAACATGGAAATATCTACACCACCATCTGTATAAAGATGGAAATATCTACATTGCTATCTGTATAAGGATGGAAATACCTACACCACCTTATGTATGAACATGGAAATACCTACACCGCTGTCTGTATAAGGATGGAAATACCTACACCACCATTTGTATGAACATGGAAATATCTTCACTGCTATCTGTATAAACGTGGAAATGTCTACACCGCTATCTCTATAAACATGGAAATATCTACACCGCCATCTCTATAAACATGGAAATATCTACACCGCCATCTCTATAAACATGGAAATATCTACATCGCCATCTGTATAAACATGGAAATATCTACACCGCCATCTGTATAAACATGCAAATATCTACACCGCCATCTGTATAAAGTTGGAAATGTCTACACAGATATCTGTATAAACATGGAAATATCTACATGGCCATCAGTAAAAACATGGAAATATCAACACGGCCATCTCTATAAACAAGGAAATATCTACACCGCCATCTCTATAAACATGGAAATATCTACACCGCTATCTGTATGAACATGGAAATATCTACACCGCCATCTGTATAAAGATTGATATATCTACACCGCCGTCTGTATAAATATGGAAATATCTACACCGCTGTCTGCATAAGGATGGAAATCTCTACACCAACATCTCTATGAACAAGGAAATATCTACACCGCTATCTCTATAAACATGGAAATATCTACACCGCTATCTGAATAAACACGGAAATATCTACACCGCTATCTCTATAAACATGGAAATATCTACACCGCTATGCCTATTAACATGAAAATAACTAAACCGATATCTCCATAAACATGGAAATATCTACAACACCATTTCTATAAACATGGAAAAATCTACAACGCCATCTGTATAAGCATGGAAATATCTACACCGCCATCTGTAAAAACATGGAAATATCTACACCGCCATCTGAATAAAGATGGAAATAATTACACAGCTATCTGTATAAACATGGAAATATCTACACGGCCATCTGTATAAACATGGAAATATCCACACCGCCATCTCTATAATCACGGAAATATCTACACCACCATCTGTATAAACGCGGAAATATCTACACCGCCATCTCTATAAACATGAAAATATCTACACCGCCATCTGTATAAACATAGAAATATCTACACCGCCATCTGTATAAACATGGAAATATCTATTCCGCCATCTGTATAAGGATGGAAATATCTACACAGCTATGTGTATAAACATGGAAATATCTACACCAGCATCTGTATAAACATGGAAATATCTACACCGCCATCTCTATTAACATGGAAATATCTATCCCGCCATCTGTATAAACATGGAAATATCTACACTGCCATCTGTATAAACATGGAAATATATACACTGCCATCTCTATAAACATGGAAATATCTACACAGCCATCTGTATAAACATGGAAATATCTACAACGCCATCTGTATAAACATGGAAATATCTACACTGCCATCTCTATAAACATGGAAATATCTACACCACCATCTGTATTAACATGGTAATACCTACACTGAAATCGCTATAAACATGGAAATATCTACACCGCCATCTGTATAAACATGGAAATATCTACACCGCTATCTGTAAAAGATTTAAATATCTACACCACCATCAGTATGAACACAGAAATATCTACACCGCTATCTGTATAAACGTGGAAATGTCTATACCGCTATCTCTATAAACATGGAAATATCTCCACCGCCACCTGTATGAACGTGGAAATATCTACACTGCCATCTGTATAAAGATGGAAATATCTCCACCGCCACCTGTATAAAGATGGAAATATCTACACCGCCATCTATATAAACATGGAAATATCTACACTGCCATCTGTATGAACATGGAAATATCTACACCGCCATCTGTATAAAGTTGGAAATATCTACACCGCCATCTGTATAAACATGGAAATATCTACACCGCTATCTGTATAAGGATGGAAATATCTACAACACCATCTGTATGAACATGGAAATATATTCACCGCTATCTGTATAAACGTGCAAATGTCTACACCGCTATCTCTATAAACATGGAAATATCTACACCGCTACCTGTATAAACAAGGAAATATCTACGCCTCTATCTCTATAAACATGGAAATATCTACACTGCTAAGCCTATTAACATGGAAATAACAACACTGCTATCTCTATGAAGATGGAAATATCTACACCGCCATCTCTATAAACATGGAAATATCTACAACGCCATCTCTATAAACATGGAAATATCTACACCACCATCTCTATAAACCTGGAAATATCTACACAGCCATCTGTATAAACATGGAAATATCTACACCGCCATCTCTAAAAACATGGAAATATCTACACCGCCATCTGTATGAACATGGAAATATCTACACCGCCATGTGTGTATACATGGAAATATATCCACCGCCATCTGTATCAACATGGAACTATCTACACCGCCATCTGTATAAACATGGAAATATCTACACCGCCATCTCTAGAAACATGGAAATATCTACACCGTGATCTGTATGAACATGGAAATATCTACAGCGCCATCAGTATGAAGATGGAAATATCTACACCGCCATCTGTATAAAATGGAAATATCTACTCCGCTATCTGCATAAGGATGGAAATATCTACACCACCACATGTATCAACATGGAAATATCTACACCGCTATCTGTATAAACGTGGAAATGGCTACACCGCAATGTATATAAACATGGAAATACCTACACAGCTATCTGCATAAACAAGGAAATATCTACAGCTCTATCTCTATAAACATTTAAATATCTACACCGCTATGTCAATTAACATGGAAATAACTACACCGCTATCTCTATAAACATGGAAATATCTACACCGCCATCTCTATAAACATGGATATATCTACATCGCCATCTGTATAAACATGGAAATGTCTACACTGCCAACTGTATAAACATGGAAATATCTACACTGCCATCTCTATAAAGATGGAAATATCTACACAGCTATCTGTATAAACACGGAAATATCTACACCGCCATCTGTATAAACATGGAAATATCTACACCGCCATCTGTATAAACATGGAAATATCTACACCGCCATCTGTATAAACATGGAAATATTTGCACCGCCATCTCTATAAACATGGAACTATCTACACCGCTGTCTGTATGAACATGGAAATATCTACACCGCCATCTCTATAAACATGGAAATATCTACACCGCCATCTGTATAAACATGGAAATATCTACACTGCCATCTGTATAAACATGGAAATATCTACACGGCCATCTGTATAAAGATGGAAATATCTACACCACTTTCTGTATGAACATGGAACTATCTTCACTGCTATCTGTATAAACATGGAAGTATCTACAGCGATATCTGCATAAAAGTGGAAATACCTCCACCGCTATCTGCATATACTTGGAAATATCTGCACCACTATCTGTGTAAACATGGAAATATCTACACAGCCATCAGTAGGAACATGTAAATATCTACACCGTTATCTGAATACACACGGAAATATGTACACCGCTATCCGTAAAAACGTGGAAATATGTACACCGCTATCTGTGTAAACATGGAAATATCTACACCGCTATCTCTTAAAACTTGGATATAGCTACGCCGTTATGTGTATAAACATGGAAATAACCTCACCGCCATCTCTATGAACATGGAAATATCTACACTGCCAACTATATAAACATGGAAATATCTACACCGCCATCTGTATGAACGTGGAAATATCTGCACCGCCAACTCTATAAACATGGAAATATCTACACCGCTATCTGTATAAACATGGAAATATCTACGCTGCTATCTGTGTAAACATGGAAATATCTACAACGCTATCTGTGTAAACATGGAAATACCTACACCGCTATCTCTATGAACATGGAAATATCTACACCTCTATCTGTGTAAACATGGAAATATCTACACCGCTATCTGTATGAACACGGAAATATCTACACCGCCATCAGTATGAACATGGAAATATCTACACCGCTATCTGTATGAACATGGTAATATCTACACCGATATCTCTATAAACATGGAGATATCTACACCGCTAACTGTATAAGGATGGAAATATCCACACCGCTATCTGTGTAAACATGGAAATATCTAAAACGCAATCTGTGTAAACATGGAAATATCTACACCACTATCTCTATAAACATGGAAATATCTACAAAGCCATCTGTATAAACATGGAAATATCTACACCGCTATCTGTATAAACATGGAAATATCTACACCAATATCTCTGTAAACACGGAAATATCTACACCGCTATCTGTACAAACATGGAAATATCTACACCGCCATCTCTGTAAACATGGAAATATCTACAACACCATCTCCATAAACATGGAAATATCTACACCGCCATCTCTATAAACATGGAAATATCTACACCGCCATCTGTATAAACATGGAAATATCTACACCGCCATCTCTATAAATATGGAAATATCTACACCGCGATCTGTATGAACATGGAAATATCTACACCGACATGTGTATAAAGTTGGAAATATCTCCACCGCCATCTGTATCAACATGGAACTATCTACACCGCTGTCTGTGTAAACATGGAAATATCTACACCACCAACTGTAGGAACATGGAAATATCTACACCGCTATCTCTATTAACAGGAAAATATCTACACCGCTATCTGAATAAACATGGAAATATCTACACAGCCATCTGTAGGAACATGTAAATATCTACACCGTTATCTGTATACACATGGAAATATCTACACCGCTATCTGTATTAACATGGAAATATCTACTGCGCTATCTGTGTAAACATGGAAATATCTACACCTCTATCTGTTTAAAGATGGAAATATGTACACTGCTATCTGTATAAAAGTGGAAATAGCTACACAGCCATCT
Organism: Gorilla gorilla gorilla; assembly: GCF_029281585.2. Classification (NCBI taxonomy): domain Eukaryota; kingdom Metazoa; phylum Chordata; class Mammalia; order Primates; family Hominidae; genus Gorilla; species Gorilla gorilla. The sequence continues at coordinate 153,810,441 of NC_073234.2, read as the reverse complement.
GTAGGAATATGTAAATATCTAAACCGTTATCTGTATACACATGGAATTATCTACACCGCTATCTGTATGAACATGGAAATATCTACACCACCATCTGTACGAACATGGAAATGTCTAAACCGCCAACACCATAAACATGGAAATATCTACAGCGCCAACAGTAGGAACATGGAAATATCTACACCGCCATCTGTATAAACATGGAAATATCTACACCGCCATCTCTATAAACATGGAAATATCTACACCGCCATCTGTATAAACGTGGAAATATCTACACCGCCATCTGTTTAAACATGCAAATATCTACACCGCCATCTGTATAAAGATGGAAATGTCTACACAGATATCTGTATAAACATGGAAATATCTACACGGCCATCTGTAAAAACATGGAAATATCTACACGGCCATCTCTATAAACAAGGAAATATCTACACCGACATCTCTATAAACATGGAAATATCTACACCGCTATCTGTATAAGGATGGAAATATCTACACCACCATCTGTATGAACATGGAAATATCTACACCGCTATCTGTATAAACTTGGAATTGTCTACACCGCTATCTCTATAAAGATGGAAATGTCTACACCGCTGTCTGTATTAACAAGGAAATATCTACAACTCTATCTCTATAAACATGGAAATATCTACACCGCTATGCCTATTAACTTGAAAATAACAACTCCGCTTTCTCTATAAACATGGAAATATCTACACCGCCATCTGTATAAACTTGGAAGTATCTACACCGGTACCTGTATGAACATGGAAATATCTACACTGCTATCTGTTTGAAGATGGAAATATCTACACCGCTATCTGCATGAAAATGGAAATATCTACACAGCTATCTGCATATACATGGAAATATCTACACCGCCATCTGTATGAACATGGAAATATCTGCACCGCCATCTGTATGAACATATAAATATCTACACCGCCATCTGTATTAAGATGGAGATATCTACACCGCTATCTGTATAAACATGGAAATATGTACACCGCTACCTGTATAAACATGGAAGTATCAGCACCACTATCGGTATGAACATGGCAATATCTTCACGGCTATCTGTATGAACATGGAAATATCTACACCGCTACCTGTATGAACATGGAAATATCTTCACCGCCATCTGTATGAACATGGATATATCTACACAGCCATCTGGATGAACATGGAAATATCTACACCACTATCTGTATGAACATGGAAATATCTACACCGCTATCTGTATGAACATGGAAATATCTACACAGCCATCTGGATGAACACGGAAATATCTACACCGCTATCTGTATGAACATGGAAATACATACACCGCTATCTGTATGAACATGGAAATATCTACACTGCTATCTGTATGAACAAGGAAATATCTTCACCGCCATCTGTATGAACATGGATATATCTACACAGCCATCTGGATGAACATGGAAATATCTGCACCGCTATCTGTATGAACATGGAAATATCTACAACGCTATCTGTATGAACATGGATATATCTACACAGGCATCTGGATGAACATGGAAATATCTACACCACTATCTGAGTAAACATGCATACAACTTCACCGCTATCTGTATAAACATGGAAATATCTACACCGCTATCTTTATGAACGTGGAAATATCTACACCGATTACTGTTTGAACAGGGAAATATATACACCGCTATCTGCATGAAAATGGAAATATCTACACAGCTATCTGCATATACATGGAAATATCTACACAGCTATCTCTTTACACATGGAAATAACTACACCGCTATCTGTATGAACATGGAAATATCTACACCGCTATCTGTATGAACATGGAAATATCTTCATGGCCATCTGTATGAACATAGATATATCTACACAGCCATCTGGATGAACATGTAAATATCTGCTCCGCTATCTGTATGAACATGGAAATATCTACAATGCTATCTGTATGAACATGGATATATCTAAACAGCCATCTGGATTAACATGGAAATATCTACACCACTATCTGTGTAAACATGCATACATCTTCACCGCTATCTGTATAAACATGGAAATATCTACACCGGTATCTTTATGAACATGGAAATATCTACACCGCTAACTGTTTGAACTGGGAAATATATACACCGCTATCTGCATGAAAATGGAGATATCTACACAGCTATCTGCATATACATGGAAATATCTACACAGCTATCTCTTTACACATGGAAATAACTACACCGCTATCTGTATGAACATGGAAATATCTACACCGCCATCGGTATGAACATGGAAATATCTGCACCGCCATCTGTATGAACATATAAATATCTACACCGCCATCTGTATTAAGAAGGAGATATACTCACTGCTATCTGTATAAACATGGAAATATCTACACCTCTATCTGTTTGAACATGGAAATATCTACACAGCTATCTGCATATACATGGAAATATCTACACAGCTATCTCTTTACACATGGAAATAACTATACCGCTATCTGTATGAACATGGAAATATCTTCACCGCCATCTGTATGAACATGGATATATCTACACAGCCATCTGGATGAACATGGAAATATCTACACCGCTATCTGTATGAACATGGAAATATATACACCGCTATCTGTATGAACATGGAAATATCTACACAGCCATCTGGAAGAACATGGAAATTTCTACACCGCTATCTGTATGAACATGGAAATACATACACCGCTATCTGAATGAACATGGAAATATCTACACGGCTATCTGTATGAACATGGAAATATCTACACCGCTATCTGTATGAACAAAGAAATATCTTCACCTCCATCTGTATGAACATGGATATATCTACACAGCCATCTGGATGAACATGGAAATATCTGCACCGCTATCAGTATGAACATGGAAATATCTACACCGCTATCTGTATGAACATGGCTATATCAACACAACCATCTGGATGAACATGGAAATATCTACACCGCTATTCATGTAAACATGCATACATCTTCACCGCTATCTGTATAAACATGGAAATATCTACACCGCTATCTTTATGAACATGGAAATATCTACACCGCTATCTGTTTGAAAAGAGAAATATGTACACCGCTATCTTCATGAAAATGGAAATATCTACCCAGCTATCTGCATATACATGGAAATGTCTACACAGCTATCACTTTACACATGGAAATAACTACACCGCTATCTGTATGAACATGGAAATATCTACACCGCCATCTGTATGAACATGGAAATATCCGCACCGCCATCTGTATGAACATATAAATATCTTCACCGCCATCTGTATTAAGATGGAGATATCTACACCGCTATCTGTATAAACATGGAAATATCTACACCGCTACCTGTATAATCATGGAAATATCAGCACCGCTATCGGTATGAACATGGAAATATCTACACCACCATCTGTAAGAACATGGAAATATCTTCACCGCCATCTGTATGAACATGGATATATCTACACAGAAATCTGTATGAACATGGAAATATCTACTCCGCTATCTGTATGATCATGGAAATATCTACACCGCTATCTGTATGAACATGGAAATATCTTCACCGCCATCTGTATGAACATGGATATGTCTCCACAGCCATCTGGATGAACATGGAAATATCTACACCGCTATCTGTATGAACATGGATATATCTACACAGCCATCTGGATGAACATGGAAATATCTACACTGCAATCTGTATGAACATGGAAATATCTACACCGCTATCTGTATGAACATGGAAATATCTACACAGCCATCTGGATGAACATGGAAATATCTACACCGCCATCTGCATGAACATGGAAATACATACACCGCTATCTGTATGAACATGGAAATACATACACGGCTATCTGTATGAACATGGAAATATCTACACCGCTATCTGTATGAACAAGGAAATATCTTCCCTGCCATCTGTATGAACATGGATATATCTACACAGCCATCTGGATGAACATGGAAATATCTGCACCGCTATCTGTATGAACATGGAAATATCTACAACGCTATCTGTATGAACATGGATATATGTACTCAGGCATCTGGATGAACATGGAAATATCTACAACACTATCTGTGTAAACATGCATACAACTTCACCGCTATCTGTATAAACATGGAAATATCTACACCGCTATCTTTATGAACATGGAAATATCTACACCGATATCTGTTTGAACAGGGAAATATAAACACCGCTATCTGCATGAAAATGGAAATATCTACACAGCTATCTGCATATACATGGAAATATCTACACAGCTATCTCTTTACAAATGGAAATAACTACACCGCTATCTGTATGAACATGGAAATATCTACACCGCCATCTGTATAAACATGGAAATATCTGCACCACCATCTGTATGAACATATAAATATCTACACCGCCATCTGTATTAAGATGGAGTTATCTGCACCTCTATCTGTATAAACATGGAAATATCTACACCACTATCTGTATAAACACGGAAATATCTAAACCGCTATGTGTATAAACATGGAAATATCTACACCGCTATCTGTATAAACATGGAAATATCTACACCGCTACCTGTATAAACATGGAAATATCAGCACCGCTATCGGTATGAACATGGAAATATCTACACCGCCATCTGTAAGAACATGGAAATATCTTCACCGCCATCTGTATGAACATAGATATATGTACACAGCCGTCTGTATGATCATGGAAATATCTACTCCGCTATCTGTATGAACACGGAAATATCTACACCGCTATCTGTATGAACATGGAAGTATCTTCACCACCATATGCATGAACATGGATATGTCTACACAGCCATCTGGATGAACATGGAAATATCTACACCGCTATCTGTATGAACATGGAAATATCTTCACAGCCATCTGTATGAACACGGAAATATCTACACCGCCATCTGTATGAACATGGAAATATCTACACCGCTATCTGTATGAACATGGTAATATCTACACCGATATCTCTATAAACATGGAGATATCTACACCGCTAACTGTATAAGGATGGAAATATCCACACCGCTATCTGTGTAAACATGGAAATATCTAAAACGCAATCTGTGTAAACATGGAAATATCTACACCACTATCTCTATAAACATGGAAATATCTAGAAAGCCATCTGTATAAACATGGAAATATCTACACCGCTATCTGTATAAACATGGAAATATCTACACCAATATCTCTGTAAACATGGAAATATCTACACCGCTATCTGTACAAACATGGAAATATCTACACCGCCATCTCTATAAACATGGAAATATCTACAACACCATCTCTACAAACATGGAAATATCTACACCGCCATCTCTATAAACATGGAAATATCTACACCGCCATCTGTATAAACATGGAAATATCTACACCGCCATCTCTATAAATATGGAAATATCTACACCGCGATCTGTATGAACATGGAAATATCTACACCGACATTTGTATAAAGTTGGAAATATCTCCACCGCCATCTGTATCAACATGGAACTATCTACACCGCTGTCTGTGTAAACATGGAAATATCTACACCACCAACTGTAGGAACATGGAAATATCTACACCGCTATCTATATTAACAGGAAAATATCTACACCGCTATCTGAATAAACATGGAAATATCTACACAGCCATCTGTAGGAACATGTAAATATCTACACCGTTATCTGTATACACATGGAAATATCTACACCGCTATCTGTATAAACATGGAAATATCTACTGCGCTATCTGTGTAAACATGGAAATATCTACACCTCTATCTGTGTAAAGATGGAAATATGTACACTGCTATCTGAATAAAAGTGGAAATATCTACACAGCCATCTGTAGGAATATGTAAATATCTACACCGATATCTGTATACACATGGAATTATCTACACCGCTATCTGTATGAACATGGAAATATCTACACCACCATCTGTATGAACATGGAAATGTCTAAACCGCCAACACCATAAACATGGAAATATCTACAGCGCCAACAGTAGGAACATGGAAATATCTACACCGCCATCTGTATAAACATGGAAATATCTACACCGCCATCTCTATAAACATGGAAATATCTACACCGCCATCTGTATAAACGTGGAAATATCTACACCGCCATCTGTTTAAACATGCAAATATCTACACCGCCATCTGTATAAAGATGGAAATGTCTACACAGATATCTGTATAAACATGGAAATATCTACACGGCCATCTGTAAAAACATGGAAATATGTACACGGCCATCTCTATAAACAAGGAAATATCTACACCGACATCTCTATAAACATGGAAATATCTACACCGCTATCTGTATAACGATGGAAATATCTACACCACCATCTGTATGAACATGGAAATATCTACACCGCTATCTGTATAAACTTGGAATTGTCTACACCGCTATCTCTATAAAGATGGAAATGTCTACACCGCTGTCTGTATTAACAAGGAAATATCTACAACTCTATCTCTATAAACATGGAAATATCTACACCGCTATGCCTATTAACATGAAAATAACAACTCCGCTTTCTCTATAAACATGGAAATATCTACACCGCCATCTGTATAAACATGGAAATATCTACACCGCCATCTGAATAAACATGGAAATATCTACACCGCCCTCTCTATAAACATGGTAATATCTACACAGCCATCTCTATAAACATGGAAATATCTACACCGCCATCTGTATAAACCTGGAAATATCTACACCGCCATCTCTATAAACAAGGAAATATCTACACTGCCATCTCTATAAACATGGAAATATCTACACCACCATCTGTATTAACATGGTAATACCTACATTGCAATCGCTATAAACATGGAAATATCTACACCGCCATCTGTATAAACATGGAAATATCTACACCGCTATCTGTAAAAGATTTAAATATCTACACCACCATCAGTATGAACACAGAAATACCTACACCGCTATCTGTATAAACGTGGAAATGTCTATACCGCTATCTCTATAAACATGGAAATATCTCCACCGCCATCTATATAAACATGGAAATATCTACACCGCCATCTGTATAAACATGGAAATATCTACACCGCCATCTGTATAAAGATGGAAATATTTACACAGCTAACTGTACAAACATGGAAATAGCTACACGGCCATCTGTATAAACACGGAAATATCCACACCGCCCTCTCTATAATCACGAAAATATCTACACCACCATCTGTATAAAAACGGAAATATCTACACCGCCATCTCTATACACACGGAAATATCTTCACCGACATCTCTATAAACATGAAAATATCTACACCGCCATCTGTATAAACATAGAAATATCTACACCGCCATCTGTATAAACATGGAAATATCTATACCGCCGTCTGTATAAAGATGGAAATGTCTACACAGCTATGTGTATAAACATGGAAATATCTACACCACCATCTGTATAAACATGGAAATATCTACACCGCCATCTCTATAAACATGGAAATATCTATACCGCCATCTGTATAAACATGGAAATATCTACACCGCCATCTGTATAAACATGGAAATATCTACACTACCATCTCTATAAACATGGAATTATCTACACAGCCATTTGTATAAACATGGAAATATCTACACCGCCATCTGTATAAACATGGAAATATCTACACCGCCATCTCTATAAACATGGAAACATCTACACCACCATCTGTATAAACATGGTAATATCTACACTGCCATCTCTATAAACATGGAAATATCTACACCGCCATCTGTATGAACATGGAAATACCTACACCGCCATCTATGTAAAGATGGAAATATCTACACCGCCATCTGTATAAACATGGAAATATCTACACCGCTATCTGTATAAAGATTTAACTATCTACACCACAATCAGTATGAACACAGAAATATCTACACCGCTATCTGTATAAACGTGGAAATGTCAATACCGCTATCTGTATAAACATGGAAATATCTACACCGCCACCTGTATGAACATGGAAATATCTCCACCGCCATCTGTATAAAGATGGAAATATCTACACCGCAACTCTATAAACATGGAAATATCTACAACGCCATCTGTATTAATATGGAAATATCTACACCGCTATCTGCATAAAGATGGAAATATCTCCCCCGCCATCTGTACAAACATGGAGATATCTACACCGCCATCTCTATAAACATGGAGATATCTCCACCGCCGTCTGTATGAACATGGAAATATCTACACCGCCATCTGTATAAAGATGGAACTATCTACACCGCCATCTCTATAAGCATGGAAATATCCACACCACCATCTGTATAAAGATGGAAATACCTACACCACCATCTGTATGAACATGGAAATATCTACACCGATATCTGTATAAACGTGGAAATGTCTACACCGCTATCTCTATAAACATGGAAATATCTACACCGCTATCTGTATAAACAAGGAAATATCTACACCTCTATTTCTATAAACATGGAAATATCTTCACCGGTATGCCTACTAACATGGAAATAACTACACCACCATCTCTATAAACATGGAAATATCTACACCGCCATCTCTATAAACATGGAAATATCTACACCGCCATCTGTATATACGTGGAACTATCTACACCGCCATCTGTATCAACATGGAACTATCTACACCGCCATCTGTATAAACATGGAAATATCTACACCGCCATCTCTATAATCATGGAAATATCTACACCGCGATCTGTATGAACATGGAAATATCTACAGCGCCATCTGTATGAAGATGGAAATATCTACACCGCCATCTGTATAAAAATGGAAATGTCTACTCCGCTATCTATATAAGGATGGAAATATCTACACCACCACATGTATCAACATGGAAATATCTACACAGCTGTCTTTATAAATGTGGAAATAGCTACACCGCTATTTATATAAACACGGAAATATCTACACAGCTGTCTGTATAAAGAAGGAAGTATCTACACTTCTATCTCTATAAACATTGAAATATCTACACCGCTATACCTATTAACATGGAAATAAATACACCGCTATCTCTATAAACATGGAAATATCTACACAGTCATCTCTATAAACATGGAAATATCTACACCGCCATCTGTATAAACCTGGAAATATCTACACCGCCATCTCTATAAACATGGAAATATCTACACCGCCATCTGTATGAACATGGAAATACCTACACCGCCATCTGTGTAAAGATGGAAATATCTACACCGCCATCTGTATAAACACGGAAATATCTACACCGATATCTGTATAGGGATTTAAATATCTACACCACCATCAGTATGAACATGAAAATAACTACACTGCTATCTGTATAAACGTGGAAATGACTACACCGCTATCTCTATAAACATGGCAATATCTATACCGCTATCTGTATAAACAAGGAAATATCTACACCTCAATCTCTTTAAACATGGAAATATCTACACCACTATGCCTATTAACATGGAAATAACTACACCGCTATCTCTATAAATATGGAAATATCTACACCGCCATCTCTATAAACATGGAAATATCTACACCACCATCTGTATAAAGATGGAAATATCTACATTGCTATTTGTATAAGGATGGAAATACCTACACCACCTTATGTATGAACATGGAAATACCTACACCGCTGTCTGTATAAGGATGGAAATACCTACACCACCATTTGTATGAACATGGAAATATCTTCACTGCTCTCTGTATAAACGTGGAAATGTCTACACCGCTATCTCTATAAACATGGAAATATCTACACCGCCATCTCTATAAACATGGAAATATCTACACCGCCATCTCTATAAACATGGAAATATCTACATCGCCATCTGTATAAACATGGAAATATCTACACCGCCATCTGTATAAACATGCAAATATCTACACTGCCATCTGTATAAAGTTGGAAATGTCTACACAGATATCTGTATAAACATGGAAATATCTACATGGCCATCTGTAAAAACATGGAAATATCAACACGGCCATCTCAATAAACAAGGAAATATCTACACCGACATCTCTATAAACATGGAAATATCTACACCGCTATCTGTATAAGGATGGAAATATCTACACCACCATCTGTATGAACATGGAAATATCTACACTGCTATCTGTATAAACTTGGAATTGTCTACACCTCTATCTCAATGAAGATGGAAATATCTACACCGCTGTCTGTATTAACAAGGAAATATTTACAACTCTATCTCTAAAAACATGGAAATATCTACACCGCTATGCCTATTAACATGGAAATAACAACTCCGCTTTCTCTATAAACATGGAAATATTTACAACGCCATCAGTATAAACATGGAAATATCTACACCGCCATCTGTATAAACATGGAAATATCTACACCGCCATCTCTATAAACATGGAAATATCTACACAGCCATCTGTATAAACATGGAAATACCTACACCGTCATCTGCATACACATGGAAATATCTACACCGCCATCTCTATAAACATGGAAATATCTACACGGACATGTATATAAAAATGAAAATATCTACACCGCCATCTATATAAACACAGAAATATCTACACCGCCATCTGTATGAACATGGAAATATCTACACCGCCATCTGTATAAAGATTGATATATCTACACCGCCGTCTGTATAAATATGGAAATATCTACACCGCTGTCTGCATAAGGATGGAAATCTATACACCAACATCTGTATGAACAAGGAAATATCTACACCGCTATCTCTATAAACATGGAAATATCTACACCGCTATCTGAATAAACAAGGAAATATCTACACCGCTATCTCTATAAACATGGAAATATCTACACCGCTATGCCTATTAACATGAAAATAACTAAACCGATATCTCCATAAACATGGAAATATCTACAACACCATTTCTATAAACATGGAAAAATCTACAACGCCATCTGTATAAGCATGGAAATATCTACACCGCCATCTGTAAAAACATGGAAATATCTACACCGCCATCTGTATAAAGATGGAAATAATTACACAGCTATCTGTATAAACATGGAAATAACTACACGGCCATCTGTATAAACATGGAAATATCCACACCGCCATCTCTATAATCACGGAAATATCTACACCACCATCTGTATAAACGCGGAAATATCTACACCGCCATCTCTATAAACATGAAAATATCTACACCGCCATCTGTATAAACATAGAAATATCTACACCGCCATCTGTATAAACATGGAAATATCTATTCCGCCATCTGTATAAGGATGGAAATATCTACACAGCTATGTGTATAAACATGGAAATATCTACACCAGCATATGTATAAACATGGAAATATCTACACCGCCATCTCTATTAACATGGAAATATCTATCCCGCCATCTGTATAAACATGGAAATATCTACACTGCCATCTGTATAAACATGGAAATATCTACACTGCCATCTCTATAAACATGGAAATATCTACACAGCCATCTGTATAAACATGGAAATATCTACAACGCCATCTGTATAAACATGGAAATATCTACACCGCTATCTGTATAAGGATGGAAATATCTACAACACCATCTGTATGAACATGGAAATATATTCACCGCTATCTGTATAAACGTGCAAATGTCTACACCGCTATCTCTATAAACATGGAAATATCTACACCGCTACCTGTATAAACAAGGAAATATCTACGCCTCTATCTCTATAAACATGGAAATATCTACACTGCTAAGCCTATTAACATGGAAATAACAACACTGCTATCTCTATGAAGATGGAAATATCTACACCGCCATCTCTATAAACATGGAAATATCTACAACGCCATCTCTATAAACATGGAAATATCTACACCACCATCTCTATAAACCTGGAAATATCTACACAGCCATCTGTATAAACATGGAAATATCTACACCGCCATCTCTATAAACATGGAAATATCTACACCGCCATCTGTATGAACATGGAAATATCTACACCGCCATGTGTGTATACATGGAAATATCTCCACCGCCATCTGTATGAACATGTAACTATCTACACCGCCATCTGTATAAACATGGAAATATCTACACCGCCATCTCTAGAAACATGGAAATATCTACACCGTGATCTGTATGAACATGGAAATATCTACAGCGCCATCAGTATGAAGATGGAAATATCTACACCGCCATCTGTATAAAATGGAAATATCTACTCCGCTATCTGCATAAGGATGGAAATATCTACACCACCACATGTATCAACATGGAAATATCTACACCGCTATCTGTATAAACGTGGAAATGGCTACACCGCAATGTATATAAACATGGAAATACCTACACAGCTATCTGCATAAACAAGGAAATATCTACAGCTCTATCTCTATAAACATTTAAATATCTACACCGCTATGCCTATTAACATGGAAATAACTACACCGCTATCTCTATAAACATGGAAATATCTACACCGCCATCTCTATAAACATGGATATATCTACATCGCCATCTGTATAAACATGGAAATGTCTACACTGCCAACTGTATAAACATGGAAATATCTACACTGCCATCTCTATAAAGATGGAAATATCTACACAGCTATCTGTATAAACACGGAAATATCTACACCGCCATCTGTATAAACATGGAAATATCTACACCGCCATCTGTATAAACATGGAAATATCTACACCGCCATCTGTATAAACATGGAAATATCTGCACCGCCATCTCTATAAACATGGAACTATCTACACCGCTGTCTGTATGAACATGGAAATATCTACACCGCCATCTCTATAAACATGGAAATATCTACACCGCCATCTGTATAAACATGGAAATATCTACACTGCCATCTGTATAAACATGGAAATATCTACACGGCCATCTGTATAAAGATGGAAATATCTACACCACTTTCTGTATGAACATGGAAATATCTTCACTGCTATCTGTATAAACATGGAAGTATCTACAGCGTTATCTGCATAAAAGTGGAAATACCTCCACCGCTATCTGCATATACTTGGAAATATCTGCACCACTCTCTGTGTAAACATGGAAATATCTACACAGCCATCAGTAGGAACATGTAAATATCTACACCGTTATCTGAATACACACGGAAATATGTACACCACTATCCGTAAAAACGTGGAAATATGTACACCGCTATCTGTGTAAACATGGAAATATCTACACCGCTATCTCTTAAAACTTGGATATATCTACGCCGTTATGTGTATAAACATGGAAATAACCTCACCGCCATCTCTATGAACATGGAAATATCTACACTGCCAACTATATAAACATGGAAATATCTACACCGCCATCTGTATGAACGTGGAAATATCTGCACCGCCAACTCTATAAACATGGAGATATCTACACCGCTATCTGTATAAACATGGAAATATCTACGCTGCTATCTGTGTAAACATGGAAATATCTACACCGCTATCTGCGTAAACATGGAAATACCTACACCGCTATCTCTATGAACATGGAAATATCTACACCTCTATCTGTGTAAACATGGAAATATCTACACCGCTATCTGTATGAACATGGAAATATCTACACCGCCATCTGTATGAACATGGAAATATCTACACCGCTATCTATATGAACATGGTAATATCTACACCGATATCTCTATAAACATGGAGATATCTACACCGCTAACTGTATAAGGATGGAAATATCCACACCGCTATCTGTGTAAACATGGAAATATCTAAAACGCAATCTGTGTAAACATGGAAATATCTACACCACTATCTCTATAAACATGGAAATATCTACAAAGCCATCTGTATAAACATGGAAATATCTACACCGCCATCTCTATAAACATGGAAATATCTACACCGCCATCTGTATAAACATGGAAATATCTACACCGACATCTCTATAAATATGGAAATATCTACACCGCCATCTGTATGAACATGGAAATATCTACACCGACATGTGTATAAAGTTGGAAATATCTCCACCGCCATCTGTATCAACATGGAACTATATACACCGCTATCTGTGTAAACATGGAAATATCTACACCACCAACTGTAGGAACATGGAAATATCTACACCGCTATCTCTATTAACAGGAAAATATCTACACCGCTATCTGAATAAACATGGAAATATCTACACAGCCATCTGTAGGAACATGTAAATATCTACACCGTTATCTGTATACAGATGGAAATATCTACACCGCTATCTGTATAAACATGGAAATATCTACTGCGCTATCTGTGTAAACATGGAAATATCTACACCTCTATCTGTGTAAAGATGGAAATATGTACACTGCTATCTGTATAAAAGTGGAAATATCTACACAGCCATCTGTAGGAATATGTAAATATCTACACCGTTATCTGTATACACATGGAATTATTTACACCGCTATCTGTATGAACATGGAAATATCTACACCACCATATGTATGAACATGGAAATGTCTAAACCGCCAACACCATAAACATGGAAATATCTACAGCGCCAACAGTAGGAACATGGAAATATCTACACCGCCATCTGTATAAACATGGAAATATCTACACCGCCATCTCTATAAACATGGAAATATCTACACCGCCATCTGTATAAACGTGGAAATATCTACACCGCCATCTGTTTAAACATGCAAATATCTACACCGCCATCTGTATAAAGATGGAAATGTCTACACAGATATCTGTATAAACATGGAAATATCTACACGGCCATCTGTAAAAACATGGAAATATGTACACGGCCATCTCTATAAACAAGGAAATATCTACACCGACATCTCTATAAACATGGAAATATCTACACCGCTATCTGTATAAGGATGGAAATATCTACACCACCATCTGTATGAACATGGAAATATCTACACCGCTATCTGTATAAACTTGGAATTGTCTACACCGCTATCTCTATAAACATTGAAATGTCTACACCGCTGTCTGTATTAACAAGGAAATATCTACAACTCTATCTCTATAAACATGGAAATATCTACACCGCTATGCCTATTAACATGAAAATAACAACTCCGCTTTCTCTATAAACATGGAAATATCTACACCGCCATCTGTATAAACATGGAAATATCTACACCGCCATCTGAATAAACATGGAAATATCTACACCGCCCTCTCTATAAACATGGTAATATCTACACAGCCATCTCTATAAACATGGAAATATCTACACCGCCATCTGTATAAACCTGGAAATATCTACACCGCCATCTCTATAAACAAGGAAATATCTACACTGCCATCTCTATAAACATGGAAATATCTACAGCACCATCTGTATTAACATGGTAATACCTACACTGCAATCGCTATAAACATGGAAATATCTACACCGCCATCTGTATAAACATGGAAATATCTACACCGCTATCTGTAAAAGATTTAAATATCTACACCACCATCAGTATGAACACAGAAATATCTACACCGCTATCTGTATAAACGTGGAAATGTCTATACCGCTATCTCTATAAACATGGAAATATCTCCACCGCCACCTGTATGAACGTGTAAATATCTACACTGCCATCTGTATAAAGATGGAAATATCTCCACCGCCATCTGTGTAAAGATGGAAATATCTACACCGCCATCTATATAAACATGGAAATATCTACACTGCCATCTGTATGAACATGGAAATATCTACACCGCCATCTGTATAAAGTTGGAAATATCTACACCGCCATCTGTATAAACATGGAAATATCTACACCGCCATCTGTATAAACATGGAAATATCTACACCGCCATCTGAATAAACATGGAAATATCTACACCGCCCTCTCTATAAACATGGTAATATCTACACAGCCATCTCTATAAACATGGAAATATCTACACCGCCATCTGTATAAACCTGGAAATATCTACACCGCCATCTCTATAAACAAGGAAATATCTACACTGCCATCTCTATAAACATGGAAATATCTACACCACCATCTGTATTAACATGGTAATACCTACTCTGCAATCGCTATAAACATGGAAATATCTACACCGCCATCTGTATAAACATGGAAATATCTACACCGCTATCTGTAAAAGATTTAAATATCTACACCACCATCAGTATGAACACAGAAATATCTACACCGCTATCTGTATAAACGTGGAAATGTCTATACCGCTATCTCTATAAACATGGAAATATCTCCACCGCCACCTGTATGAACGTGGAAATATCTACACTGCCATCTGTATAAAGATGGAAATATCTCCACCGCCATCTGTATAAAGATGGAAATATCTACACCGCCATCTATATAAACATGGAAATATCTACACTGCCATCTGTATGAACATGGAAATATCTACACCGCCATCTGTATAAAGTTGGAAATATCTACACCGCCATCTGTATAAACATGGAAATATCTACACCGCTATCTGTATAAGGATGGAAATATCTACAACACCATCTGTATGGACATGGAAATATATTCACCGCTATCTGTATAAACGTGCAAATGTCTACACCGCTATCTCTATAAACATGGAAATATCTACACCGCTATCAGTATAAGCAAGGAAATATCTACGCCTCTATCTCTATAAACATGGAAATATCTACACTGCTAAGCCTAATAACATGGAAATAACAACACTGCTATCTCTATAAAGATGGAAATATCTACACCACCATCTCTATAAACATGGAAATATCTACAACGCCATCTCTATAAACATGGAAATATCTACACCACCATCTCTATAAACCTGGAAATATCTACACAGCCATCTGTATAAACATGGAAATATCTACACCGCCATCTCTATAAACATGGAAATATCTACACCGCCATCTGTATGAACATGGAAATATCTACACCGCCATGTGTATATACATGGAAATATCTCCACCGCCATCTGTATCAACATGGATCTACACCGCCATCTGTATAAACATGGAAATATCTACACCGCCATCTCTAGAAACATGCACATATCTACACCGTGATCTGTATGAACATGGAAATATCTACAGCGCCATCAGTATGAAGATGGAAATATCTACACCGCCATCTGTATAAAATGGAAATATCTACTCCGCTATCTGCATAAGGATGGAAATATCTACACCACCACATGTATCAACATGGAAATATCTACACCGCTATCTGTATAAACGTGGAAATGGCTACACCGCAATGTATATAAACATGGAGATACCTACACAGCTATCTGCATAAACAAGGAAATATCTACAGCTCTATCTCTATATACATTTAAATATCTACACCGCTATGCCTATTAACATGGAAATAACAACACCGCTATCTCTATAAACATGGAAATAGCTACACCGCCATCTCTATAAACATGGAAATATCTACATCGCCATCTGTATAAACATGGAAATGTCTACACTGCCAACTGTATAAACATGGAAATATCTACACTGCCATCTCTATAAAGATGGAAATATCTACACAGCTATCTGTATAAACACGGAAATATCTACACCGCCATCTGTATAAACATGGAAATATCTACACCGCCATCTGTATAAACATGGAAATATCTACACCACCATCTGTATATACACGGAAATATCTGCACCGCCATCTCTATAAACATGGAACTATCTACACCGCTGTCTGTATGAACATGGAAATATCTACACCGCCATCTCTATAAACATGGAAATATCTACACCGCCATCTGTATAAACATGGAAATATCTACACTGCCATCTGTATAAACAAGGAAATATCTACACGGCCATCTGTATAAAGATGGAAATATCTACACCACTTTCTGTATGAACATGGAAATATCTTCACTGCTATCTGTATAAACATGGAAGTATCTACAGCGCTATCTGCATAAAAGTGGAAATACCTCCACCGCTATCTGCATATACTTGGAAATATCTGCACCACTATCTGTGTAAACATGGAAATATCTACACAGCCATCAGTAGGAACATGTAAATATCTACACCGTTATCTGAATACACACGGAAATATGTACACCGCTATCCGTAAAAACGTGGAAATATGTACACCGCTATCTGTGTAAACATGGAAATATCTACACCGCTATCTCTTAAAACTTGGATATATCTACGCCGTTATGTGTATAAACATGGAAATAACCTCACCGCCATCTCTATGAACATGGAAATATCTACACTGCCAACTATATAAACATGGAAATATCTACACCCCATCTGTATGAACGTGGAAATATCTGCACCGCCAACTCTATAAACATGGAAATATCTACACCGCTATCTGTATAAACATGGAAATATCTACGCTGCTATCTGTGTAAACATGGAAATATCTACACCGCTATCTGTGTAAACATGGAAATACCTACACCGCTATCTCTATGAACATGGAAATATCTACACCTCTATCTGTGTAAACATGGAAATATCTGCACCGCTATCTGTATGAACATGGAAATATCTACACCGCAATCTGTATGAACATGGAAATATCTACACCGCTATCTGTATGAACATGGAAATATCTACACCGATATCTCTATAAACATGGAGATATCTACACCGCTAACTGTATAAGGATGGAAATATCCACACCGCTATCTGTGTAAACATGGAAATATCTAAAACGCAATCTGTGTAAACATGGAAATATCTACACCACTATCTCTATAAACATGGAAATATCTACAAAGCCATCTGTATAAACATGGAAATATCTACACCGCTATCTGTATAAACATGGAAATATCTACACCAATATCTCTGTAAACATGGAAATCTCTACACCGCTATCTGTACAAACATGGAAATATCTACACCGCCATCTCTATAAACATGGAAATATCTACAACACCATCTCTATAAACATGGAAATATCTACACCGCCATCTCTATAAACATGGAAATATCTACACCGCCATCTGTATAAACATGCAAATATCTACACCGCCATCTGTATAAAGATGGAAATGTCTACACAGATATCTGTATAAACATGGAAATATCTACACGGCCATCTGTAAAAACATGGAAATATCTACACGGCCATCTCTATAAACAAGGAAATATCTACACCGCCATCTGTATAAACATGGAAATATCTACACCGCCATCTCTATAAATATGGAAATATCTACACCGCCATCTGTATGAACATGGAAATATCTACACCGACATGTGTATAAAGTTGGAAATATCTCCACCGCCATCTGTATCAACATGGAACTATCTACACCGCTATCTGTGTAAACATGGAAATATCTACACCACCAACTGTAGGAACATGGAAATATCTACACGGCTATCTCTATTAACAGGAAAATATCTACACCGCTATCTGAATAAACATGGAAATATCTACACTGCCATCTATAGGAACATGTAAATATCTACACCGTTATCTGTATACACCTGGAAATATCTACACCGCTATCTGTATTAACATGGAAATATCTACTGC
The DNA here is from genome assembly GCF_029281585.2 of Gorilla gorilla gorilla. Taxonomy (NCBI): domain Eukaryota; kingdom Metazoa; phylum Chordata; class Mammalia; order Primates; family Hominidae; genus Gorilla; species Gorilla gorilla. The sequence goes on along the minus strand of NC_073234.2, from coordinate 153,790,971 downwards.
GCTATCTGTGTAAACATGGAAATATCTACACCTCTATCTGTGCAAAGATGGAAATATGTACACTGCTATCTGTATAAAAGTGGAAATATCTACACAGCCATCTGTAGGAATATGTAAATACCTACACCGTTATCTGTATACACATGGAGTTATCTACACCGCTATCTGTATGAACTTGGAAATATCTACACCACCATCTGTATGAACATGGAAATGTCTAAACCGCCAACACCATAAACATGGAAATATCTACAGCGCCAACAGTAGGAACATGGAAATATCTACACCGCCATCTGTATAAACATGGAAATATCTACACCGCCATCTCTATAAACATGGAAATATCTACACCGCCATCTGTATAAACGTGGAAATATCTACACCGCCATCTGTTTAAACATGCAAATATCTACACCGCCATCTGTATAAAGATGGAAATGTCTACACAGATATCTGTATAAACATGGAAATATCTACACGGCCATCTGTAAAAACATGGAAATATCTACACGGCCATCTCTATAAACAAGGAAATATCTACACCGACATCTCTATAAACATGGAAATATCTACACCGCTATCTGTATAAGGATGGAAATATCTACACCACCATCTGTATGAACATGGAAATATCTACACCGCTATCTGTATAAACTGGGAATTGTCTACACCGCTATCTCTATAAAGATGGAAATGTCTACACCGCTGTCTGTATTAACAAGGAAATATCTACAACTCTATCTCTATAAACATGGAAATATCTACACCGCTATGCCTATTAACATGAAAATAACAACTCCGCTTTCTCTATAAACATGGAAATATCTACACCGCCATCTGTATGAACATGGAAGTATCTACACCGGCACCTGTATGAACATGGAAATATCTACACCGCTATCTGTTTGAAGATGGAAATATCTACACCGCTATCTGCATGAAAATGGAAATATCTACACAGCTATCTGCATATACATGGAAATATCTACACCGCTATCTGTATGAACATGGAAATTTCTACACCGCTACCTGTATGAACATGGAAATATCTTCACCGCCATCTGTATGAACATGGATATATCTACACAGCCATCTGGATGAACATGGAAATATCTACTCCGCTATCTGTATGAACATGGAAATACCTACACCGCTATCTGTATGAACATGGAAGTATCTTCACCGCCATATGCATGAACATGGATATGTCTACACAGCCATCTGGATGAACATGGAAATATCTACACCGCTATCTGTATGAACATGGAAGTATCTACACTGCTATCTGTGTAAACATGCATACATCTTCACCGCTATCTGTATAAACATGTAAATATCTACACCGCTATCTGTATGAACATGGAAATATATACACCGCTATCTGTTTGAGCATGGAAATATCTACACCGCTATCTGAATGAAAATGGAAATATCTGCACAGCTATCTGCATATACATGGAAATATCTACACAGATATCTCTTTACACATGGAAATAACTACACCGCTATGTCTATAAACATGGAAATATCTACACCGCCATCTGTATGAACATGGAAATATCTGCACCGCCATCTGTATGAACATATAAATATCTACACCGCCATCTGTATTAAGAAGGAGATATCCTCACTGCTATCTGTATAAACATGGAAATATCTACACCGCTATCTGTATGAACATGGAAATATCTACACCGCTATCTGTATAAACATGGAAATATGCACACCACTACTGTATAAACATGGAAGTATCAGCACCGCTATCGGTATGAACATGGCAATACCTACACGGTTATCCGTATGAATATGGAAATATCTTCACCGCTATCTGTATGAACATGGAAATATCTTCACCGCCATCTGTATGAACATGGATATATCTACACCGCCATCTGTATGAACATGGAAATATCTACACCGATATCTGTATGAACATGGAAATATCTACACCGCTATCTGTATGAACCAGGAAATATCTACACAGCCATCTGGATGAACACGGAAATATCTACACCGCTATCTCTATGAACATGGAAATACATACACCGCTATCTGTATGAACATGGAAATATCTACACTGCTATCTGTATGAACATGGAAATATCTTCACCGCCATCAGTATGAATATAGATATATCTACACAGCCATCTGGATGAACATGTAAATATCTGCTCCGCTATCTGTATGAACATGGAAATATCTACAATGCTATCTGTATGAACATGGATATATCTAAACAGCCATCTGGATGAACATGGAAATATCTACACCACTATCTGTGTAAACATGCATACATCTTCACCGCTATCTGTATAAACATGGAAATATCTAAACCGGTATCTTTATGAACATGGAAATATCTACACCGCTAACTGTTTGAACTGGGAAATATATACACCGCTATCTGCAAGAAAATGGAGATATCTACACAGCTATCTGCATATACATGGAAATATCTACACAGCTATCTCTTTACACATGGAAATAACTACACCGCTATCTGTATGAACATGGAAATATCTACACCGCCATCGGTATGAACATGGAAATATCTGCACCGCCATCTGTATGAACATATAAATATCTACACCGCCATCTGTATTAAGAAGGAGATATCCTCACTGCTATCTGTACAAACATGGAAATATCTACACCTCTATCTGTTTGAATATGGAAATATCTACACAGCTATCTGCATATACATGGAAATATCTACACAGCTATCTCTTTACACATGGAAATAACTACACCGCTATCTGTATGAACATGGAAATATCTTCACCGCCATCTGTATGAACATGGATATATCTACACAGCCATCTGGAACATGGAAATATCTACAACGCTATGTGTATGAACATGGAAATATATACACCACTATCTGGATGAACATGGAAATATCTACACCGCTATCTGTATGAACATGGAAATATATACACCGCTATCTGTATGAACATGGAAATATCTACACAGCCATCTGGAAGAACATGGAAATTCCTATACCGCTATCTGTATGAACATGGAAATACATACACCGCTATCTGAATGAACATGGAAATATCTACACGGCTATCTGTATGAACATGGAAATATCTACACCGCTATCTGTATGAACAAAGAAATATCTTCACCGCCATCTGTATGAACATGGATATATCTACACAGCCATCTGGATGAACATGGAAATATCTGCACCGCTATCAGTATGAACATGGAAATATCTACACCGCTATCTGTATGAACATGGATATATCTACACAGCCATCTGGATGAACATGGAAATATCTACACCGCTATTCATGTAAACATGCATACATATTCACCGCTATCTGTATAAACATGGAAATATCTACACCGCTATCTTTATGAACATGGAAATATCTACACCGCTAACTGTTTGAACAGAGAAATATATACACCGCTATCTGCATGAAAATGGAAATATCTACCCAGCTATCTGCATATACATGGAAATGTCTACACAGCTATCTCTTTACACATGGAAATAACTACACCGCTATCTGTATGAACATGGAAATATCTACACCGCCATCTGTATGAACATGGAAATATCTGCACCGCCATCTGTATTAAGATGGAGATATCTACACCGCTATCTGTATAAACATGGAAATATCTACACCGCTATCTGTATAAACATGGAAATATCTAAACCGCTATGTGTATAAGCATGGAAATATCTGCACCGCTATCTGTATAAACATGGAAATATCTACACCGCTACCTGTATAAACATGGAAATATCAGCACCGCTATCGGTATGAACATGGAACTATCTACACCACCATCTGTAAGAACATGGAAATATCTTCACCGCCATCTGTATGAACATGGATATATCTACACAGAAATCTGTATGAAGATGGAAATATCTACTCCGCTATCTGTATGATCATGGAAATATCTACACCGCTATCTGTATGAACATGGAAATATCTTCACCGCCATCTGTATGAACATGGATATGTCTCCACAGCCATCTGGATGAACATGGAAATATCTACACCGCTATCTGTATGAACATGGATATATCTACACAGCCATCTGGATGAACATGGAAATATCTACACTGCAATCTGTATGAACATGGAAATATCTACACCGCTATCTGTATGAACATGGAAATATCTACACAGCCATCTGGATGAACATGTAAATATCTACACCGCTATCTGCATGAACATGGAAATACATACACCGCTATCTGTATGAACATGGAAATATCTACACCGCTATCTGAATGAACATGGAAATATCTACACCGCTATCTGTATGAACATGGAAATATCTTCCCCGCCATCTGTATGAACATGGATATATCTACACAGCCATCTGGATGACCATGGAAATATCTGCACCGCTATTTGTATGAACATGGAAATATCTACAACGCTATCTGTATGAACATGGATATATCTACACAGCCATCTGGATGAACATGGAAATATCTACACCGCTATCTGTGTAAAGATGCATACATCTTCACCGCTATCTGTATAAACATGGAAATGTCTACCCTGCTATCTTTATGAACATGGAAATATCTACACTGCTAACTGTTTGAACAGGGAAATATATACACCGCTATCTGCATGAAAATGGAAATATCTACACAGCTATCTGCATATACACGGAAATATGTACACAGCTATCTCTTTACACATGGAAATAACTACACCGCTATGTGTATGAACATGGAAATATCTACACCGATATCTGTATGAACATGGAAATATCTACACCGCTATCTGTATGAACATGGAAATATCTACACCGCTATCTGTATGAACGTGGAAATATCTTCTCCGCCATCTGTATGAACATAGATATATCTACACAGCCACCTGGATGAACAATGAAATATCTACACCGTTATCTGTATGAACATGGAAATATCTACACCGCTATCTGTATGAACATGGAAATATCTTCACCGCCATCTGTATGAACATGGATATATCTACACAGCCACCTGGATGAACATGGAAATATCTACACCGTTATCTGTATGAACATGGAAATATCTACACCGCTATCTGTATGAACATGGAAATATCTATGACGCTATCTGTATGAACATGGAAATATCTACACCGCTATCTGTATGAACATGGAAATATCTTCTCCACCATCTGTATGAACATAGATATATCTACACAGCCATCTGGATGAACATGGAAATATCAACACCGCTATCTGTATGAACATGGAAATATCTTCACCGCTATCTGTGTAAACATGCATACTTCTTCACCGCTATCTGCATGAAAATGGAAATATCTACACAGCTATCTGCATATACATGGAAATATCTACAAAGCTATCTCTTTACACATGGAAATAACTACACTGCTATCTCTATAAACATGGAAATATCTACACCGCCATCTGTATGAACATGGAAATATCTGCACCGCCATCTGTATGAACATATAAATATCTACACCGCCATCTGTATTAAGAAGGAGATATCCTCACTGCTATCTGTATAAACATGGAAATATCTACACCGCTATCTGTATGAACATGGAAATATCTACACCGCTATCTGTATAAACATGGAAATATGCACACCACTACTGTATAAACATGGAAGTATCAGCACCGCTATCGGTATGAACATGGCAATACCTACATGGTTATCCGTATGAACATGGAAATATCTTCACCGCTATCTGTATGAACATGGAAATATCTTCACCGCCATCTGTAAGAACATGGATATATCTACACCGCCATCTGTATGAACATGGAAATATCTACACCGATATCTGTATGAACATGGAAATATCTACACCGCTATCTGTATGAACCAGGAAATATCTACACAGCCATCTGGATGAACACGGAAATATCTACACCGCTATCTGTATGAACATGGAAATACATACACCGCTATCTGTATGAACATGGAAATATCTACACTGCTATCTGTATGAACATGGAAATATCTTCACCGCCATCAGTATGAATATAGATATATCTACACAGCCATCTGGATGAACATGTAAATATCTGCTCCGCTATCTGTATGAACATGGAAATATCTACAATGCTATCTGTATGAACATGGATATATCTAAACAGCCATCTGGATGAACATGGAAATATCTACACCACTATCTGTGTAAACATGCATACATCTTCACCGCTATCTGTATAAACATGGAAATATCTAAACCGGTATCTTTATGAACATGGAAATATCTACACCGCTAACTGTTTGAACTGGGAAATATATACACCGCTATCTGCAAGAAAATGGAGATATCTACACAGCTATCTGCATATACATGGAAATATCTACACAGCTATCTCTTTACACATGGAAATAACTACACCGCTATCTGTATGAACATGGAAATATCTACACCGCCATCGGTATGAACATGGAAATATCTGCACCGCCATCTGTATGAACATATAAATATCTACACCGCCATCTGTATTAAGAAGGAGATATCCTCACTGCTATCTGTACAAACATGGAAATATCTACACCTCTATCTGTTTGAATATGGAAATATCTACACAGCTATCTGCATATACATGGAAATATCTACACAGCTATCTCTTTACACATGGAAATAACTACACCGCTATCTGTATGAACATGGAAATATCTTCACCGCCATCTGTATGAACATGGATATATCTACACAGCCATCTGGAACATGGAAATATCTACAACGCTATGTGTATGAACATGGAAATATATACACCACTATCTGGATGAACATGGAAATATCTACACCGCTATCTGTATGAACATGGAAATATATACACCGCTATCTGTATGAACATGGAAATATCTACACAGCCATCTGGAAGAACATGGAAATTCCTATACCGCTATCTGTATGAACATGGAAATACATACACCGCTATCTGAATGAACATGGAAATATCTACACGGCTATCTGTATGAACATGGAAATATCTACACCGCTATCTGTATGAACAAAGAAATATCTTCACCGCCATCTGTATGAACATGGATATATCTACACAGCCATCTGGATGAACATGGAAATATCTGCACCGCTATCAGTATGAACATGGAAATATCTACACCGCTATCTGTATGAACATGGATATATCTACACAGCCATCTGGATGAACATGGAAATATCTACACCGCTATTCATGTAAACATGCATACATATTCACCGCTATCTGTATAAACATGGAAATATCTACACCGCTATCTTTATGAACATGGAAATATCTACACCGCTAACTGTTTGAACAGAGAAATATATACACCGCTATCTGCATGAAAATGGAAATATCTACCCAGCTATCTGCATATACATGGAAATGTCTACACAGCTATCTCTTTACACATGGAAATAACTACACCGCTATCTGTATGAACATGGAAATATCTACACCGCCATCTGTATGAACATGGAAATATCTGCACCGCCATCTGTATTAAGATGGAGATATCTACACCGCTATCTGTATAAACATGGAAATATCTACACCGCTATCTGTATAAACATGGAAATATCTAAACCGCTATGTGTATAAGCATGGAAATATCTGCACCGCTATCTGTATAAACATGGAAATATCTACACCGCTACCTGTATAAACATGGAAATATCAGCACCGCTATCGGTATGAACATGGAACTATCTACACCACCATCTGTAAGAACATGGAAATATCTTCACCGCCATCTGTATGAACATGGATATATCTACACAGAAATCTGTATGAAGATGGAAATATCTACTCCGCTATCTGTATGATCATGGAAATATCTACACCGCTATCTGTATGAACATGGAAATATCTTCACCGCCATCTGTATGAACATGGATATGTCTCCACAGCCATCTGGATGAACATGGAAATATCTACACCGCTATCTGTATGAACATGGATATATCTACACAGCCATCTGGATGAACATGGAAATATCTACACTGCAATCTGTATGAACATGGAAATATCTACACCGCTATCTGTATGAACATGGAAATATCTACACAGCCATCTGGATGAACATGTAAATATCTACACCGCTATCTGCATGAACATGGAAATACATACACCGCTATCTGTATGAACATGGAAATATCTACACCGCTATCTGAATGAACATGGAAATATCTACACCGCTATCTGTATGAACATGGAAATATCTTCCCCGCCATCTGTATGAACATGGATATATCTACACAGCCATCTGGATGACCATGGAAATATCTGCACCGCTATTTGTATGAACATGGAAATATCTACAACGCTATCTGTATGAACATGGATATATCTACACAGCCATCTGGATGAACATGGAAATATCTACACCGCTATCTGTGTAAAGATGCATACATCTTCACCGCTATCTGTATAAACATGGAAATGTCTACCCTGCTATCTTTATGAACATGGAAATATCTACACTGCTAACTGTTTGAACAGGGAAATATATACACCGCTATCTGCATGAAAATGGAAATATCTACACAGCTATCTGCATATACACGGAAATATGTACACAGCTATCTCTTTACACATGGAAATAACTACACCGCTATGTGTATGAACATGGAAATATCTACACCGATATCTGTATGAACATGGAAATATCTACACCGCTATCTGTATGAACATGGAAATATCTACACCGCTATCTGTATGAACGTGGAAATATCTTCTCCGCCATCTGTATGAACATAGATATATCTACACAGCCACCTGGATGAACAATGAAATATCTACACCGTTATCTGTATGAACATGGAAATATCTACACCGCTATCTGTATGAACATGGAAATATCTTCACCGCCATCTGTATGAACATGGATATATCTACACAGCCACCTGGATGAACATGGAAATATCTACACCGTTATCTGTATGAACATGGAAATATCTACACCGCTATCTGTATGAACATGGAAATATCTATGACGCTATCTGTATGAACATGGAAATATCTACACCGCTATCTGTATGAACATGGAAATATCTTCTCCACCATCTGTATGAACATAGATATATCTACACAGCCATCTGGATGAACATGGAAATATCAACACCGCTATCTGTATGAACATGGAAATATCTTCACCGCTATCTGTGTAAACATGCATACTTCTTCACCGCTATCTGCATGAAAATGGAAATATCTACACAGCTATCTGCATATACATGGAAATATCTACAAAGCTATCTCTTTACACATGGAAATAACTACACTGCTATCTCTATAAACATGGAAATATCTACACCGCCATCTGTATGAACATGGAAATATCTGCACCGCCATCTGTATGAACATATAAATATCTACACCGCCATCTGTATTAAGATGGAGATATCTACACCGCTATCTGTATAAACTTGGAAATATCTACACCGCTATCTGTATAAACATGGAAATATCTACACCGCTACCTGTATAAACATGGAAATATCAGCACCGCTATCTGTATGAACAATGAAATAGCTACACAGCCATCTGGATAAACATGGAAATATCTACACCGCAATCTGTATGAACATGGAAATAGCTACACCGCTATCTGTATGAACATGGAAATATCTTCACAGCCATCTGTATGAACATGGATATATCTACACAGCCATCTGGATGAACATGGAAATACCTACACCGCTATCTCTATGAACATGGAAATAGCTTCACTGCTATCTGTATGAACATGGAAATATCTACACCGCTATCTGTATGAACATGGAAATATCTACATCGCTATCTGTATAAACATGGAAATATCTACACCGCTACCTGTATAAACATGGAAATATCAGCACCGCTATCTGAATGAATATGGAAATATCTACAGAGTAATCTGCATGAACTTGCAAATATCTACACCAATATCCGTATGAACATGGAAATATCTTCACCGCCATGTGTATGAACATAGATATATCTACACAGCCATCTGGATGAACAAGGAAATATCAGCACCGCTGTCTGTATGAACATGGAAATATCTACAACGCTATCTGTTTGAACATGGAAATATCTACACCGCTATCTGTATGAACTTTTAAATATCTTAACCGCCATTTGTATGAACATGGATATATCTACACAGCCATCTGGATGAACATGGAAATATCTACAGTGCTATCTGTATGAACATGGAAATATCTAAACAGCTATCTTTGTAAACATGCATACATCTTCACCGCTATCTGTATAAACATGGAAATATCTACAATGCTATCTGTATGAACATGGAAATATCTACACCACTATCTGTTTGAACATGGAAATATCTACACAGATATCTGCATGAAAATGGAAATATGTACACATCTATCTGCATATACATGGAAATATCTATACAGCTACCTCTTTCCACATGAAAATAACTACACCGCTATCTCTATAAACATGGAAATATCTACACCGCTATCTGTATGAACATGCAAATATCTGCACTGCCATCTGTATGAATATATAAATATCTACACCGCCATCTGTATTAAGATGGAGATATCTACACCGCTATCTGTATAAACATGGAAATATCTACACCGCTATCTGTATGAACATGGAAATATCTACACCGCTATCAGTATAAACATCGAAATATCTACACTGCTACCTGTATAAACATGGAAATATCAGCACCGCAATCTGTATGAACATGGAAATATCTACACCGCTATCTGTATGAATATGGAAATATCTACACCACTATCTGTATGAACATGGAAATAGCTACACAGCCATCTGGAAGAACATGGAAATATCTACACCACTATCTGTATGAACATGGAAATACATACACCGCTATCTGTATGAACATGGAAATATCTACACTTCTATCTGTATGAACATGGAAATATCTTCACCGCCATCTGTATGAACATGGATATATCTACACAGCCATGTGGATGAACATGGAAATATCTGCACCACTATCTGTATGAACATGGAAATATCTACACCGCTATCTGTATGAACATGGATACATCTACACAGCCATCTGGATAAACATGGAAATATCTACACTGCTATCTGTGCAAACATGCATACATCTTCACCGCTACCTGTATAAACATGGAAATATCAGCACCGCTATCAGTATGAATATGGAAGTATCTACACCGCCATCTGTATGAACATGGAAATATCTTGACCGCCATCTGTATGAACATGGAAATATCTGCACCGCCATCTGTATGAACATATAAATATCTACACCGCCATCTGTATTAAAATGGAGATATCTACACCGCTATCTGTATAAACATGGAAATATCTACACCGCTATATGTATAAGCATGGAAATATCTACACCGCTACCTGTATAAACATGGAAATATCTACACCGCTACCCATATAAACATGGAAATATCAGCACCGCTATCGGTATGAACATGGAAATATCTACACCGCCATCTGTATGAACATGGAATTATCTACACAGCCATCTGGATGAACATGGAAATATCTGCACCGCTATCTGTATGAACATGGAAATATCAACACCGCTATCTGTTTGAACATGGAAATATCTACACCGCTATCTGCATGAAAATGGAAGTATCTACACAGCTATCTGCACATTCATGGAAATATCTACAAAGCTATTTCTTTTCACATGGAAATAACTACACCGCTATCTCTATAAACATGGAAATACCTACACCGCCATCTGTATGAACATGGAAATATCTGCACCGCCATCTGTATGAACATATAAATATCTACACCGCCATCAGTATTAAGATGGAGATACCTACACCGCTATCTGTATAAACATGGAAATATCTACACCGCTCCCTGTATAAACATGGAAATATCTACACCGCTATGTGTATAAACATGGAAATATCTACACCGCTACCTGTATAAACATGGAAATATCAGCACCGCTATCTGTATGAACATGGAAATATCTACACCGCTATTTGTATGATCATGGAAATATCTACACCGATATCTGTATGAACATGGAAATATCTTCACGGCCATCTCTATGAACATGGATATATCTACACAGCCATCTGGATGAACAAGGAAATATCAGCACTGCTGTCTGTATGAACATGGAAATATCTACACCGCTATCTGTATGAAGATGGAAATATCTAAACCGCTATCTGTATGTACATGGAAATATCTTCACCGCCATCTGTATGAAAATAGATATATCTACACAGCCATCTGGATGAACATGGAAATATCTACACCGCTATCTGCGTGAACATGGAAATATCTACACTGCTGTCTGTGTAAACATGCAGACATCTTCACCGCTATCGGTATAAACATGGAAATAACTACACTGCGATCTGTATGAACATGGAAATATCTACACCGCTATCTGTTTGAACATGGAAATATCTACACCGCTATCTGCATGAAAATGGAAATATCTACACAGCTATCTGCATATACATGGAAATATCTACACAGGTATCTCTTTACACATGGAAATAACTACACCGCTATCTGTATGAACATGGAAATATCTACACCGCTATCTGTTTGAACATGGAAATATCTACACCGCTATCTGCATGAAAATGGAAATATCTACACAGCTTTCTGCATATACATGGAAATATCTATACAGCTATCTCTTTACACATGGAAATAACTACACCGCTATCTCTATAAACATGGTAATATCTACACCGCCATCTGTATGAACATGGAAATAACTGCACCGCCATCTGTTTGAACATATACATATCTACACCGCCATCTGTATTAAGATGGAGATATCTACACCGCTATCTGTATAAACATGGAAATATCTACACCGCTATCTGTATAAACATGGAAATATCTACACCGCTACCTGTATAAACATGCAAATATCAGCACCGCAATCTGTAGGAACATGGAAATATCTACACCGCTATCTGTATGAACATGGAAATATCTACACCACTATCTGTATGAACATGGAAATAGCTACACAGCCATCTGGATGAACATGGAAATATCTACACCGCTATCTGTATGAACATGGATATATCTACACAGCCATCTGGATGAACATGGAAATATCTACACCGCTATCTATAAGAACATGGAAATACATACACCGCTATCTGTATGAACATGGAAATATCTACAGCGCTATCTGTATGAACATGGAAATATCTTCACCGCCATCTGTATGAACATGGATATATCTACACAGCCATCTGGATGAACATGGAAATATCTGCACCGCTATCTGTATGAACATGGAAATATCTACCTCGCCATCTGTATGAACATGGATACATCTACACAGCCATCTGGACGAACATGGAAATATCTACACCGTTATCTGTGTAAACATGCATACATCTTCACCGCTATCTGTATAAACATGGAAATATCTACACCGCTATGTTTATGAACATGGAAATATCTACACCGCTAACTGTTTGAACAGGGAAATATATACACCGCTATCTGCATGAAAATGGAAATATCTACACTGCTATCTGCATATACATGGAAATATTTACACAGGTATCTCTTAACACATGGAAATAACTACACCGCTATCTGTATGAACATGGAAATATCTACACCGCTATCTGTTTGAACATGGAAATATCTACACCGCTATCTGCATGAAAATGGAAATATCTACACAGCTATCTGCATATACATGGAAATATCTACACAGCTATCTCTTTACACATGGAAATATCTACACCGCTATCTCTATAAACATGGAAATATCTACACCGCTACCTGTATAAACATGGAAATATCAGCACCGCTATCTGTATGAATATGGAAATATCTACAGCGCTATCTGTATGAACTTGGAAATATCTACACCGATATCCGTATGAACATGGAAATATCTTCACCGCCATCTGTATGAATATGGATATATGTACACAGCCATCTGGATGAACAAGGAAATATCAGCACCGCTGTCTGTATGAACATGGAAATATCTACACCGCAATCTGTTTGAACATGGAAATCTCTGCACCGCTATCTGTATGAACTTTTAAATATCTTCCCGCCATTTGTATGAACATGGATATATCTACTCAGCCATCTGGATGAACATGGATATATCTACACCGCTATCTGTGCAAACATGTATACATCTTCACCGCTATCTGGATAAACATGGAAATATCTACACCGCTATCTTTATGAACATGGATATATCTACACAGCCATCCGGATGAACATGGAAATATCTGCACTGCTATCTGTATGAACATGGAAATATCTACACCGCTATCTGTATGAACATGGATACATCTACACAGCCATCTGGATGAACATGGAAATATCTACACCGCTATCTGTGCAAACATGCATACATCTTCACCGCTATCTGGATAAACATGGAAATATCTACACCGCTATCTTTATGAACATGGAAATATCTACACCGCTAACTGTTTGAACAGGGAAATATATACACCGCTATCTGCATGAAAATGGAAATATCTACACAGCTATCTGCATATACAAGGAAATATCTACACAGCTCTCTCTCTACACATGGAAATAACAACACCGCTATCTGTATGAACATGGAAATATCTACACCGCCATCAGTATGAACATGGAAATATCTGCACCACCATCTGAATGAACATATAAATATCTACACCGCCATCTGTATTAAGATGGAGATATCTACACCGCTATCTGTATAAACATGGAAATACCTACACCGCTATGTATATAAACATGGAAATATCTACACCGCTACCTGTATAAACATGGAAATAGCACCGCTATCTGTATGAACATGCAAATATCTACACCGCCATCTGTATGAACATGGATATATATTAACCGCCATCTGTATGAACATGGATATATCTACACAGCCATCTGTATGAACATGGAAATATCTTCACTGCCATCTGTATGAACATGGATATGTCTTCACAGCCGTCTGGATGAACATGGAAATATCTACACCGCTATCTGTATGAACATGGAAATATCTACACTGCTATCTGTGTAAACATACATACATCTTCACCGCTATCTGTATAAACATGGAAATATCTACACCGCTATCTGTATGAACATGGAAATATCTACACCGCTATCTGTTTGAACATGGAAATATCAACACCGCTATCTGCATGAAAATGGAAATATCTACAAAGCTATCTGCATATACATGGAAATATCTACACAGCTATCTCTTTACACATGGAAATAACTACACCGCTATCTCTATAAACATGGAAATATCTATACCGCTACCTGTATAAACATGGAAATATCAGCAACACTATCTGTATGAATAAGGAAATATCTACAGCGCTATCTGTATGAACTTGGAAATATCTACACCAATATCCATATGAACATGGAAATATCTTCACCGCCATCTGTATGAACATGGATATATCTACACAGCCATCTGGATGAACAAGGAAATATCAGCACCGCTGTCTGTATGAACATGGAAATATCTACACCTCTATCTGTTTGAAAATGGATATATCTACTCCGCTATCTGTATGAACTTTTAAGTATCTTCACCGCCATTTGTATGAACATGGATATATCTACACAGCCATCTGGATGAACATGGAAATATCTACACCGCTATCTGTATGAACATGGAAATATCTACACCGCTATCTGTGTAAACATGCATATATCTTCACCGCTATCTTTATAAACATGGAAATATCTACAATGCTATCTGTATGAACATGGAAATATCTACACCGCTATCTGTTCGAACATGGAAATATCTACACCGCTATCTGCATGAAAATGGAAATATGTACACAGCTATCTGCATATACATGGAAATATCTATACAGCTATCTCTTTCCGCATGGAAATAACTACACCGCTATCTCTTTAAACATGGAAATATCTACACCGCCATCTGTATGAACATGGAAATATCTGCACCGCCATCTGTATGAACATATAAATATCTACACCGCCATCTGTATTAAGATGGAGATATCTACACCGCTATCTGTATAAACATGGAAATATCTACACCGCTATCTGTATAAACATGGAAATATCTACACCGCTATCTGTATAAACATCGAAATATCTACACTGCTACCTGTATAAACATGGAAATATCAGCACCGCAATCTATATGAATATGGAAATATCTACACCGCTATCTGTATGAATATGGAAATATCTACACCACTATCTGTATGAACATGGAAATAGCTACACAGCCATCTGGATGAACATGGAAATATCTACACCGCTATCTGTATGAAGATGGAAATACATACACCGCTATCTGTATGAACATGGAAATATCTACACCGCTATCTGTATGAACATGGAAATATCTACACCGCTATCTGTACGAACATGGAAATATCTTCACCGCCATCTGTATGAACATGGATATATCTACACAGCCATCTGGATGAACATGGAAATATCTGCACCGCTATCTGTATGAACATGGAAATATCTACACCGCTATCTGTGCAAACATGCATACATCTTCACCGCTATCTGGATAAACATGGAAATATCTACACCGCTATCTTTATGAACATGGAAATATTTACACCGCATACTGTTTGAACAGGGAAATATATACACCGCTATCTGCATGATAATGGAAATATCTACACAGCTATCTGCATATACGTGGAAATATCTACACCGCTACCAGTTTAAACATGGAAATATCAGCACCGCTATCGGTATGAACATGGAAATATCTACACCGCCATCTGTATGAACATGGAATTATCTACACAGCTATCTGTATGAACATGGAAATATCTACACCGCTATCTGTATAAACATGGAAATATCTACACCGCTATCTGTATGAACATGGAAATATCTACACAGCCATCTTGATGAACATGGAAATATCTACACCGCTATCTGTTTGAACATGGAAATACATACACCGGTATCTGTGTGAACATGGAAATATCTACACCGCTATCTGTATGAACATGGAAATATCTACACCGCTATATGTATGAACATGGAAATATCTTCACCGCCATCTCAATGAACATGGATATATCTACACAGCCATCTGGATGAACATGGAAATATCTACACCGCTATCTGTGTAAAAATGCATACATCTTCACCGCTATCTGTGTAAACATGGAAATATCTACACCGCTATCTTTATGAACGTGGAAATATCTACACCGCTAACTGTTTGAACAGGGAAATATATACACCGCTATCTGCATGAAAATGGAAATATCTACACCGCTATCTGTATGAACATGGAAATACATACAACGCTATCTGTATGAACATGGAAATATCTACACCGCTATCTGTATGAACTTGGAAATGTCTACACCGCTATCGGAATGAACATGGAAATATCTTCACCGCCATATGTATGAACATGAATATCTCTACACAGCCATCTGGATGAACATGGAAATATCTGCACCGCTATGTGTATGAACATGGAAATATCTGCACCGCTATGTGTATGAACATGGAAATATCTACACCGCTATCTGTATAAACATGGAAATATCTTCACCGACATCTGTATGAACATGGAAATATCTACACCGCCATCTGTATGAAGAAGGAGATATCTACACCGCAATCTGTATAA
Organism: Gorilla gorilla gorilla; assembly: GCF_029281585.2. NCBI lineage: Eukaryota > Metazoa > Chordata > Mammalia > Primates > Hominidae > Gorilla > Gorilla gorilla. The sequence goes on along the minus strand of NC_073234.2, from coordinate 153,773,402 downwards.
ACATGGAAATAAGTACACCGCTATCTGTATGAACATGGAAATATCAACATCGCTATCTGTATAAACACGGAAATATGTACACCGCTACCTGTATAAACATGGAAGTATCAGCACCGCTATCTGTATGAACATGGCAATATCTACACGGCTATCTGTATGAACATGGAAATATCTACACTGCTATCTGTATGAACATGGAAATATCTTCACCGCCATCTGTATGAACATGGATATATCTACACAGCCATCTGGATGAATATGGAAATATCTACACCGCTATCTGTATGAAAATGGAAATATCTACACTGCTGTCTGTATCAACATGGAAATATCTACACAGCCATCTGGATGAATATGGAAATGTCTACACCGCTATCAGTATGAACATGGAAATACATACACCGCTATCTGTATGAACATGGGAATATCTACACCGCTATCTGTATGAACATGGAAATATCTACACCGCTATCTGTATGAACATGGAAATATCTTCCCCGCCATCTGTATGAACATGGATATATCTACACAGCCATCTGGATGAACATGGAATTATCTGCACCGCTATCTGTATGAACATGGAAGTATCTACACCGCTATCTGTATGAACATGGATATATCTACACAGCCATCTGGATGAACATGGAAATATCTACACCGCTATCTGTGTAAACATGCATACATCTTCACCGCTATCTGTATAAACATGTAAATATCTACACCGCTTTCTGTATGAACATGGAAATATTTACACCACTATCTGTTTATACATGCATACATCTTCAACGCTATCTGTATAAACATGGAAACATCTACACCGCTATCTGTTGGAACATGGAAATAGCTACACCGCTATCTGTAAGAACATGGAAATATCTACACCGCCATCTGTATGAACATGGAAATATCTTCTCCACCATCTGTATGAACTTGGATATATCTACACAGCCATCTGGATGAACATGGAAATATCTACACCGCTATCTGTATGAACATGGAAATATCTACACCGCTATCTGTATAAACACGGAAATATGTACACCGCTACCTGTATAAACATGGAAGTATCAGCACCACAATCGGTATGAACATGGCAATATCTACACGGCTATCTGTATGAACATGGAGATATCTATACCGCTACCTGTATGAACATGGAAATATCTTCACCGCCATCTGTATGAACATGGATATATCTACATAGCCATCTGTATGAACATGGAAATATCTACACCGCTATCTGTATGAACATGGAAATATCTTCACCGCCATCTGCATGAACATGGATATGTCTACACAGCCATATGGATGAACATGGAAATATCTACACCGCTATCTGTATGAACATGGAAATATCTGCACCGCCATCTGTATGAACATATAAATATCTACACCACCATCTGTATTAAGAAGGAGATATCTACACCGCTATCTGTATAAACATGGAAATATCTACACCGCTATCTGTATGAAAATGGAAATATCTACACCGCTATCTGTATAAACATGGAAATATGTACACCGCTACCTGTATAAACATGGAAGTATCAGCACCGCTATCGGTATTAACATGGCAATATCTACATGGTTATCTGTATGAACATGGAAATATCTACACCGCTATCTGTATGAACATGGAAATATCTTCACCGCCATCTGTATGAACATGGATATATCTACACAGCTTCTGGATGAACATGGAAATATCTACACCGCTATCCGTATGAACATGGAAATATCTACACCGCTATCTGTATGAACATGGAAATATCTACACCGCTATCTTTATGAACATGGATATATCTACACCGCTATCTGTATGAACATGGAAATATCTTCTCCGCCATCTGTATGAGCATAGATATATCTACACAGCCATCTGGATGAACATGGAAATATCTACACCGCTATCTGTATGAACATGGAAATATCTACACCGCTATCTGTGTAAACATGCATATATCTTCACCGCTATCTGCATGAAAATGGAAATATCTACACAGGTATCTGCACATACATGGAAATATCTACAAAGCTATCCCTTTACCCATGGAAATAACTACACCGCTATCTCTATAAACATGGAAATACCTACACCGCCATCTGTATGAGCATGGAAATATCTGCACCGCCATCTGTATGAACATAGAAATATCTACAACGCCTTCTGTATTAAGATGGAGATACTTACACCTCTATCTGAATAAAGATGGAAATATCTACACCGCTACCTATATAAACATGGAAATATCTACACCGCTATGTGTATAAACATGGAAATATCTACACCGCTACCTGTATAAACATGGAAATATCAGCACCGCTATCTGTATGAACATGGAAATATCTACACCGCTATTTGTTTGATCATGGAAATATCTACACTGCTGTCTGTGTAAACATGCAAACATCTTCACCGCTATCTGTATAAACACGGAAATAACTACACTGCTATCTGTATGAACATGGAAATATCTACACTGCTATCTGTTTGAACATGGAAATATCTACACCGCTATCTGCATGAAAATGGAAATATCTACACAGCTATCTGCATATACATGGAAATATCTATACCGCTATCTCTTTACACATGGAAATAACTACACTGCTATCTCTATAAACATGGTAATATCTACACCGCCATCTGTATGAACATGGAAATATCTGCACCGCCATCTGTTTGAACATATACATATCTACACCGCCATCTGTATTAAGATGGAGATATCTACACCGCTATCTGTATTAACATGGAAATATCTACACCGCTATCTGTGTAAACATGGAAATATCTACACCGCTATCTGTATAAACATGGAAATATCTACACCGCTACCTGTATAAACATGGAAATATCAGCACCGCAATCTGTAGGAACATGGAAATATCTACACCGCTAACTGAATGAACATGGAAATATCTACACCACTATCTGTATGAACATGGAAATAGCTACACAGCCATCTGGATGAACATGGAAATATCTACACCGCTATCTGTATGAACATGGATATATCTACACAGCCATCTGGATGAACATGGAAATATCTACACCGCTATCTATAAAAACATGGAAATACATACACTGCTATCTGTATGAACATGGAAATATCTACACCGCTATCTGTATGAACATGGAAATATCTACAGCGCTATGAGTATGAACATGGAAATATCTTCACCGCCATCTGTATGAACATGGATATATCTACACAGCCATCTGGATGAACATGGAAATATCTGCACTGCTATCTGTATGAACATGGAAATATCTACACCGCTATCTGTATTAACATGGATATATCTACACAGCCATCTGGTTGAACATGGAAATATCTACACCGTTATCTGTGTAAACATGCATACATCTTCACCGCTATCTGTATAAACATGGAAATATCTGCACCGCTATGTTTATGAACATGGAAATATCTACACCGCTAACTGTTTGAACAGGGAAATATATACACCGCTATCTGCATGAAAATGGAAATATCTAGACAGCTATCTGCATATACATGGAAGTATCTACACAGGTATCTCTTTTCACATGGAAATAACTACACCTCTATCTGTATGAACATGGAAATATCTACACCGCCATCTGTATGAACATGGAAATATCTGCACCGCCATCTGTATGAATATGGATATATCTACACAGCCATCTGTATGAACATGGAAATATCTTCACCGCCATCTGTATGAACATGGATATGTCTTCACAGCCGTCTGGATGAACATGGAAATATCTACACCGCTATCTGTATGAACATGGAAATATCTACACCGCTATCTGAGTAAACATGCATACATCTTCACCGCTATCTGTATAAACATGGAAATATCTACACCGCTATCTGTATGAACATGGAAATATCTACACCGCTATCTGTTTGAACATGGAAATATCTACACCGCTATCTGCATGAAAATGGAAATATCTACAAAGCTATCTGCATATACATGGAAATATCTACACAGCTATCTCTTTACACATGGAAATAACAACACCGCTATCTCTATAAACTTGGAAATATCTACACCGCTACCTGTATAAACTTGGAAATATCAGCACCGCTATCTGTATGAATATGGAAATATCTACAGCGCTATCTGTATGAACTTGGAAATATCTTCACCGATATCCATATGAACATGGAAATATCTTCACCGCCATCTGTATGAACATGGATATATCTACACAGCCATCTGGATGAACAAGGAAATATCAGCACAGCTGTCTGTATGAACATGGAAATATCTACACCCCTATCTGTTTGAAAATGGAAATATCTACTCCGCTATCTGTATGAACTTTTAAATATCTTCACCGCCATTTGTATGAACATGGATATATCTACACAGCCATCTGGATGAACATGGAAATATCTACACCGCTATCTGTATGAACATGGAAATATCTACACCGCTATCTGTGTAAACATGCACACATCTTCACCGCTATCTTTATAAACATGGAAATATCTACAATGCTATCTGTATGAACATGGAAATATCTACACCGCTATCTGTTTGAGCATGGAAATATCTACACCGCTATCTGCATGAAAATGGAAATATGTACACAGCTATCTGCATATACATGGAAATATCTATAGAGCTATCTCTTTCCACATGGAAATATCTACACCGCTATCTCTTTAAACATGGAAATATCTACACCGCCATCTGTATGAACATGGAAATATCTGCACCGCCATCTGTATGAACATATAAATATCTACACCGCCATCTGTATTAAGATGGAGATATCTACACCGCTATCTGTATAAACATGGTAATATCTACACCGCTATCTGTATAAACATCGAAATATCTACACTGCTACCTGTATAAACATGGAAATATCAGCACCGCAATCTGTATGAACATGGAAATATCTACACCGCTATCTGTATGAATATGGAAATATCTACACCACTATCTGTATGAACATGGAAATAGCTACACAGCCATCTGGATGAACATGGATATGTCTACACAGCCATCAGGATGAACATGGAAATATCTACACCGCTATCTGTATGAACATGGAAATATCTACACCGCTATCTGTATGACCATGGATATATCTACACAGCCATCTGGATGAACATGGAAATATCTACACTTCTATCTGTATGAACGTGGAAATATCTACACCGCGATCTGTATGAACATGGATATATCTACACAGCCATCTGGATGAACATGGAAATATCTACACCACTATCTGTGTAAACATGCATACATCTTCACCGCAATCTCTATAAACATGGAAATATCTACACTGCTATCTGTATGAACATGGAAATATCTACACCGCTATCTGTATGAACTTGGAAATATCTACACAGCTATCTGTTTTAACACGGAAATATCTACACCGCTATCTGCTTGAAAATGGAAATATCTACACTGCTATCTGCATATACATTGAAATATCTACACAGCTATCTCTTTACACATGGAAATAACTACACCGCTATCTGTATGAACATGGAAATATCTACACCGCCATCTGTATGAACATGGAAATATCTGCACCGCCATCTGTATGAAGATATAAATATCTACACCACCATCTGTATTAAGATGGAGATATCTACACCGCTATCTGCATAAACATGGAAATATATACACCGCTATCTGTATAAACATGGAAATATCTACACCGCTACCTGTATAAACATGGAAATATCAGCACCGCTGTCTGTATGAACATGGAAATATCTACACCGCTATCTGTATGAACATGGAAATAACTGCACCGCTATCTGTATGAACATGGAAATATCTACACCGCTATCTGTATGAACATGGAAATATCTACACCGCTATCTGTATGAACATGGATATATCCACACAGCCATCAGGATGAACAAGGAAATATCTACAGCGCTATCTGTATGAACTTGGATATATCTACACCGCTATCTGTGTTAACATGCATACATCTTCACCGCTATCTGTATAAACATGGATATATCTTCACCGCTATCTGTATGAACATGGAAATATCTACACTGCTATCTCTTTGAACATGGAAATATCTAAACCGCTATCTGCATGAAAATGGAAATATCTACACAGCTATCTGCATATACATGGAAATATCTACACAGCTATCTCTTTACACATGGAAATAACTACACCGCTATCGGTATGAACATGGAAATATCTACACCGCCATCTGTATGAACATGGAAATATCTGCACGGCCATCTGTATGAACATATAAATATCTAAACCGCCATCTGTATTAAGATGGAGATATCTACACCGCTATCTGTATAAACATGGAAATATCCACACCGCTATCTGTATAAACATGGAAATGTCTACACCGCTATCTGTATAAACTTGGAAATATCTACACCGCTACCTGTATAAACATGGTAATATCAGCACCGCTATCTGTATGAACATGGAAATATCAGCCCCTCTATCTGTATGAACATGGAAATATCTACACCACTATCTGTATAAACATGGAAATATCTACACCGCTATCTGTATGAAGATGGAAATATCTTCACTGCCATCTGTATAAACATGGATATATCTACACAGCCATCTGGATGAACATGGAAATATGTACACCGCTATCTGTATGAACATGGAAATAGATACACCGCTTTCTGTATGAACATGGAAATATCTACACCACTCTCTGTATGAACATGGAAATATCTATACCGCCATCTGATTGAACATGGAAATATCTAAACCGCTATCTGCATGAAAATGGAAATATCTACAATGCTATCTGCATATACATGGAAATATCTACAAAGCTATCTCTTTACACGTGGAAATAACTACACCACTATCTGTATAAACAGGGAAATATCTACACCGCCATCTGTATGAACATGGAAATATCTGCACGGCCATCTGTATGAACATATAAATATCTACACCGCCATCTGTATTAAGATGGAGATATCTACACCGCTATCTGTATAAACTTGGAAATACCTACACCGCTATCTGTATAAACATGGAAATATCTACTCCGCCATCTGTATAAACATGGAAATATCTACACCGCTATCTGTATAAACATGGAAATATAAGCACCGCTATCTGCATGAACATGGAAATATCTACACCGCTATCTGTACGAACATGGAAATATCTACACCGCTATCTGTATGAACATGGAAATAGCTGCACCGCTATCTGTATGAACATGGAAATATCTACAGCACTATCTGTATAAACATGGAAATACCTACACCGCTATCTGTATGAACATGGATATATCTACACAGCCATCTGGATGAAGATGGAAATATCTACACCGCTATCTGTATGAACATGGAAATATCTACACCGCTATCTGTGTAAACATGCATACATCTTCACCGCTATCGGTATAAACATGGATATATCTACAAAGCTATCTGTATGAACATGGAAATACCTACACCGCTATCTGTTTGAACATGGAAATATCTAAACCGCTATCTGCATGAAAATGGAAATATCTACACAGCTATCTGCATATACATGGAAATATCTACACAGCTATCTCTTCACACATGGAAATAACTACACCGCTATCCGTATGAACATGGATATATCTACGCCGCCATCTGTATGAACATGGAAATATCTGCACGGCCATCTGTATGAACATATAAATATCTACACCGCCATCTGTATTAAGATGGAGATATCTACACCGCTATCTGTATAAACATGGAAATATCTACACCGTTATCTGTATAAACATGGAAATGTCTACACCGCTATCTGTATAAACCAGGAAATATCTACACCGCTACCTGTATAAACATGGAAATATCAGCACCGCTATCTTTATGAATATGAAATTATCAGCCCCACTATCTGTATGAACATGGAAATATCTACACCAATATCTGTATGAACATGGAAATATCTACACCGCTATCTGTATGAACATGGAAATATCTTCACCGCCATCTGTATGAACATGGATATCTCTACACAGCCATCTGGATGAACATGAAAATATCTACACCGCTATCTCCATGAACATGGAAATAGCTACACCGCCATCTGTATGAACATGCAAATATCTACACCGCCATCTGCATGAACATGGAAATATCTGCACCGACAGCTGTATGAACATATAAATAACTACACCGCCATCTGTATTAAGATGGAGATATCTACACCGCTATCTGTATAAACCTGGAAATATCTACAACGCTATCTGTATAAACATGGAAATATCTACACCGCTACCTGTATAAACATGGAAATACCAGCACCGCTATCTGTATGAACATGGAAATATCAGCCCCTCTATCTGTATGAACATGGAAATATCTAGACCACAATCTGTATGAACATGGAAATATCTACACCGCTATCTGTATGAACATGGAATTATCTTCACTGCCATCTGTATGAACATGGATATGTCTACACAGCCATCTGGATGAACATGGAAATATCTACACCGCTATCTGTATGAACATGGAAATATCTACACCGCTATCTGTATGAACCTGGAAATATCTACACCGCTATCTGTATGAACATGGAAATATCTACACCGCTATCAGTATGAACATGGAAATATCTTCACCGCCATCTGTATGAACATGGATATATCTACACAGCCATCTGTATGAACATGGAAATATCTGCACCGCTATCTGTATAAACATGGAAATATGTACACCGCTATCTGTATAAACATGGAAATATCTACTCCGCTACCTGTATAAACATGGAAATATAAGCACCGCTAACTGTATGAATATGGAAATATCTACACCGCTATCTGTTTGAACAAGGAAATATCTACACTGCTATCTGTATGAACATGGAAATAGCTACACCGCTATCTGCATGAAAATGGAATTATCTACAAAGCTATCTGTATGAACATGGATATATCTACACAGCCATCTGGATGAGCATGGAAACATCCACAACGCTATCTGTGTAAACAAGCATACATCTTCACCGCTATCTGTATAAACATGGAAATATCTACACCGCTATCTGTATGAACATGGAAATATCTACACTGCTATCTGTATGAACATGGAAATATCTACACCGATATCTGTTTGAAGATGGAAATATATACACGGATATCTGCATGAAAATGGAAATATCTACACAGCTATCTGCATATACATGGAAATATCTACACAGCTATCTCTTTACACATGGAAATAACTACACCGCCATCTGTATGAACATATAAATATCTACACCGCCATCTGTATTAAGATGGAGATATCTACACCGCTATCTGAATAAACATGGAAATATCTACACCACTATCTGTCTAAACATGGAAATACCTACACCGCTATCTGTATAAACATGGAAATATCTACACTGCTACCTGTATAAACATGGAAATATCCACACCGCTATCGGTATGAACATGGAAATATCCACACCGCTATCTGTATGAACATGGAAATATCTACACCGCTGTCTGTATGAACATGGAAATATCTACAAAGCTATCTGAATGAACATGGAAATATCTACACCGCTATCTGTTTGAACATGTAAATATCTACACCGCTATCTCCATGAAAATGGAATTATCTACAAAGCTATCTGCATATACATGGAAATATCTACACAGCCATCTCTTTACACATGGAAATAACTACACCACTATATCTATAAACACGGAAATATCTACACCGCCATCTGTATGAACATGGAAATATCTGCAACGCCATCTGTATGAACATATAAATACCTACACCACCATCTGTATTAAGAAGGTGATATCTACACCGCTATCTGTATAAACATGGAAATATCTACACCGCTGCCTGTATAAACATGGAAATATCAGCACCGCTATCTGTATGAACATGGAAATATCTACACCGCTACCTGCATGAACATGGAAATATCTACACCGCTATCTGTATGAACATGGAAATATCTACACCGCTATCTGTATGAACATGGATATATCTACACAGCCATCTGGATGAACATGGAAATATCTACACTTCTATCTGTATGAACGTGGAAATATCTACACCGCGATCTGTATGAACATGGATATATCTACACAGCCATCTGGATGAACATGGAAATATCTACACCACTATCTGTGTAAACATGCATACATCTTCACCGCAATCTCTATAAACATGGAAATATCTACACTGCTATCTGTATGAACATGGAAATATCTACACCGCTATCTGTATGAACTTGGAAATATCTACACAGCTATCTGTTTGAACACGGAAATATCTACACCGCTATCTGCTTGAAAATGGAAATATCTACACTGCTATCTGCATATACATTGAAATATCTACACAGCTATCTCTTTACACATGGAAATAACTACATCGCTATCTGTATGAACATGGAAATATCTACACCGCCATCTGTATGAACATGGAAATATCTGCACCGCCATCTGTATGAAGATATAAATATCTACACCACCATCTGTATTAAGATGGAGATATCTACACCGCTATCTGCATAAACATGGAAATATATACACCGCTATCTGTATAAACATGGAAATATCTACACTGCTACCTGTATAAACATGGTAATATCAGCACCTCTGTCTGTATGAACATGGAAATATCTACACCGCTATCTGTATGAACATGGAAATAACTGCACCGCTATCTGTATGAACATGGAAATATCTACACCGCTATCTGTATGAACATGGAAATATCTACACCGCTATCTGTATGAACATGGATATATCCACACAGCCATCAGGATGAACAAGGAAATATCTACAGCGCTATCTGTATGAACTTGGAAATATCTACACCGCTATCTGTGTTAACATGCATACATCTTCACCGCTATCTGTATAAACATGGATATATCTTCACCGCTATCTGTATGAACATGGAAATATCTACACCGCTATCTCTTTTAACATGGAAATATCTAAACCGCTATCTGCATGAAAATGGAAATATCTACACAGCTATCTGCATATACATGGAAATATCTACACAGCTATCTCTTTACACATGGAAATAACTACACCGCTATCGGTATGAACATGGAAATATCTACACCGCCATCTGTATGAACATGGAAATATCTGCACGGCCATCTGTATGAACATATAAATATCTAAACCGCCATCTGTATTAAGATGGAGATATCTACACCGCTATCTGTAAAAACATGGAAATATCCACACCGCTATCTGTATAAACATGGAAATGTCTACACCGCTATCTGTATAAACTTGGAAATATCTACACCTCTACCTGTATAAACATGGTAATATCAGCACCGCTATCTGTATGAACATGGAAATATCAGCCCCTCTATCTGTATGAACATGGAAATATCTACACCACTATCTGTATAAACATGGAAATATCTACACCGCTATCTGTATGAAGATGGAAATATCTTCACTGCCATCTGTATAAACATGGATATATCTACACAGCCATCTGGATGAACATGGAAATATCTACACCGCTATCTGTATGAACATGGAAATAGATACACCGCTTTCTGTATGAACATGGAAATATCTACACCACTCTCTGTATGAACATGGAAATATCTATACCACCATCTGATTGAACATGGAAATATCTACACCGCTATCTGCATGAAAATGGAAATATCTACAAAGCTATCTGCATATACATGGAAATATCTACAAAGCTATCTCTTTACACGTGGAAATAACTACACCACTATCTGTATAAACATGGAAATATCTACACCGCCATCTGTATGAACATGGAAATATCTGCACGGCCATCTGTATGAACATATAAATATCTACACCGCCATCTGTATTAAGATGGAGATATCTACACCGCTATCTGTATAAACTTGGAAATACCTACACCGCTATCTGTATAAACATGGAAATATCTACTCCGCCATCTGTATAAACATGGAAATATCTACACCGCTATCTGTATAAACATGGAAATATAAGCACCGCTATCTGCATGAACATGGAAATATCTACACCGCTATCTGTACGAACATGGAAATATCTACACCGCTATCTGTATGAACATGGAAATAGCTGCACCGCTATCTGTATGAACATGGAAATATCTACAGCACTATCTGTATAAACATGGAAATATCTACACCGCTATCTGTATGAACATGGATATATCTACACAGCCATCTGGATGAAGATGGAAATATCTACACCGCTATCTGTATAAACATGGAAATATCTACACCGCTATCTGTGTAAACATGCATACATCTTCACCGCTATCGGTATAAACATGGATATATCTACAAAGCTATCTGTATGAACATGGAAATACCTACACCGCTATCTGTTTGAACATGGAAATATCTAAACCGCTATCTGCATGAAAATGGAAATATCTACACAGCTATCTGCATATACATGGAAATATCTACACAGCTATCTCTTTACACATGGAAATAACTACACCGCTATCTGTATGAACATGGATATATCTACACCGCCATCTGTATGAACATGGAAATATCTGCACGGCCATCTGTATGAACATATAAATATCTACACCGCCATCTGTATTAAGATGGAGATATCTACACTGCTATCTGTATAAACATGGAAATATCTACACCGTTATCTGTATAAACATGGAAATGTCTACACCGCTATCTGTATGAACATGGAAATATCTACACTGCTATCTGTATGAACATGGAAATATCTACACCGATATCTGTTTGAAGATGGAAATATATACACGGATATCTGCATGAAAATGGAAATATCTACACAGCTATCTGCATATACATGGAAATATCTACACAGCTATCTCTTTACACATGGAAATAACTACACCGCCATCTGTATGAACATATAAATATCTACACCGCCATCTGTATTAAGATGGAGATATCTACACCGCTGTCTGAATAAACATGGAAATATCTACACCACTATCTGTCTAAACATGGAAATACCTACACCGCTATCTGTATAAACATGGAAATATCTACACTGCTACCTGTATAAACATGGAAATATCCACACCGCTATCGGTATGAACATGGAAATATCCACACCGCTATCTGTATGAACATGGAAATATCTACACCGCTGTCTGTATGAACATGGAAATATCTACAAAGCTATCTGAATGAACATGGAAATATCTACACCGCTATCTGTTTGAACATGTAAATATCTACACCGCTATCTCCATGAAAATGGAATTATCTACAAAGCTATCTGCATATACATGGAAATATCTACACAGCCATCTCTTTACACATGGAAATAACTACACCACTATATCTATAAACACGGAAATATCTACACCGCCATCTGTATGAACATGGAAATATCTGCAACGCCATCTGTATGAACATATAAATACCTACACCACCATCTGTATTAAGAAGGTGATATCTACACCGCTATCTGTATAAACATGGAAATATCTACACCGCTGCCTGTATAAACATGGAAATATCAGCACCGCTATCTGTATGAACATGGAAATATCTACACCGCTACCTGCATGAACATGGAAATATCTACACCGCTATCTGTATGAACATGGAAATATCTACACCGCTATCTGTATGAACATGGATATATCTACACAGCCATCTGGATGAACATGGAAATATCTACACTTCTATCTGTATGAACGTGGAAATATCTACACCGCGATCTGTATGAACATGGATATATCTACACAGCCATCTGGATGAACATGGAAATATCTACACCACTATCTGTGTAAACATGCATACATCTTCACCGCAATCTCTATAAACATGGAAATATCTACACTGCTATCTGTATGAACATGGAAATATCTACACCGCTATGTGTATGAACTTGGAAATATCTACACAGCTATCTGTTTGAACACGGAAATATCTACACCGCTATCTGCTTGAAAATGGAAATATCTACACTGCTATCTGCATATACATTGAAATATCTACACAGCTATCTCTTTACACATGGAAATAACTACACCGCTATCTGTATGAACATGGAAATATCTACACCGCCATCTGTATGAACATGGAAATATCTGCACCGCCATCTGTATGAAGATATAAATATCTACACCACCATCTGTATTAAGATGGAGATATCTACACCGCTATCTGCATAAACATGGAAATATATACACCGCTATCTGTATAAACATGGAAATATCTACACTGCTACCTGTATAAACATGGTAATATCAGCACCGCTGTCTGTATGAACATGGAAATATCTACACCGCTATCTGTATGAACATGGAAATAACTGCACCGCTATCTGTATGAACATGGAAATATCTACACCGCTATCTGTATGAACATGGAAATATCTACACCGCTATCTGTATGAACATGGATATATCCACACAGCCATCAGGATGAACAAGGAAATATCTACAGCGCTATCTGTATGAACTTGGAAATATCTACACCGCTATCTGTGTTAACATGCATACATCTTCACCGCTATCTGTATAAACATGGATATATCTTCACCGCTATCTGTATGAACATGGAAATATCTACACCGCTATCTCTTTTAACATGGAAATATCTAAACCGCTATCTGCATGAAAATGGAAATATCTACACAGCTATCTGCATATACATGGAAATATCTACACAGCTATCTCTTTACACATGGAAATAACTACACCGCTATCGGTATGAACATGGAAATATCTACACCGCCATCTGTATGAACATGGAAATATCTGCACGGCCATCTGTATGAACATATAAATATCTAAACCGCCATCTGTATTAAGATGGAGATATCTACACCGCTATCTGTAAAAACATGGAAATATCCACACCGCTATCTGTATAAACATGGAAATGTCTACACCGCTATCTGTATAAACTTGGAAATATCTACACCTCTACCTGTATAAACATGGTAATATCAGCACCGCTATCTGTATGAACATGGAAATATCAGCCCCTCTATCTGTATGAACATGGAAATATCTACACCACTATCTGTATAAACATGGAAATATCTACACCGCTATCTGTATGAAGATGGAAATATCTTCACTGCCATCTGTATAAACATGGATATATCTACACAGCCATCTGGATGAACATGGAAATATCTACACCGCTATCTGTATGAACATGGAAATAGATACACCGCTTTCTGTATGAACATGGAAATATCTACACCACTCTCTGTATGAACATGGAAATATCTATACCACCATCTGATTGAACATGGAAATATCTACACCGCTATCTGCATGAAAATGGAAATATCTACAAAGCTATCTGCATATACATGGAAATATCTACAAAGCTATCTCTTTACACGTGGAAATAACTACACCACTATCTGTATAAACATGGAAATATCTACACCGCCATCTGTATGAACATGGAAATATCTGCACGGCCATCTGTATGAACATATAAATATCTACACCGCCATCTGTATTAAGATGGAGATATCTACACCGCTATCTGTATAAACTTGGAAATACCTACACCGCTATCTGTATAAACATGGAAATATCTACTCCGCCATCTGTATAAACATGGAAATATCTACACCGCTATCTGTATAAACATGGAAATATAAGCACCGCTATCTGCATGAACATGGAAATATCTACACCGCTATCTGTACGAACATGGAAATATCTACACCGCTATCTGTATGAACATGGAAATAGCTGCACCGCTATCTGTATGAACATGGAAATATCTACAGCACTATCTGTATAAACATGGAAATATCTACACCGCTATCTGTATGAACATGGATATATCTACACAGCCATCTGGATGAAGATGGAAATATCTACACCGCTATCTGTATAAACATGGAAATATCTACACCGCTATCTGTGTAAACATGCATACATCTTCACCGCTATCGGTATAAACATGGATATATCTACAAAGCTATCTGTATGAACATGGAAATACCTACACCGCTATCTGTTTGAACATGGAAATATCTAAACCGCTATCTGCATGAAAATGGAAATATCTACACAGCTATCTGCATATACATGGAAATATCTACACAGCTATCTCTTTACACATGGAAATAACTACACCGCTATCTGTATGAACATGGATATATCTACACCGCCATCTGTATGAACATGGAAATAGCTACACAGCCATGTGTGTAAACATGGAAATATCTACACCACTATCTGTGTAAACATGGAAATATCTACACCGCCATCTCTATAAACATGGAAATATCTTCACCGCCATCTGAATCAACATGGAAATGTCTACACCGCCATCTGTATGATCATGTAAATATCTACACCGATATCTCTATAAACATGGAAATATCTACAACGCTATCTGTATGAATATGGAAATATCTACACCGCTATCTGTATGAACCTGGAAATATCTACACCGCTATCTGTATGAACATGGAAATATCAACACCGCCATCTGTATGAACATGGAAATATCTGCACCGCCATCTGAATGAAAATATAAATATCGACACAGCCATCTGTATTAAGATGTAGATATCTACACCGCTATCTGTATAAACATGGAAATATCTACACCGCAATGTGTATAAACATGGAAATATCTACACCGCTATCTGTATAAACATGGAAATATCTACACCGCTACCTGTATAAACATGGAAATATCAGCACCGCTATCTGCATGAACATGGAAATATCTACAACGCCATCTGTATGAACATGGAAATATCTTCACCGCCATCTGTATGAACATGGAAATATCTGCACCGCCATCTGAATGAAAATATAAATATCTACACCGCCATCTGTATTAAGATGTAGATATCTACACCGCTATCTGTATAAACATGGAAAAATCTACACCGCAATGTGTATAAACATGGAAATATCTACACCGCTATCTGTATAAACATGGAAATATCTACACCGCTACCTGTATAAACATGGAAATATCAGCACCGCTATCTGCATGAACATGGAAATATCTAAAACGCCATCTGTATGAACATGGAAATATCTTCACCGCCATCTGTATGAACATGGAAATATCTGCACCGCCATCTGTATGAACATATAAATATCTACACCGCCATCTGTATTAAGATTTAGATATCTACACTGCTATCTGAATAAACATGGAAATATCTACACCGCTATGTGTATAAACATGGAAATATCTACACAGCTACCTGTATAAACATGGAAATATCAGCACCGCTATCGGTATGAACATGGAAATATCTACACCGCCATCTGTATGAACTTGGAAATATCTTCACCCCCATCTGTATGAACAAGGATATATCTACACAGCCATCTGTATGAACATGGAAATATCTTCACCGCCATCTGTATGAACATGGATATGTCTACACAGCCATCTGGATGAACATGGAAATATCTACACCGCTATCTGTATGAACATGGAAATATCTACACCGCTATCTGTGTAAACATGCATACATCTTCACCGCTATCTGTATAAACATGGAAATATCTACACCGCTATCTGAATGAACATGGAAATATCTACACCGGTATCTGTTTGAACATGGAAATATCTACACCGCTATCTTCATGAAAATGGAAATATCTACACAGCTGTCTGCATATACTTGGAAATATCTACACAGCTATCTCTTTACACATGGAAATAACTACACCGCTATCTGTATGAACATGGATATATCTACACCGCCATCTGTATGAACATGGAAATATCTGCACGGCCATCTGTATGAACATATAAATATCTACACCGCCATCTGTATTAAGATTTAGATATCTACACCGCTATCTGTATAAACATGGAAATATCTACACCGTTATCTGTATAAACATGGAAATGTCTACACCGCTATCTGTATAAACCTGGAAATATCTACACCGCTCCCTGTATAAACATGGAAATATCAGCACCGCTATCTTTATGAATATGGAATTATCAGCCCCACTATCTGTATGAACATGGAAATATCTACACCAATATCTGTATGAACATGGAAATATCTACACCGCTATCTGTATGAACATGGAAATATCTTCACCGCCATCTGTATGAAGATGGATATCTCTACACAGCCATCTGGATGAACATGAAAATATCTACACCGCTATCTCCATGAACATGGAAATAGCTACACCGCCATCTGTATGAACATGCAAATATCTACACCGCCATCTGTATGAACATGGAAATATCTGCACCGACAGCTGTATGAACATATAAATAACTACACCGCCATCTGTATTAAGATGGAGATATCTACACCGCTATCTGTATAAACCTGGAAATATCTACACCGCTATCTGTATAAACATGGAAATATCTACACCACTATCTGTATAAACATGGAAATATCAGCACCGCTATCTGTATGAACATGGAAATATCTACACCGCTATCTGTGCGAACATGGAAATATCTACACCACTATCTGTATGAACATGGAAATAGCTACACCTCTTTCTGTATGAACATGGAAATAGCTACACCACTATCTGTATGAACATGGAAATATCTACACCGCTATCTGTGTAAACATGCATACATTTTCACCGCTATCTGTATAAAAATGGAAATATCTACACCGCTATCTGTATGAACATGGAACTTAAACAAATTTACAAGAAAAAAACAACCCCATCAAAAAGTGGGAAAAGGATATGAACAGACACTTCTCAAAAGAAGACATTTATGCGGCCAATAAACACATGAGAAGAAGCTCATCATAGGCTGGGCGTGGTGGCTCACGCCTGTAATCCCATCACTTTGGGATGCCAAGGCGAGTGGATCACAAGGTCAGGAGTTTGAGACTTGCCTGGCCACTATGGTGAAACTCTGTCTCTGCCAAAAACACACAAAAAAACTTTAGCCAGGCGTGGTGGTATATATCTGTAATCCCAGCTACTCAAGAGGCTAAGGCAGGAGAATTGCTTGAACCCATTAGGTGGAGGTTGCAGTGAGCCGAAATTGTGCCACTGCACTCCACCCTGGGTGACAGAGTGAGGCTGTCTCGAAGAAAAAAAAAAAAAAGCTCATCACCCCTGGTCCAATGAGATACCATCTCGCGCCAGTTAGAATGGCAATCATTAAAAAGTCAGGAAACAACAGGTGCTAGAGAGGATGTGGAGAAATAGGAATGCTTTTACACTGTTGGTGGGAGTGTAAATTAGTTCAACCATTGTGGAAGACAGTGTAGCAATTCCTCAAGGATCCAGAACTAGAAATATCATTTGACCTAACAGTCTCATTACTAGGTACACATCCAAAGGATTATAAATCATTCTACTATAAAGACACATTCACACATATGTTTATTGCAGCACTATTCACAAGAGCAAAGACTAGGGACCAACCCAAATGCCCATCAATGATAGACTGGATAAAGAATATGTGGCACATATACACCATGGAATACCATGCAGCTATAAAAAAGGATGGATTAATGTCTTTTGCAGAGACATGGATGAAGCTGGAAACCATCATTCTCAGCAAACTATCACAAGAACAGAAAACCAAACACCACATGTTCTCACTCATAAGTGGGAGTTGAACAATGAGAACACATAGACACAGGGAGGGGAACATCACACACTGGGGCCTGTCAGTGGGTAGGAAGGAAAGAGGAGGGATAGGATTAGGAGAAATACTTAATGTAGATGAGGAGTTGATGGGTGCAGCAAACCACGACAGCACATGTATACCTATTTCACAAAACTGCAAGTTCTGCAAATGTATCCCAGAACTTAAAGTGTATGTATGTGTGTATATATATATACACACAAATGTAAATGTAAATGTAAATAAATTGAAAATGGTAAAAATAGAAATATGTTTCCTACACAAATAGTGACATAATAAAGCAAGATAGAATGTATGTTTGAGTTAAAAAAAATTGCTTAGAAGACAACTTGAATTCCATTCCAAGGAACTAGTTTTCAAAAGTTTACAACCAGATTTCAGTTTGGCAAGAGGCAACAATGCTGTTTTGAAAATAATTTCTGAAAAGAGCTTCCCCAGCAGTTCCAAATGGCAGTCCTGATACAAGGAAGTAGGGGCAATTTTGTTACCACCAGGAACACTGAATTTATTTTCAGACCTTGAAATTCTGGGAGGCCCTCGAATAATAATCAACTACAATATTTTACTTTACATAGAAATATTGTTTTAATGTTAATATAAAAGCTTGTATATGAACTAAAATTGTCAATCTGCCACTTTTAAGAAAGAAGAATCCATTATGTCCCTAATCTATAGTGAGTTGATATGTTCCATAAGCAGTTCTGGAAGGAGGCTACACTTAGAGCATAAATTGGTATAGATCGCTTTGCTCTCACAGATAGCGACACAATATTTTCTGCTGAATGGGAAAAAGTTTGAAGGCATAAATCAAGATAAAGCAATCATCTGACAAAGAATTACAAAG
This sequence comes from Gorilla gorilla gorilla, assembly GCF_029281585.2. NCBI lineage: Eukaryota > Metazoa > Chordata > Mammalia > Primates > Hominidae > Gorilla > Gorilla gorilla. The sequence goes on along the minus strand of NC_073234.2, from coordinate 153,753,019 downwards.
AGGCCCCATACCTTTTTCTTAGTGAACTCCATGTGACACATTGATTTTCCACTGAAGATAAAAGCCAAAATCATGTGTCATCAATAGAAAGCAAGCAAAACTATTTGGTTCAATATGTTATGGTACTTAACAAAAAAAACTTGCAGAGAAAAGACAAATCTAAAATGTTGCACATGATTCAAACAAGTCTGGATCAGAAGAGACATTTCAGAGGTCACTGCTAGAGAGTCAAGGATACATTAGAGAGAAATAAACTCCTGCTTTTTTGTTTATCTACTTACATACACAGATACTGTCTGATGAAGATGATTGATATCAGGTATGGTATTTGATGGTATAGTCATTTACAAAATAATTCATCCCTTATGATCTAATGCAATTCTCTTCATATTACACGTGTATATTTAAATACTTCCTTGTGAAGTGGAGGCTAGCCAGGCTGCTGTTAGCATATCCAGTACATTTCTGCAAATTCCAAAATGGCAAATCCCACAGTTGAAATTTCAACCTCTCTAGCGTCCCTCGGCTGGAGTGCATAATCACGGCAAAAGTCTGCAACATCAGAGGTGGCCGCCACAGACACAAAGTCTATGTTTCTCATTCCATTCTACCAAATCTATTCAGCAGTCTGGGTGAGGGGGCTTGGCAGTATCTATGAGCAGAAAGCATTCAAATGGCTGGTATATGTGCTTCCGGGGAAACTAAGGGGAAAAAAGAGAGAGGGAGGGAGGGAGGGAACAAGAAAGAAGAAGGAAACTCAAGGAGAGAGGAAGGGAAGGAGGCTGGCAAGAAGGGTTGGAGGGAGCAAGGGAGGGAGGAATAAAGGAAGGAAGTTACACCAAGTTTCAAAACTGGCCACGGACTGAGAAGGATTAAGAGACAAACGGAATTGAAAGCACTTATGTTCATACTCGGTATTTTTCTTACCCATTCTTGCAAATTAGTAATTTAAAAATTTTCATTTCCACAAATCCACGTGTTTTCTTGTTCCTCTCTCTCCGCTCTTTTTCCTTCTTTCCTTCCTGCCTTTCTTCTTTCTTTTCAACGTAGGTTATATAAATGTGTGAGAGCTATCACTAGTCTACATTAATCATCAGGATTTTCCTGTGTATTTCCAATTAAGATGACCCATAATAATATTCTACTGTAATTTTGGAGGGTCCAAAATACTAGATGGCATTTAGTGTTTTGGAAATCATGACAAGTCTAACAGGACTTTAAAAAACCTATCAAGACATCTGATGTGTTTTCTTGCCCATACACTCTTTAATGAGGTCTGCTTGACCCTTTCTTCTTCCCTTCTCTAGTCATGGGTTCTTCACACTGAAAACTAAGCTTTGCATCAGTGTTTGACGAACAGGTGACATAATAAACTGCAGTTACATTTTAAATTCAGCTCAAGATGGTAGATGAGAAATCTAAGATTGTGAAGTGAGATTTAGCATGCTGTTCAGTATGCAACAAATCTGAGTGTTGCTCACACAGGATTCATACCAACAGGCTCCTTCCAAAACCTTTCAATGCAAATTCTAGCAAATGCACACTTGGAAGAAAAATGTTCCATGAAGTTGTATATGTAAATTTATACTTTCAGCATTTATGTATATAATTTCAGGGGAAGTGGGATCAACTTAACATTATTAAACATAGTCCAATGATATTTACAACATAACTTCAGAAATATTTTATTACTAGAAGTATTTTAAAAAGGATGTACCATTTAGGATTTAAGACACACCCCACAAATGAAAAAACAAATGAGATTATAAACAACATTTTTAAAAAAATTATGCCATCTTTTCACTACAAAATCCTTCTGGGGGAAAAATATCTTTTCCTTCATTATTAAAGGATGTTATCAGAGCACAGTGGAATTCTTTCAGATTTAGTCAGAAGGTTCTCTGGAGTTGACAGATCTATTGGAGAATATTTTCTTTGAAAGTCCATGTCCTTTCCCCAGGCCTACATCATATATAAATAAACATTTCAGAAAAGGAGCCATGTTAAGAAAAAGTGGGTTGAAGATTGTAAGACCTGGTTCCTGGGTGCCAAATAATTCACAAGTTGGAATAAGCTGGGTTTCTGTAACACTTCTCTATGACTGCCATTGATACTGAACTATGCCAAGGAACTAAGTCCTACCAAGGAAAAGCAGGAGGAAAACAGGTGTAAGAAAACATTTCCTGTCAGTGTGTCCAGAGATAGCATGAGTCAACAGCGGCTCCTCATGAAGCCATCGATTCGTAACACTGGAGTATCTAGAATGCATCTGGGTCGAATTATTAAAAAGAAAGTTCTTCTCAAGCTAGTTGTAATGGTAGCTAATTTAAAAAATTAATGTTCTGCGATTCTGATAAAAACCTATGTGGTGAACCAACAATAAAGGCGGCTGGAGATATTGGTATGAAATAGTTATTTTTCCTTATATACCTGGACGTTCATGTAAGAAATTATACTTTTGGAAGGTCTGTCATATTCTCAGTGTATAAGAGTTGAATCATTTTTAGAAGTTATTGCCAGAATTTTGCTTTAATAGTGCAATAAAGTGTGCATTCTCTCTCTCTCATTTTCATTCAACAGCCTCTACAAATTGAGCCTGGCTCAAAGGTCTTTCCCTCTTGGAATATGACTCCTCCCCTGTCCCTCTACATAGGCTGTTCTATAACAAATTATTTTGCTGTCTTGATTTTTCAGAGACCTCATGCTAGTAGTAGAGAGCCAGGAGAAAGTGAGATGTCCTATATAAAAGGCCTGCTAGAAAAAGAAATCAGCACTGAGTTCTAAGGATACTGAACAACTTTTTAAAAAACAAGCAAGCCATATTAAACACATTAGTTACAACCAAATTAGATAAAACCATGAAAATTATCCAAGAAGAAAAAGTACATCACCTGTCTAGGTTTAAAATTGCTTAAGGCTGCCATCCAAGGACCATCTATGATAACAAATACAGTAGTCTGTATTGACACAAAGTTTTAGTGATAGACGTAATTACATTCTTCTGCTGGTGGTGTTCTAGAATAAATGGAATATCTGCTGATCAAATCTGAATGCATCTCATAATATTAGCATGTAGGATCCCAGATCTGCAGGCACTATCTCTTTCTCAGATCTACACTTTGAATATTATGTTAGTTAAAATGAGAAGTATGTTAGAAAATGTCTTTTACAAAAGAAATATTGGCTGAGTATGGTGGCTCATGCCTGTAATCCCAACACTCTGGGAGGCCAAGGTGAGAAGATCTCTTGAGCTCAAGAATTTGAGACCAGCTTGGGCAACATATCTATAAAAAATTTTAAAACTTAGCCGGTGTGGTGGTGCACACCTATAGGCACAGCTACTTCAGAGGCTGAATCAAGAGGATCACTTGAGCTTGGGAGTTTGAGGTTGCAGTGAACTATGAACATGGCACTGAACTCCAGTCTGGGCAACAGAGTGAGAACTTGTCTTCAAAAAAATAAAAAAGAAGAAAAAAATAGGAAATATTGTGTTCACATCTGCTATGGTACTCTTTCTTATATAAACTATTTCTTTGCAGTATTCTAGAGGATTTAAGACAAATTTACCACTGAATAATTTCATATGGTATATTATTGCATTAGTATAGTATGTTATTATATAATTAGTATAAGTGACCAGTGCTGCAACAACCACATTCCAAAAAGTATTGTGATCCTCCAAAATTACAATGTCTAAATGACATTATTCTCCTTCATGAGACCATTATACCTTAATTTTTCAGCACCATGAAAATCTACAAATGCCCTCTAAAATATATTTAGAAAACGTGGGGAAAAAACAGATACAGTTTCAGAAGATACATATATTTTGAAAATTAGCCTTTTTGGAATAAATTATTCTTTATGACATATAAATAAACACATTTTTCAGACTGGCGGGGTAACATTTGCATCAGTCAAAATAATTAGATTACTAAAACCTGTAATCTTATTAGAAAAATGGTTTATTCAGAGAATCATTGGAATTATTAGCCTTCAAGCTGCTATAGATTGAATCTGATCAAAATAATTAAGATAATATTATTTCATTTTTCAGTATAATATCTCCTTAGTATTTTTGTTTCTTATTTAATATGTGATTATATTTACTTCTGTGAATAATATGGATGAAGATCATTACAGTGTCAAGATCACTGGGTTCAGAGCACAGAAACCTCAAGTCTATTCTTTTTTCTTAAATACCTGTAAGACTTTAAAGAAGACAGAGTTTCTGGACTCTAATTTCTCTATCTGTAGAATAAATGGGTTAGACCAAATAACAACTTTCTGCTTATAAATTTTCTAATTATATGACTGAGCTTACACCTGGAAAACAGTCTATCTCCTGTATAAATTAATGATAGAAATGAAAACCACCACGTTTCATGAAATTAACCACATAAATATCAACATCAACTGCTCAGAAGGACTTAAGTGCAAGTATCACAGGAATTCTGAAGCACAGAGAACTAAATATAAGAAATGTAACACTCTTCGTATTTTCAAAGAAGATTTTAATAATATATGTAAACACAGTAGCCTGTTCATAAGAAAAAAGAAAAGGGACGTCTTAGCATATTCAGGGTTCAACCAAAACTACTACTGGAATGTAAATCAAAGTAATATTCACCTAACTGTCATAATTGGCATGAATAATTTTAAGTAAAACACTTTTATTTGATATTAAATGTGAACAATAAGCCAAAACAGAGAAAATTAATAAATTGATCATTTATTGAAACTGAAATAAAAATATATAATTATTGAAGCCTCTTATATACATAAACCAATCATTGCTTAAATGAGCTGACATACTAGCTCCATAGTTTTATGTCACTAAGGAACTCTTTTGAACACAATAAAGAAACCAGAATTGAGCACAAAGAATGATGAACTGGGAAGTTCATGGCTTTCTATCTACTAATTAGGAGTACAATCATTCAGTCAAACAGCCACTCAACAAACATTTAGCATACAGCTTCTGGATACCAGGTACTGGTGTAGGTGCTAGAGCAACAAGGAAATAGTCCCTGCATTCAGTGAGCTCACAGGCAAGTAAACAAGTAAGTATAAAGACTGCATGACTGATTGGGAGCGGTGGTTCATGCCTGTAATCCCAGCACTTTGGGAGGCCAACGTGGGCAGATCACGAGGTCAAGAGATCGAGACCATCCTGGCCAACATAGTGAAACCCCGTCTCTACTAAAAATACAAAAATTAGCTGGGCACGGTGGTGCACGCCTGTAGTTACTTGGGAGGCTGAGGCAAGAGAATCAGTTGAACCTGGAAGGTAAAGGTTGCAGTGAGCTGAGATCACACCACTGCACTCCAGCCTGGTGACAGAGTGAGACTCTGTCTCAAAAAAAAAAAAAAAAAAAGACTCCATGATAAGTGTGTATCTACAAAGGGCACAAAAGAATGAGTAGCTAATCCCCAAAGCCATATGGAGCAGTCAGTATAAGCTTCAGGAAAAGAAACTGAAGTAAAAAACTAACCTGAATCTGAAAAAAATGAGTAGGTATTTTCCAAGCACGTTTCAGGGGAAAAGTTGCAGGATGCAGAAGTCCTCCCAAGTACAAAAAGAGAATGAACTCTGGACAACTGGCAATTTATGGCACACAGGAATCAGTAAATGTAGGGATGAGAGGCACACAGAAACATGGGCAAAAACAGGAATTTTGACTTTATTCCATAAATCATGGAAAGCCACCAATGGGTTTTAAGTAATAAAATACTAAGACCAGGTTTGCATTTTAGAAAGATCAATTTGATTTCAGTGAGGAGGTCCAAAAATGAGAGCAGCAAGGCCAGATAGAAGGTCCTACTGCAACTAGCTATGGTTAGAGATGCAGACCAAAACTAAGGTGAAATCATTTAGAAGAAAGAACGTGGATATAAGAGCCATTGGTTTGGCCTCTCCACATCATTTTTTTAATTTTATTTTCATTTATTTATTTATTTATTTTTTGAGACAGAGTCTCGCTCTGTCACCCAGGCTGGAGTGCAGTGGCGTGATCTTGGCTCACTGCAAGTTCTGCCTCCCGGGTTCACACTATTCTCCTGCCTCAGCCTCCCGAGTAGCTGGGACTACAGGCACGCGCCACCACGCCCAGCTAATTTTTTCTATTTTTTAGTAGAGATGGGGTTTCACCGTGTTAGCCAGGATGGTCTCGATCTCCTGACCTCGTGATCCACCCACCTCGGCCTCCCAATGTGCTGGGATTGCAGGCTTGAGCCACCATGCCCAGCTGGCCTCTCCACATCTTTACTGTTATACTGATAACATGGGGATGAAAATAAATATTATTTGTATTTAAACTATTATTGTTATGTGAAAATTAAACAAATAACATACTATGATAACATCGGAGGTTCAAGAAATATTAAGTCTTGAAAATAGGAAAGATGAAAGGAAGGAAACAGGGAGTGGGGAGGAAAGTAGGAGAAAGGAGAGAATATAGGAATGAGAGAGGAGGAAAATAATAAGAAAGAAGTAGAAAGCTAGGTACGGTGGCTCATGACTGTAATCCCAGCGCTTTGGGAGGCCGAGTCAGGCAGATCACAAGGTCAGGAGTTCAAGACCAGCCTGGCCAATATGGTGAAACCTTGTCTCCACTAAAAATACAAAAATTAGCTGGGTGTGGTGGCAGGCACCTATAGTCCCAGCTACTCGGGAGGCTGAGGCAGGAGAATCACTTGACCCTGGGAGGCAGAGGTTGCAGTGAGCTGAGATCACACCACTGCACTCCAGCCTGGGTGACAGAGAAAGATGCTGTCTCAAAAAAAAAAAAAAAGAAAAAAAAAAAAGAAAGAAGTAGAAAAAGATATAGTATTTCTTAATCAGCAGAAGCTACTCTTATTTTTCAATACTCTACCTTTCTAATGTATCACTGACAAGGAAAGGTCTTGAATAATTGACTGAAGTCAGAATAGGTAAGGCACTCTACCTGTGGATACATGAGAGGCCTTAAAAAGTTCATGGAAAATGTATATTATGAAAAAAACTATGCAAAGGTTTCAATTTTGGCAGCAAAATAAACTCATACTAATTTATTATAGCATGTTTGAACAGGATCTAGTTTGAGACAGTAAGAAGGAGTAGACATTAGTTTGAAAAGAGCCTCTAGCAGAGCAATGTAAATTCTGCTAAAATTGAAGCAAGAACAAACATTAGATTATGATGAAGCTTGAGTGAAAGAATGGTGAAATCACTGATGCTTTAGAAGAAGCTTGAGGGGACAATGCACCAAAGAAATCAGTAGTTCACAAGCGGACAGCTTTTTTAAAGAAGAAACGAGATGATGTGGAAGATGAAGTCCACAGGGACAGATCATCCATATCAATTTGCAAGGAAAAAAATTAATCTTGTTTGTGCCCTAATTGAAGAGGACTGATAATCAACAGCACAAACAATAGCCAACATCATAGACATCTTAATTGGTTCAGCTTACACAGTTCTGACTAAAAAATTAAAGTTGAACCAACTTTCCACTGCATGGGTGCCAAAAGTGTTGTGCTCAGATCAGCTGCAGACAAGAGGAGAGCTCTCAATGGAAATTTTAAAGAACTAGGGTCAAGATCCTGAAGGATTTCTTTGAAGAATTGTAACAGAAGATAAAACATGGCTTTCCCAGTATGATCCTGAGGGCAAAACACAATCAAAGCAATGGCTACCAAAGGTGGAAGTGGTCCAGTCAAAGCTAAGGGGGATCACTCAAGAGCAAAGGTCACGGCAACAGTTTTTTGGGGACATTCCAGGCATTTTGCTTGTTGACTTTGTGGAAGGTCAAAGAACAATAATATCTGCATATCATGAGAGTGTTTTGAATAAGTTAGCCAAAGTTTTAGGGCAAAATACCTGGGAAAGCTTTAGCAGACAGTCCTCTAACACCACAATGTTTCTGCTCATTCCTGTCATCAAGCAAAGGCAATTTTGTGAGAGTCTCAATGGGAAATTGTCAGGCATCCACCTTACAGCTCTGATTTGGCTCCTTCTGACTTCTTTTTGTTTCCCAATCTCAACAAATGTGGAAAGGGCACCCATTTTTCTTAAGTTAATAATGTATAAGAGACTGCATTGACATTGTTAAGTTCCCAGGACCATCAGTTCTTTAGGGATGAAAACCGAAGATCACATTTTCAATGTTTATCTTGTAACTTCATTTTTCCACAAACTTTTTGAAGTTTCTCCATACAAATGTCTCCATACAAATGAGCACTTGCAAAATAAGCAGAGAGTCTCATTCAATGGACAGAAAGTTCTGTGCCATCTAAAAATTATCTTAAGCAAGTTCAATGTGTAGCAACAGACTGTATTGAGAAATATCAGTTAGGTTGACTTCTGCAATGACCATGATGGAGTAACAAGAACTAGACTTTCTCTCCCTCCTGAAACAACCAAAAAAATGGCCAAAATGTATGCCACAAAAGTTTGCAAGACCCTGTAAAGTCAGTCTCAAACAAGGTGAGCCTATCAACTGCCCTAATTTATGCCTGGAGAAAGTTTTCCAGCCCACTACTGCAGGAGAAAAGCCCAAGAGGAGCCCATTGTTCTCCCTGAGCTGAGGGGACAGAGCTGAGAGTCCACAGAAACCATGTTGACATGAGCTCTCAGGACAAGGTTTCCGAGAAGAAGGGGCTGCACAGAAAGAGAACTCCAGAGCTCTGCAAAGGGTCCCCCTAAAGTACATAGCTAAGTAATTGTTAGGACAGGCCTAGAGAAAAGTACCTACGGTTGGGGAAACAACACCCAGATAAGATGAAAAGTAACAGTACACATGCTCACCAAGGTCCAGTAATAGTGCTTATTTTATCAGCCAAACCAGAAACACCTCAAGATTCCCAGGGATACCCAGAAGGATCTTGCCTCACTAGTTGGGAGTGATTAGCTCTAAAATGAGAACTGGTCTGATCCCACCTAATGAATTTTTAAAGCAAGACCAAAAAGAGTCAAACTCTTTCCAACTAAACTTAAATACATACCAATACAAAGATCAAGAATATTTATATATACTTCCAGCACTCAATAAGATAAAAGTCACCATATCTGACATCCAGACACAGTTTAGCAGAGACACAACAGTAACAACAAAAGACAGAAGAACGTGGCTCATAATAAGGAGAAAAATCACTGAGTCAGAACTGATCCAGAGTAAATCAAGGTGCCAGAGTTATCAGTTAAGAACATTCAAATGCTTATTGAAACAGTATTCTATATGTTCTAAAATAGAGACATGCAAGATACACTAAAGGAGGCTGGGCGCAGTGGCTCACGCCTGTAATCTCAGCATTTTGCGAGGCCGAGGCAGGTGGATCACGAAGTCAGGAGTTCAGGACCAGCCTGACCAATATGGTGAAATCCCATCTCTACTAAAAATACAAAAATTAGCGGGGCATAGTAGCATGCGGCTGTAGTCCCAGCTACATGGTAGGCTGATAGCACATTAGTCATTACAGAAGAAAAGATAGACACCTCTCAAAATAAAATAGAGAGAGAAAATAAATTTTTAAAAAACATGAACAGAGCAATAGTAGACAGTAAATTTCAAGTAACTGAATTTACGTGTAATCTCAGTTCCCAAAGGAGAGGAGAGGGAAGATGTGAAAACATTTGGGACTTTGAGTCAGGCAAAGCTTTCTTTGATATGACCCCACAGCATGATTTATATAATAATATATTGATAAGGAGAACTCATCAAATTTAAAAAAAAGAATCTGCTCTTCAAAAGAATCTATTAAGAGACTGAAAAGACAAGCTGCAGGCTGGGAGAAAATATTTGCAATTCATATATCTGATGAAAGGCTTGCATCAAAAATATATTTTAAAAGCTCAAAATTTAATAATGAAAAACAAACAACCCCATTTAAAACTTGGGTGAAAGACTGGAACAGACATTTCAAAGTAGACATTTGTTTGGTAAATAAGCACATATGCTCAACATAATTAATGCTTAGGGCAATGCAAATTAAAACCAAAATGAGACGCCACTATCTATTTTTAAATAGCTAAGATTAGCATGACTGATAACAGCCAAGCACTGGCTTGGATGTGGAGAAGCTGAAACTCTCATACACTGCTGATGGGAATACAAAAAAGTGTAACCTTTGAAAAACAGTTTAAGAGTCCCTTAAAAAGTTAAACATACTTCTGCCGTAAGACTCAGCCATTGCACTCCTGGGTATTTACCCAAGAGAGATAAAAGTAGGTGTTCATATAATGATATCAACACAAATGTTCATAGCACATGTATTCATAATAGCCCAAACTAGAAACAGTCTAAATATCAATCAATACATTAATGAATTAACTTGCTTTATCCGAATTAATTATGGATACATACTATAACATGAATGAATCTCAAAATAACTATACTAAGTGAAACAAGGCAGACTCTAGAGGTAAAACATGCAGAGAAAAAAACATAAAATGTCAGACAAAAAAGTGCATAGTGTAAAATTTTATTTATATACATTTTTTGACTGTATAAATTACTGTCCAGTGACAGAAAGCAGTTTGGTGGTTTTTAAGGGCCAGGAATGAGGGGCCAGAGAAATGTATTATAAAGAGGCATCAGGAAACTGGAGGTGAAGTATATTTCCATCACCTCGATTGCGTGCTGATGGTTTCTAAACTTTCAATATTTTTAGTTTATTATATGTTATACAAAATAAAGCTTGTAATAAAAATCAAAAGATTGAGCCGTCCTTATTTTCTCTATAAAAGAGCAGAATTCTCCTTTTAGAGATTTGGAAAGATTATTAAAAGATAAGTTACAAAATACAGTACCTGACACGTATAAAATATTAAATAAATACTAGCCATGCTTAATTATTTTGTTTTAAGTCTATATGAGTCAAGTTTTAGTAGAAATATGGGCTAGAAAAAAAAAACAGAAAGCGGGACTCTGTGATCCGACTTGGGCTTATAGAACAGACTGCACTAGTTTGTTCTCATGCTGCTAATAAAGTCATACCCAAGACCGGGTAATTTAGAAAGGAAAGAGGTTTAAGGAACTCACAATTCCACATGGCTGGGGAGGCCTCACAGTCACGGCAGAAGGCAAAAAAGAAGCAAAGGCACATCTTAAATGGTAGCAGAGAAGAAAGCTTGTGTAGGGAAGCTCCCATTTTAAAAGCATCAGATCTCGTGAGACTTATTCGCTACCAGGAGAACAGTAGGGGGAACCCGCCCCTATGATTCAATGATCTCCACCTGACTCCATCCTTGACATGCGGGGATAATTACAATCAAGGTGAGATTCGGATGGAGACACAGCCGAATCATATCAATGACTAATGAGAGTTATGTCCAGAACCTAATGAAAACCTGTCTGAGGCCACATTGCCTGTAAAGCAGATTTGAGATAGAGATTTGTGTAGAGAACATTTAACTGGGTAAAATCCTAGGAACCAACAACTGTGGCGAAAAAGCTGAATTGGATAAAGGGAGTTGAGATGTGAGGCAGTCACAACAAATACCTCAGCTAATCTCAAGGGGGAGCTGAGAAGCTGGGGCGACCCTTCAGAGTTGCCCTAAATTGAGGCAGGAGTATGGAGTTTTAATACCTTTCACTGGCCATTCTTCAGATACGAGTTGTCCCCAACGATGGACATCAGCTTGACAAGTTATTAATTAGATCTCCTGAGAATAAATTCTAGAGAGAATCAGCTGAGAGGCATGATTTGCCAACACTCCCAATAGCTGGGCAAACTTCAGTTTTGAGGGAGGATTTGGGTCACACACAAAAGTCTCCACAACCAATTATTCATGGGAAATTCTATGTAGGCAGAGCTATCTCATGGCCAGTTAATCAAAACTACATAATCTATTTGGTTAAGCAAAAGAAATTAAAAAGGTAAAATAAAACCTATATATTAACACTCAAAAGTTTTTTAATGCATTTGCCTTGCATTTCGTATGTTTTGCCTTGCATTTCATATGTTTTGCCTTGCATTTGTTTATTTGCTTTCAAGAACCTTTAGAGAGCAATAATTACTAATATAATATGGAGTAGCACAGCATAGACGAGGGAAGCTAACTCTCTCCCTTTTCCCAGAACCTGGAACAGCTAAAGATCCTAAGCATTGTCAGCTTTGGTATCTGACATAGTTTGGATGTTTGTCCCCTTCAAATCTCACGTTAAAATGTGATCCCCAATGTTGGAGATAGATGCCTCCTGAATGGCTTGGTGCTGTCCTCTTGGTAATGAATGAGTTCTTACCCTGTGAGTTCATGCGATATCTGGTTGTTTAAAAGAGACTGACACCTCCTCCCTGTCTCTCTTGCTTCCTCTCTCACCATGTGATATGCTGGTTTCCCTTCACCTTCCACCATGATTGGAAGGTTCCTGAGGCCCTCCCTGGAAGCAGGTGCCAGTACTATGCTTCACGTACAGCCTTCAGAACAAGGAGCCAAATAAACCTCATTTCTTTATTAATTACCCAACCTCAGGTATTTCTTTATAACAATGCAAATGGGCTAACAGAGTATCATTCATGGACAGTGAGTGTATTAGTCAATTTTCATGCTGCTGATAAAGACATACCCAAGACTGGGTAATTTATAAAGAAAAAGAGGTTTAATGAATTCACATATCTGCACCGCTACCTGTACAAATATGGAAATATCAACAGCGCTACCTGTATAAACATGGAAATATCTACAGCGCTATCCGTATGAACATGGAAATATCTACACCGCTATCTGTATAAACAAGGAAATAACTACACCGCCATCTCTATAAACATGGATATATCTACAGGGCCATCTGTATAAACATGGAAATAACTACACCGCTATCTGTATATACATGGAAATATATAAACCGCTATCTCTATAAACATGGAAATATCTACACCGTTATCTGTATAAACATGGAAATAACTACACCTCTATCTCTATAAACATGGAAATATCTACACTGCTATCTGCATAAACATGGAAATATCTAAACCGCTACCTGTAAAACAGGGAAATATCTACACCGCTATCTCTATAAACATTGAAACATCTACACTGCTATCTTTAAAAACATTGAAATACCTACACTGCTATTTGTATAAACATGGAAATATCTACAACTCTATCTCTATAAACATGGAAATAACTACACCGCTATCTCTATAAATGTGGAAATATCTACACCACCATCTGTATGAACATGAAATTATCTACAACGCCATCTGTATGAACATTGAAATATCTTCACCGCTATCTGTATAAACATGGAAATATCTACACCGCTATCTGTATATACATGGAAATATCAACACCGCTATCTCTATCAACAAGGAAATATCTACACCGCTATCTCTATAAACATGGAAATACCTACACCGCCATCTGTATTGACATGAAAATATCTACACAGCCACCTGTATAAACATGAAAATATCTACACTGCTATCTGTATTAAGATGGAAATATCTAAACCGCCATCTATATAAACATGGAAATATTTACACCGCCATCTGTATGAACATGGAAATATCTACAGGGCAATTTCTATAAAGATGGAAATATCTACACCGCAATCTGTTTAAACATGGAAATATCTACACCTCTATCTGTATTAAGATGGAAATATCTACACTGCCATCTCTATAAAGATGGAAATATCTATACCGCCATCTGTATGAACATGGAAATATCTACACCGCTATCTGTATATACATGGAAATATCTACACAGCTATCTCTATAAACATGGAAATATCTAAACTGCTACCTGTAAAACAGGGAAATATCTACACCGCTATCTCTATAAACATTGAAATATCTACACTGCAATCTTTATAAACATTGAAATACCTACACTGCTATTTGTATAAACATGGAAATATCTAGAATGCTATCTCTATAAACATGGAAATAATTACACCGCTATCCCTATAAACGTGGAAATATCTACACCGCCAACTGTATGAACATGGAAATATCTACAACGCCATCTGTATGAACATTGAAATATCTACACCACTATCTGTATAAACATGGAAGTATCTACACCGCTATCTGTATATACATGGAAATATCTACACCGCTATCTCTATCAACATGGAAATATCTACACCGCTCTCTCTATAAACATGGAAATACCTACACCGCCATCTGTATCGACATGAAAATATCTACACCGCCATCTGCATAAACATGGAAATATCTACACCGCTATCTGTATTAAGATGGAAATATCTACACCGCCATCTATATAAACATGGAAATATCTACACCGCCATCTGTATGAATATGGAAATATCTACAGCGCAATCTCTATAAAGATGGAAATAACTACACCGCCATCTGTTTAAACATGGAAATATCCACACTTCTACCTGTATTAAGATGGAAATATCTACACTGCCATCTCTATAAAGATGGAAATATCTACAGCGCCATCCCTATGAACATGGAAATATCTACATCGCCATCTGTATAAACATGGAAATATCTACACAGCTATCTGTAAAAACATGGAAATATCTACAGCGTAATGTGTATAAACATGGAAATACCTACCCCGCTATCTGTATTAACATGGAAATATCTGCACCGCCATCTGTATGAACGTGGAAATATCTACACCGCCAACTCTGTAAACATGGAAATATCTACACCGCCATCTGTAGGAACATGGAAATATCTACAACGCTATCTCTATAAACATGGAAATGTCTACAAAGCCATCTGTATATACATGGAAATACGAACACCGCTATCTGGATAAACATGGAAATATCTACACCGCTATATTTATAAACACGGAAATATCTACACCGCTATTTGTATGCACATGGAAATATCTACAGCACCATCTGTAGGAACATGGAAATGTCTAAACCGATATCTCTATAAACTTGGAAATACCTACACCGCAATCTGTATAAACATGGAAATATCTACACCACTAACTCTATAAACGTGGAAATGTCTACACCGATATCTGTATAAACAAGGAAATACATACAAAGCTATCTGTATAGACATGGAAATATCTACTCCGCTATCTGTGTAAACATGGAAATATCTACACCGCTATCAGTATAAACATGGAAATATCTACAATGCTCTCTGTACATACATGGAAATATCTACACCGCTGTCTGTGTAAACATGGAAATATCTACACCGCTGTCTCTTAAAACATGGAAATATCTACAACGTAATGTGTACAAACATGGAAATGCCTACACCGCTATCTGTATAAACATGGAAATACCTACACCGCCATCTGTAGGAACATGTACATATCTAAACCGCCAACTCTATAAACATGGAAATATCTACACCGCCATCTGTAGGAATATGGAAATATCTACGCCGCTTTCTCTATAAACATGGAAATATCTTCACCACCATCTGTATAAATATGGAAATACGTACACCGCTATCTGGATAAACATGGAAATATCTACACTGCTTTCTGTATGAACATGGAAATACCTTCACCTCTATCTGTATAAAGATGGAAATTTCTACACTGCCATCTGCATAAACATGGAAATATCCACACCGCTATCTTTTTATACATGGAAATATCTACACCGCTATCCGTATAAACATGGAAATTACTTCATCGCTATCTCTATCAACATCGAAATATCTACACCGCTATCTCTGTAAACATGGAAATATCTACACTGCTATCTGTATGAACATGGAAATATCTACACCGCTATCTGTGTAAACATGCATACATCTTCACCGCTATCTGCATGAAAATGGAAATATCCACACAGCTATCTGCATATACAAGGAAATATCTACAAAGCTATCTCTTTACACATGGAAATAACTACACTGCTATCTCTATAAACATGGAAATATCTACACCACCATCTGTATGAACATGGAAATATCTACACCGATATCTGAATAAACATGGAAATATCTACAACGCTATCTGTGTAAACATGGAAATATCTAAACCGCTATCTCTTAAAACATGGAGATATCTAAACCGCTACCTTTATAAACATCGAAATATCTACACTGCTATCTGCATAAAAGTGGAAATATCTACACCGCTATCCGCATAAACTTGGAAATATCTACACCGCTGTCTGTGTAATCATGGAAATATCTACACCACAAACTGGGGGAACATGGAAATATCTACACCGTTCTCTCTATAAACATGCAAATATCTACCCAGCCATCTGTAGAAACATGGAAATATCTACATCGCGATCTGTATAAACATGGAAATATCTACACTGATATCTCTATAAATATGGAAATATCTACAATGCTATCTGTATAAACATGGAAATATCTACACCGCTATCTGTGTAAACATGGAAATATCTACACCGCTCTCTGTGTAAACATGGAAATAACTACACTGCTATTTCTTAAAACATGGAAATATCTACACCGTTATGTGTATAAAGATGGAAATATCTACACTGCTGTCTGTATAAACATGGAAATATCTACACTGCCAACCGTATGAAGATGGAAATATCTACACCGCTCACTGTATGAACATGGAAATATCTACACCGCTATCTGTATGAACATGGAAATATCTACACCGCTATCTCTATAAACATGGCAATATCTACACCGCTATCTGCATAAACATGGAAATATCTACCCCGCTATCTGTATAAACATGGAAATATCTACACCGCTATCTCTATAAACATGGAAATAACTACACCGCTATCTGAATAAAGATGGAAATATCTAGACAGCCATCTCTATAAACATGGGAATGTCTACAGCACCCTCTCTATTAGCATGGAAATATCTACACCGCCACCTGTATAAAGATGGAAATATCTACAGCGCTATCTGTATAAACATGGAAATATCTACACCGCTATCTGAATAAACATGGAAATATCTACAGTGCTATCTGTACAAACATGGAAATAGCTACACCGCTATCTGTATAAACATGGAAATATCTACACCGCTATCTCAATAAACATGGAAAAATCTTCACCGCTATCTGTATAAACTTGGAAATATCTACACCGCTATCTGCATAAACATGGAAATATCTACAGTGCTATCTGTATGAACATGGAAATATCTACACTGCTATCTGTATGAAGATGGTAATATCTACACCGCTATCTGTATAAACATGGAAATATCTACAACGCTACCTCTATGACTTGGAAATATCTAAACAGCTCTCTGTATAAGCAAGGAAATATCTACAACGCCATGTCTGTAAACATGGAAATGTCTACACCGCCATCTGCATAAATATGGAAATATCTACACCGCTATCCGTAAGAACACGTTAATATGTACATCCCTATCTGTATAAACATGGAAATATCTACATCGCTATCTCTATAACATGGAAATGTCTACACCGCTATCTGTATAAAGAAGGAAATAACTACACCGCCATCTGTATAAACATGGAAATATCTACACCGCTATGTGTATGAATATGAAAATATCTACAGCGCCATCGGTATAAAATTGCAAGTATCTAAACCGCTATCTCTATAAAGATGGAAATATCTACACTGCCATCTGTATGAACTTGGAAATATGTACACCGCCATCTGTATGAACATGGAAATATCTACACCACTATCTCTATAAACATGGAAATATAAACACCGCTATCTGTTTAAACAAGGAAATATCTACAACGCCATGTCTATAAATATGGAAATAACTACACTGCCACCTCTATAAACAGGGAAATAGCTAAACCATCATCCGTATGAGCATGGAAATATCTACACCGCGATCTCTCTAAAGATGCAAATACCTACACCGCCGTCTGTATAAACATGGGAATACCTACACCGCTATCTGTAAAAACATGGAAATATCTACACTGCTTTCTGTATGAACATGGAAATACCTTCACCTCTATCTGTATAAAGATGGAAATTTCTACACTGCCATCTGCATAAACATGGAAATATCTACACCGCTATCTTTATATACATGGAAATATCTACACCGCTATCCGTATAAACATGGAAATTACTTCATCGCTATCTCTATCAACATCGAAATATCTACACCGCTATCTCTGTAAACATGGAAATATCTACACTATTATCTGTATGAACATGGAAATATCTACACCGCTATCTGTGTAAACATGTTACATCTTCACCGCTATCTGCATGAAAATGGAAATATCTACACAGCTATCTGCATATACATGGAAATATCTACATAGCTATCTCTTTACACATGGAAATAACTACACTGCTATCTCTATAAACATGGAAATATCTACACCGCCATCTGTATGAACATGGAAATATCTGCACCGCCATAAGTATGAACATATAAATATCTACACCGCCATCTGTATTAAGATGGAGATATCTACACCGGTTTCTGTATAAACATGGAAATATCTACACCGCTATCTGTATAAACATGGAAATATCTACACCGGTTTCTGTATAAACATGGAAATATCTACACCACTACCTGTATAAACATGGAAATATCAGCACCGCTATCTGTATGAACATGGAAATAGCTACACAGCCATCTGGATGAACATGGAAATATCTACACCGCTATCTGTATGAACATGGAAATAGCTACACCGCTATCTGTATGAACATGGAAATATCTACACCACTATCTGTATGAACATGGAAATATCTACACCGCTATCAGTATGAACATGGAAATATCTTCACCGCCATCTGTATGAACATGGATATATCTACACACCATCTGGATGAACATGGAAATATCTACACTGCTATCTGTATGAACATGGATATAGCTACACCGCTATCTGTATGAACATGGAAATATCTACTCCGCTATCTGTATGAACATGGAAATATCTACACCGCTATCTGTATGAACATGGAAATATCTTCACCGCCATCTGTACGAACATGGATATATCTACACTGCCATCTGGATGAACATGGAAATATCTACACCGCTTTCTGTATGAACATGGAAATATCTACACCGATATGTGTGTAAACATGCATACATTTTCACCGCTTTCTGTATAAACATGGAAATATCTACACCGCTATGTGTATGAACATGGAAACACCTACACGGCTATCTGTTTGAACATGGAAATATCTACACAGCTATCTGCATATACATGGAAATATCTACAAAGCTATCTCTTTACACATGGAAATAACTACACTGCTATCTCTATAAACATGGAAATATCTACACCGCCATCTGTATGAACATGGAAATATCTGCACCGCCATCTGTATGAACATATAAATATCTGAACCGCCATCTGTATTAAGATGGAGATATCTACAACGGTTTCTGTATAAACATGGAAATATCTACACCGCTATCTTTATAAACATGGAAATATCTACACCGGTTTCTGTATAAACATGGAAATATCTACACCACTACCTGTATAAACATGGAAATTTCAGCACCGCTATCTGTATGAACATGGAAATAGCTACACAGCCATCTGGATGAACATGGAAATATCTACACCGCTATCTGTATGAACATGGAAATATCTACACCGCTATCTGTATGAACATGGAAATATCTACACCACTATCTGTATGAACATGGAATTATCTACACCGCTATCAGTATGAACATGGAAATATCTTCACCGCCATCTGTATGAACATGGATATATCTACACACAATCTGGATGAACATGGAAATATCTACACTGCTATCTGTATGAACATGGATATAGCTACACCGCTATCTGTATGAACATGGAAATATCTACACCGCTATCTGAATGAGCATGGAAATATCTACACTGCTATCTGTATGAACATGGAAATATCTTCACCGCCATCTGTACGAACATGGATATATCTACACTGCCATCTGGATGAACATGGAAATATCAACACCGCTATCTGTATGAACGTGGAAATATCTACACCGATATGTGTGTAAACATGCATACATCTTCACCGCTATCTGTATAAACATGGAAATATCTACACCGCTATGTGTATGAACATGGAAATATCTACACCGCTATCTGTTTGAACATGGAAATATCTACACTGCTATCTGCATGAAAATGGAAATATCTACACAGCTATCTGCATAGACATGGAAATATCTACAAAGCTATCTCTTTACACATGGAAATAACTACACTGCTATCTCTATAAACATGGAAATATCTACACCGCCATCTGTATGAACATGGAAATATCTGCACCGCCATCTGTATAAACATGGAAATAGCTACACAGCCATCTGGATGAACATGGAAATATCTACACCACTATCTGTATGAACACGGAAATATCTACACCGCTATCTGTGTAAACATGGAAATATCTACACCACTATCTGTGTAAACATAGAAATATCTACACCGCCATCTCTATAAACATGGAAATATCTTCACCGGCATCTGAATCAACATGGAAATATCTACACCGCCATCTGTATGATCATGGAAATATCTACACCGATATCTCTATAAACATGGAAATATCTACAACGCTATCTGTATGAACATGGAAATATCTACACCGCTATCTGTATGAACCTGGAAATATCTACACCGCTATCTGCATAAACATGGAAATATCTACAGTGCTATCTGTATGAACATGGAAATATCTACACTGCTATCTGTATGAAGATGGTAATATCTACACCGCTATCTGTATAAACATGGAAATATCTACAACGCTACCTCTATGTCTTGGAAATATCTAAACATCTCTCTGTATAAGCAAGGAAATATCTACAACGCCATCTCTATAAACATGGAAATGTCTACACCGCCATCTGCATAAATATGGAAATATCTACACCGCTATCTGTAAGAACATGTTAATATGTACATCCCTATCTGTATAAACATGGAAATATCTACATCGCTATCTCTATAACATGGAAATGTCTACACCGCTATCTGTATAAAGAAGGAAATAACTACACCGCCATCTGTATAAACATGGAAATATCTAAACCGCTATGTGTATGAATATGAAAATATCTACAGCGCCATCGGTATAAAATTGCAAGTATCTAAACCACTATCTCTATAAAGATGGAAATATCTACACTGCCATCTGTATGAACATGGAAATATGTACACCGCCATCTGTATGAACATGGAAATATCTACACCACTATCTCTATAAACATGGAAATATATACACCGCTATCTGTTTAAACAAGGAAATATCTACAACGCCATGTCTATAAATATGGAAATATCTACACTGCCACCTCAATAAACAGGGAAATAGCTAAACCATCATCCGTATGAGCATGGAAATATCTACACCGCGATATCTCTAAAGATGCAAATACCTACACCGCCATCTGTATAAACATGGGAATAACTACACCGCTATCTGTAAAAACATGGAAATATCTACACTGCTTTCTGTATGAACATGGAAATACCTTCACCTCTATCTGTATAAAGATGGAAATTTCTACACTGCCATCTGCATAAACATGGAAATATCTACACCGCTATCTTTATATACATGGAAATATCTACACCGCTATCCGTATAAATATGGAGATTACTTCATCGCTATCTCTATCAACATCGAAATATCTACACCGCTATCTCTGTAAACATGGAAATATCTACACTGCTATCTGTATGAACATGGAAATATCTACACCGCTATCAGTATGAACATGGAAATATCTTCACCGCCATCTGTATGAACATGGATATATCTACACACCATCTGGATGAACATGGAAATATCTACACTGCTATCTGTATGAACATGGATATAGCTACACTGCTATCTGTATGAACATGGAAATATCTACACCGCTATCTGTATGAACATGGAAATATCTACACCGCTATCTGTATGAACATGGAAATATCTTCACCGCCATCTGTATGAACATGGATATATCTACACTGCCATCTGGATGAACATGGAAATATCTACACCGCTTTCTGTATGAACATGGAAATATCTACACCGCTATCTGTATGAACATGGAAATATCTGCACCGCTATCTGTATGAACATGGAAATATCTACACCGCTATCTGTATGAACATAGAAATATCTACACCGCTATCTGTTTGAACATGGAAATATCTACACCGCTGTCTGCATGAAAATGGAAATATCTACACAGCTATCTGCATATACATGTTAATATCTACACAGCTATCTCTTTACACATGGAAATAACTACACTGCTATCTCTATAAACATGGAAATATCTTCACCGCCATCTGTATGAACATGGTAATATCTGCAACGCCATCTGTATGAACATATAAATATCTACACCGCCATCTGTATTAATATGGAGATAACTATACCGGTTTCTGTATAAACATGGAAATATCTACACCGCTATCTGTATAAACGTGGAAATATCTACACCGGTTTCTGTATATACATGGAAATATCTGCACCACGACCTGTATAAACATGGAAATATCAGCACCGCTATCTGTATGAACATGGAAATAGCTACACAGCCATGTGTGTAAACATGGAAATATCTACACCACTATCTGTGTAAACATGGAAATATCTACACCGCCATCTCTATAAACATGGAAATATCTTCACCGCCATCTGAATCAACATGGAAATGTCTACACCGC
Organism: Gorilla gorilla gorilla; assembly: GCF_029281585.2. Classification (NCBI taxonomy): domain Eukaryota; kingdom Metazoa; phylum Chordata; class Mammalia; order Primates; family Hominidae; genus Gorilla; species Gorilla gorilla. The sequence goes on along the minus strand of NC_073234.2, from coordinate 153,730,473 downwards.
CATCTGTATGATCATGTAAATATCTACACCGATATCTCTATAAACATGGAAATATCTACAACGCTATCTGTATGAATATGGAAATATCTACACCGCTATCTGTATGAACCTGGAAATATCTACACCGCTATCTGTATGAACATGGAAATATCAACACCGCCATCTGTATGAACATGGAAATATCTGCACCGCCATCTGAATGAAAATATAAATATCTACACAGCCATCTGTATTAAGATGTAGATATCTACACCGCTATCTGTATAAACATGGAAATATCTACACCGCAATGTGTATAAACATGGAAATATCTACACCGCTATCTGTATAAACATGGAAATATCTACACCGCTACCTGTATAAACATGGAAATATCAGCACCGCTATCTGCATGAACATGGAAATATCTACAACGCCATCTGTATGAACATGGAAATATCTTCACCGCCATCTGTATGAACATGGAAATATCTGCACCGCCATCTGAATGAAAATATAAATATCTACACCGCCAACTGTATTAAGATGTAGATATCTACACCGCTATCTGTATAAACATGGAAATATCTACACCGCAATGTGTATAAACATGGAAATATCTACACCGCTATCTGTATAAACATGGAAATATCTACACCGCTACCTGTATAAACATGGAAATATCAGCACCGCTATCTGCATGAACATGGAAATATCTAAAACGCCATCTGTATGAACATGGAAATATCTTCACCGCCATCTGTATGAACATGGAAATATCTGCACCGCCATCTGTATGAACATATAAATATCTACACCGCCATCTGTATTAAGATTTAGATATCTACACTGCTATCTGAATAAACATGGAAATATCTACACCGCTATGTGTATAAACATGGAAATATCTACACAGCTACCTGTATAAACATGGAAATATCAGCACCGCTATCGGTATGAACATGGAAATATCTACACCGCCATCTGTATGAACTTGGAAATATCTTCACCCCCATCTGTATGAACAAGGATATATCTACACAGCCATCTGTATGAACATGGAAATATCTTCACCGCCATCTGTATGAACATGGATATGTCTACACAGCCATCTGGATGAACATGGAAATATCTACACCGCTATCTGTATGAACATGGAAATATCTACACCACTATCTGTGTAAACATGCATACATCTTCACCGCTATCTGTATAAACATGGAAATATCTACACCGCTATCTGAATGAACATGGAAATATCTACACCGGTATCTGTTTGAACATGGAAATATCTACACCGCTATCTTCATGAAAATGGAAATATCTACACAGCTGTCTGCATATACTTGGAAATATCTACACAGCTATCTCTTTACACATGGAAATAACTACACCGCTATCTCTATAAACATGGAAATATCTACACCGCCATCTGTATGAACATGAAAATATCTGCACCGCCATCTGTATGAACATATAAATATCTACACCGCCATCTGTATTAAGAAGGAGATATCTACACCGCTATCTGTATAAACATGGAAATATCTACACTGCTATTGTATGAACATGGAAATATCTACACCGCTATCTGTATGAACATGGAAATACCATCACCGCCTTCTGTATGAACATGGATATATCTACACAGCCATCTGGATGAACACGGAAATATCTACACCGCTATCTGTATGAACATGGAAATATCTACACCGCTATCTGTATGAACATGGAAATATCTACACAGCCATCTGGATGAACATGGAAATATCTACACCGCTATCTGTATGAACATGGAAATACCTACACCGCTATCTGTATAAACATGGAGATATCTACTCCGCCATCTGTATAAACATGGAAATATCTACACCGCTATCTGTATAAACATGGAAATATAAGCACCGCTATCTGCATGAACATGGAAATATCTACACCGCTATCTGTACGAACATGGAAATATCTACACCGCTATCTGTATGAACATGGAAATAGCTGCACCGCTATCTGTATGAACATGGAAATATCTACAGCACTATCTGTATAAACATGGAAATATCTACACAGCTATCTGTATGAACATGGATATATCTACACAGCCATCTGGATGAAGATGGAAATATCTACACCGCTATCTGTATAAACATGGAAATATCTACACCGCTATCTGTCTAAACATGCATACATCTTCACCGCTATCGGTATAAACATGGATATATCTACAAAGCTATCTGTATGAACATGGAAATACCTACACCGCTATCTGTTTGAACATGGAAATATCTAAACCGCTATCTGCATGAAAATGGAAATATCTACACAGCTATCTGCATATACATGGAAATATCTACACAGCTATCTCTTTACACATGGAAATAACTACACCGCTATCTGTATGAACATGGATATATCTACACCGCCATCTGTATGAACATGGAAATATCTGCACGGCCATCTGTATGAACATATAAATATCTACACCGCCATCTGTATTAAGATTTAGATATCTACACCGCTATCTGTATAAACATGGAAATATCTACACCGTTATCTGTATAAACATGGAAATGTCTACACCGCTATCTGTATAAACCTGGAAATATCTACACCGCTACCTGTATAAACATGGAAATATCAGCACCGCTATCTTTATGAATATGGAATTATCAGCCCCACTATCTGTATGAACATGGAAATATCTACACCAATATCTGTATGAACATGGAAATATCTACACCGCTATCTGTATGAACATGGAAATATCTTCACCGCCATCTGTATGAACATGGATATCTCTACACAGCCATCTGGATGAACATGAAAATATCTACACCGCTATCTCCATGAACATGGAAATAGCTACACCGCCATCTGTATGAACATGCAAATATCTACACCGCCATCTGTATGAACATGGAAATATCTGCACCGACAGCTGTATGAACATATAAATAACTACACCGCCATCTGTATTAAGATGGAGATATCTACACCGCTATCTGTATAAACCTGGAAATATCTACACCGCTATCTGTATAAACATGGAAATATCTACACCACTATCTGTATAAACATGGAAATATCAGCACCGCTATCTGTATGAACATGGAAATATCTACACCGCTATCTGTGCGAACATGGAAATATCTACACCACTATCTGTATGAACATGGAAATAGCTACACCTCTTTCTGTATGAACATGGAAATAGCTACACCACTATCTGTATGAACATGGAAATATCTACACCGCTATCTGTGTAAACATGCATACATTTTCACCGCTATCTGTATAAAAATGGAAATATCTACACCGCTATCTGTATGAACATGGAACTTAAACAAATTTACAAGAAAAAAACAGCCCCATCAAAAAGTGGGAAAAGGATATGAACAGACACTTCTCAAAAGAAGACATTTATGCGGCCAATAAACACATGAGAAGAAGCTCATCATAGGCTGGGCGTGGTGGCTCACGCCTGTAATCCCATCACTTTGGGATGCCAAGGCGAGTGGATCACAAGGTCAGGAGTTTGAGACTTGCCTGGCCACTATGGTGAAACTCTGTCTCTGCCAAAAACACACAAAAAAACTTTAGCCAGGCGTGGTGGTATATATCTGTAATCCCAGCTACTCAAGAGGCTAAGGCAGGAGAATTGCTTGAACCCATTAGGTGGAGGTTGCAGTGAGCCGAAATTGTGCCACTGCACTCCACCCTGGGTGACAGAGTGAGGCTGTCTCGAAGAAAAAAAAAAAAAAGCTCATCACCCCTGGTCCAATGAGATACCATCTCGCGCCAGTTAGAATGGCAATCATTAAAAAGTCAGGAAACAACAGGTGCTAGAGAGGATGTGGAGAAATAGGAATGCTTTTACACTGTTGGTGGGAGTGTAAATTAGTTCAACCATTGTGGAAGACAGTGTAGCAATTCCTCAAGGATCCAGAACTAGAAATATCATTTGACCTAACAGTCTCATTACTAGGTACACATCCAAAGGATTATAAATCATTCTACTATAAAGACACATTCACACATATGTTTATTGCAGCACTATTCACAAGAGCAAAGACTAGGGACCAACCCAAATGCCCATCAATGATAGACTGGATAAAGAATATGTGGCACATATACACCATGGAATACCATGCAGCTATAAAAAAGGATGGATTAATGTCTTTTGCAGAGACATGGATGAAGCTGGAAACCATCATTCTCAGCAAACTATCACAAGAACAGAAAACCAAACACCACATGTTCTCACTCATAAGTGGGAGTTGAACAATGAGAACACATAGACACAGGGAGGGGAACATCACACACTGGGGCCTGTCAGTGGGTAGGAAGGAAAGAGGAGGGATAGGATTAGGAGAAATACTTAATGTAGATGAGGAGTTGATGGGTGCAGCAAACCACGACAGCACATGTATACCTATTTCACAAAACTGCAAGTTCTGCAAATGTATCCCAGAACTTAAAGTGTATGTATGTGTGTATATATATATACACACAAATGTAAATGTAAATGTAAATAAATTGAAAATGGTAAAAATAGAAATATGTTTCCTACACAAATAGTGACATAATAAAGCAAGATAGAATGTATGTTTGAGTTAAAAAAAATTGCTTAGAAGACAACTTGAATTCCATTCCAAGGAACTAGTTTTCAAAAGTTTACAACCAGATTTCAGTTTGGCAAGAGGCAACAATGCTGTTTTGAAAATAATTTCTGAAAAGAGCTTCCCCAGCAGTTCCAAATGGCAGTCCTGATACAAGGAAGTAGGGGCAATTTTGTTACCACCAGGAACACTGAATTTATTTTCAGACCTTGAAATTCTGGGAGGCCCTCGAATAATAATCAACTACAATATTTTACTTTACATAGAAATATTGTTTTAATGTTAATATAAAAGCTTGTATATGAACTAAAATTGTCAATCTGCCACTTTTAAGAAAGAAGAATCCATTATGTCCCTAATCTATAGTGAGTTGATATGTTCCATAAGCAGTTCTGGAAGGAGGCTACACTTAGAGCATAAATTGGTATAGATCACTTTGCTCTCACAGATAGCGACACAATATTTTCTGCTGAATGGGAAAAAGTTTGAAGGCATAAATCAAGATAAAGCAATCATCTGACAAAGAATTACAAAGAGGCCCCATACCTTTTTCTTAGTGAACTCCATGTGACACATTGATTTTCCACTGAAGATAAAAGCCAAAATCATGTGTCATCAATAGAAAGCAAGCAAAACTATTTGGTTCAATATGTTATGGTACTTAACAAAAAAAACTTGCAGAGAAAAGACAAATCTAAAATGTTGCACATGATTCAAACAAGTCTGGATCAGAAGAGACATTTCAGAGGTCACTGCTAGAGAGTCAAGGATACATTAGAGAGAAATAAACTCCTGCTTTTTTGTTTATCTACTTACATACACAGATACTGTCTGATGAAGATGATTGATATCAGGTATGGTATTTGATGGTATAGTCATTTACAAAATAATTCATCCCTTATGATCTAATGCAATTCTCTTCATATTACACGTGTATATTTAAATACTTCCTTGTGAAGTGGAGGCTAGCCAGGCTGCTGTTAGCATATCCAGTACATTTCTGCAAATTCCAAAATGGCAAATCCCACAGTTGAAATTTCAACCTCTCTAGCGTCCCTCGGCTGGAGTGCATAATCACGGCAAAAGTCTGCAACATCAGAGGTGGCCGCCACAGACACAAAGTCTATGTTTCTCATTCCATTCTACCAAATCTATTCAGCAGTCTGGGTGAGGGGGCTTGGCAGTATCTATGAGCAGAAAGCATTCAAATGGCTGGTATATGTGCTTCCGGGGAAACTAAGGGGAAAAAAGAGAGAGGGAGGGAGGGAGGGAACAAGAAAGAAGAAGGAAACTCAAGGAGAGAGGAAGGGAAGGAGGCTGGCAAGAAGGGTTGGAGGGAGCAAGGGAGGGAGGAATAAAGGAAGGAAGTTACACCAAGTTTCAAAACTGGCCACGGACTGAGAAGGATTAAGAGACAAACGGAATTGAAAGCACTTATGTTCATACTCGGTATTTTTCTTACCCATTCTTGCAAATTAGTAATTTAAAAATTTTCATTTCCACAAATCCACGTGTTTTCTTGTTCCTCTCTCTCCGCTCTTTTTCCTTCTTTCCTTCCTGCCTTTCTTCTTTCTTTTCAACGTAGGTTATATAAATGTGTGAGAGCTATCACTAGTCTACATTAATCATCAGGATTTTCCTGTGTATTTCCAATTAAGATGACCCATAATAATATTCTACTGTAATTTTGGAGGGTCCAAAATACTAGATGGCATTTAGTGTTTTGGAAATCATGACAAGTCTAACAGGACTTTAAAAAACCTATCAAGACATCTGATGTGTTTTCTTGCCCATACACTCTTTAATGAGGTCTGCTTGACCCTTTCTTCTTCCCTTCTCTAGTCATGGGTTCTTCACACTGAAAACTAAGCTTTGCATCAGTGTTTGACGAACAGGTGACATAATAAACTGCAGTTACATTTTAAATTCAGCTCAAGATGGTAGATGAGAAATCTAAGATTGTGAAGTGAGATTTAGCATGCTGTTCAGTATGCAACAAATCTGAGTGTTGCTCACACAGGATTCATACCAACAGGCTCCTTCCAAAACCTTTCAATGCAAATTCTAGCAAATGCACACTTGGAAGAAAAATGTTCCATGAAGTTGTATATGTAAATTTATACTTTCAGCATTTATGTATATAATTTCAGGGGAAGTGGGATCAACTTAACATTATTAAACATAGTCCAATGATATTTACAACATAACTTCAGAAACATTTTATTACTAGAAGTATTTTAAAAAGGATGTACCATTTAGGATTTAAGACACACCCCACAAATGAAAAAACAAATGAGATTATAAACAACATTTTTAAAAAAATTATGCCATCTTTTCACTACAAAATCCTTCTGGGGGAAAAATATCTTTTCCTTCATTATTAAAGGATGTTATCAGAGCACAGTGGAATTCTTTCAGATTTAGTCAGAAGGTTCTCTGGAGTTGACAGATCTATTGGAGAATATTTTCTTTGAAAGTCCATGTCCTTTCCCCAGGCCTACATCATATATAAATAAACATTTCAGAAAAGGAGCCATGTTAAGAAAAAGTGGGTTGAAGATTGTAAGACCTGGTTCCTGGGTGCCAAATAATTCACAAGTTGGAATAAGCTGGGTTTCTGTAACACTTCTCTATGACTGCCATTGATACTGAACTATGCCAAGGAACTAAGTCCTACCAAGGAAAAGCAGGAGGAAAACAGGTGTAAGAAAACATTTCCTGTCAGTGTGTCCAGAGATAGCATGAGTCAACAGCGGCTCCTCATGAAGCCATCGATTCGTAACACTGGAGTATCTAGAATGCATCTGGGTCGAATTATTAAAAAGAAAGTTCTTCTCAAGCTAGTTGTAATGGTAGCTAATTTAAAAAATTAATGTTCTGCGATTCTGATAAAAACCTATGTGGTGAACCAACAATAAAGGCGGCTGGAGATATTGGTATGAAATAGTTATTTTTCCTTATATACCTGGACGTTCATGTAAGAAATTATACTTTTGGAAGGTCTGTCATATTCTCAGTGTATAAGAGTTGAATCATTTTTAGAAGTTATTGCCAGAATTTTGCTTTAATAGTGCAATAAAGTGTGCATTCTCTCTCTCTCATTTTCATTCAACAGCCTCTACAAATTGAGCCTGGCTCAAAGGTCTTTCCCTCTTGGAATATGACTCCTCCCCTGTCCCTCTACATAGGCTGTTCTATAACAAATTATTTTGCTGTCTTGATTTTTCAGAGACCTCATGCTAGTAGTAGAGAGCCAGGAGAAAGTGAGATGTCCTATATAAAAGGCCTGCTAGAAAAAGAAATCAGCACTGAGTTCTAAGGATACTGAACAACTTTTTAAAAAACAAGCAAGCCATATTAAACACATTAGTTACAACCAAATTAGATAAAACCATGAAAATTATCCAAGAAGAAAAAGTACATCACCTGTCTAGGTTTAAAATTGCTTAAGGCTGCCATCCAAGGACCATCTATGATAACAAATACAGTAGTCTGTATTGACACAAAGTTTTAGTGATAGACGTAATTACATTCTTCTGCTGGTGGTGTTCTAGAATAAATGGAATATCTGCTGATCAAATCTGAATGCATCTCATAATATTAGCATGTAGGATCCCAGATCTGCAGGCACTATCTCTTTCTCAGATCTACACTTTGAATATTATGTTAGTTAAAATGAGAAGTATGTTAGAAAATGTCTTTTACAAAAGAAATATTGGCTGAGTATGGTGGCTCATGCCTGTAATCCCAACACTCTGGGAGGCCAAGGTGAGAAGATCTCTTGAGCTCAAGAATTTGAGACCAGCTTGGGCAACATATCTATAAAAAATTTTAAAACTTAGCCGGTGTGGTGGTGCACACCTATAGGCACAGCTACTTCAGAGGCTGAATCAAGAGGATCACTTGAGCTTGGGAGTTTGAGGTTGCAGTGAACTATGAACATGGCACTGAACTCCAGTCTGGGCAACAGAGTGAGAACTTGTCTTCAAAAAAATAAAAAAGAAGAAAAAAATAGGAAATATTGTGTTCACATCTGCTATGGTACTCTTTCTTATATAAACTATTTCTTTGCAGTATTCTAGAGGATTTAAGACAAATTTACCACTGAATAATTTCATATGGTATATTATTGCATTAGTATAGTATGTTATTATATAATTAGTATAAGTGACCAGTGCTGCAACAACCACATTCCAAAAAGTATTGTGATCCTCCAAAATTACAATGTCTAAATGACATTATTCTCCTTCATGAGACCATTATACCTTAATTTTTCAGCACCATGAAAATCTACAAATGCCCTCTAAAATATATTTAGAAAACGTGGGGAAAAAACAGATACAGTTTCAGAAGATACATATATTTTGAAAATTAGCCTTTTTGGAATAAATTATTCTTTATGACATATAAATAAACACATTTTTCAGACTGGCGGGGTAACATTTGCATCAGTCAAAATAATTAGATTACTAAAACCTGTAATCTTATTAGAAAAATGGTTTATTCAGAGAATCATTGGAATTATTAGCCTTCAAGCTGCTATAGATTGAATCTGATCAAAATAATTAAGATAATATTATTTCATTTTTCAGTATAATATCTCCTTAGTATTTTTGTTTCTTATTTAATATGTGATTATATTTACTTCTGTGAATAATATGGATGAAGATCATTACAGTGTCAAGATCACTGGGTTCAGAGCACAGAAACCTCAAGTCTATTCTTTTTTCTTAAATACCTGTAAGACTTTAAAGAAGACAGAGTTTCTGGACTCTAATTTCTCTATCTGTAGAATAAATGGGTTAGACCAAATAACAACTTTCTGCTTATAAATTTTCTAATTATATGACTGAGCTTACACCTGGAAAACAGTCTATCTCCTGTATAAATTAATGATAGAAATGAAAACCACCACGTTTCATGAAATTAACCACATAAATATCAACATCAACTGCTCAGAAGGACTTAAGTGCAAGTATCACAGGAATTCTGAAGCACAGAGAACTAAATATAAGAAATGTAACACTCTTCGTATTTTCAAAGAAGATTTTAATAATATATGTAAACACAGTAGCCTGTTCATAAGAAAAAAGAAAAGGGACGTCTTAGCATATTCAGGGTTCAACCAAAACTACTACTGGAATGTAAATCAAAGTAATATTCACCTAACTGTCATAATTGGCATGAATAATTTTAAGTAAAACACTTTTATTTGATATTAAATGTGAACAATAAGCCAAAACAGAGAAAATTAATAAATTGATCATTTATTGAAACTGAAATAAAAATATATAATTATTGAAGCCTCTTATATACATAAACCAATCATTGCTTAAATGAGCTGACATACTAGCTCCATAGTTTTATGTCACTAAGGAACTCTTTTGAACACAATAAAGAAACCAGAATTGAGCACAAAGAATGATGAACTGGGAAGTTCATGGCTTTCTATCTACTAATTAGGAGTACAATCATTCAGTCAAACAGCCACTCAACAAACATTTAGCATACAGCTTCTGGATACCAGGTACTGGTGTAGGTGCTAGAGCAACAAGGAAATAGTCCCTGCATTCAGTGAGCTCACAGGCAAGTAAACAAGTAAGTATAAAGACTGCATGACTGATTGGGAGCGGTGGTTCATGCCTGTAATCCCAGCACTTTGGGAGGCCAACGTGGGCAGATCACGAGGTCAAGAGATCGAGACCATCCTGGCCAACATAGTGAAACCCCGTCTCTACTAAAAATACAAAAATTAGCTGGGCACGGTGGTGCACGCCTGTAGTTACTTGGGAGGCTGAGGCAAGAGAATCAGTTGAACCTGGAAGGTAAAGGTTGCAGTGAGCTGAGATCACACCACTGCACTCCAGCCTGGTGACAGAGTGAGACTCTGTCTCAAAAAAAAAAAAAAAAAAAGACTCCATGATAAGTGTGTATCTACAAAGGGCACAAAAGAATGAGTAGCTAATCCCCAAAGCCATATGGAGCAGTCAGTATAAGCTTCAGGAAAAGAAACTGAAGTAAAAAACTAACCTGAATCTGAAAAAAATGAGTAGGTATTTTCCAAGCACGTTTCAGGGGAAAAGTTGCAGGATGCAGAAGTCCTCCCAAGTACAAAAAGAGAATGAACTCTGGACAACTGGCAATTTATGGCACACAGGAATCAGTAAATGTAGGGATGAGAGGCACACAGAAACATGGGCAAAAACAGGAATTTTGACTTTATTCCATAAATCATGGAAAGCCACCAATGGGTTTTAAGTAATAAAATACTAAGACCAGGTTTGCATTTTAGAAAGATCAATTTGATTTCAGTGAGGAGGTCCAAAAATGAGAGCAGCAAGGCCAGATAGAAGGTCCTACTGCAACTAGCTATGGTTAGAGATGCAGACCAAAACTAAGGTGAAATCATTTAGAAGAAAGAACGTGGATATAAGAGCCATTGGTTTGGCCTCTCCACATCATTTTTTTAATTTTATTTTCATTTATTTATTTATTTATTTTTTGAGACAGAGTCTCGCTCTGTCACCCAGGCTGGAGTGCAGTGGCGTGATCTTGGCTCACTGCAAGTTCTGCCTCCCGGGTTCACACTATTCTCCTGCCTCAGCCTCCCGAGTAGCTGGGACTACAGGCACGCGCCACCACGCCCAGCTAATTTTTTCTATTTTTTAGTAGAGATGGGGTTTCACCGTGTTAGCCAGGATGGTCTCGATCTCCTGACCTCGTGATCCACCCACCTCGGCCTCCCAATGTGCTGGGATTGCAGGCTTGAGCCACCATGCCCAGCTGGCCTCTCCACATCTTTACTGTTATACTGATAACATGGGGATGAAAATAAATATTATTTGTATTTAAACTATTATTGTTATGTGAAAATTAAACAAATAACATACTATGATAACATCGGAGGTTCAAGAAATATTAAGTCTTGAAAATAGGAAAGATGAAAGGAAGGAAACAGGGAGTGGGGAGGAAAGTAGGAGAAAGGAGAGAATATAGGAATGAGAGAGGAGGAAAATAATAAGAAAGAAGTAGAAAGCTAGGTACGGTGGCTCATGACTGTAATCCCAGCGCTTTGGGAGGCCGAGTCAGGCAGATCACAAGGTCAGGAGTTCAAGACCAGCCTGGCCAATATGGTGAAACCTTGTCTCCACTAAAAATACAAAAATTAGCTGGGTGTGGTGGCAGGCACCTATAGTCCCAGCTACTCGGGAGGCTGAGGCAGGAGAATCACTTGACCCTGGGAGGCAGAGGTTGCAGTGAGCTGAGATCACACCACTGCACTCCAGCCTGGGTGACAGAGAAAGATGCTGTCTCAAAAAAAAAAAAAAAAGAAAAAAAAAAAAGAAAGAAGTAGAAAAAGATATAGTATTTCTTAATCAGCAGAAGCTACTCTTATTTTTCAATACTCTACCTTTCTAATGTATCACTGACAAGGAAAGGTCTTGAATAATTGACTGAAGTCAGAATAGGTAAGGCACTCTACCTGTGGATACATGAGAGGCCTTAAAAAGTTCATGGAAAATGTATATTATGAAAAAAACTATGCAAAGGTTTCAATTTTGGCAGCAAAATAAACTCATACTAATTTATTATAGCATGTTTGAACAGGATCTAGTTTGAGACAGTAAGAAGGAGTAGACATTAGTTTGAAAAGAGCCTCTAGCAGAGCAATGTAAATTCTGCTAAAATTGAAGCAAGAACAAACATTAGATTATGATGAAGCTTGAGTGAAAGAATGGTGAAATCACTGATGCTTTAGAAGAAGCTTGAGGGGACAATGCACCAAAGAAATCAGTAGTTCACAAGCGGACAGCTTTTTTAAAGAAGAAACGAGATGATGTGGAAGATGAAGTCCACAGGGACAGATCATCCATATCAATTTGCAAGGAAAAAAATTAATCTTGTTTGTGCCCTAATTGAAGAGGACTGATAATCAACAGCACAAACAATAGCCAACATCATAGACATCTTAATTGGTTCAGCTTACACAGTTCTGACTAAAAAATTAAAGTTGAACCAACTTTCCACTGCATGGGTGCCAAAAGTGTTGTGCTCAGATCAGCTGCAGACAAGAGGAGAGCTCTCAATGGAAATTTTAAAGAACTAGGGTCAAGATCCTGAAGGATTTCTTTGAAGAATTGTAACAGAAGATAAAACATGGCTTTCCCAGTATGATCCTGAGGGCAAAACACAATCAAAGCAATGGCTACCAAAGGTGGAAGTGGTCCAGTCAAAGCTAAGGGGGATCACTCAAGAGCAAAGGTCACGGCAACAGTTTTTTGGGGACATTCCAGGCATTTTGCTTGTTGACTTTGTGGAAGGTCAAAGAACAATAATATCTGCATATCATGAGAGTGTTTTGAATAAGTTAGCCAAAGTTTTAGGGCAAAATACCTGGGAAAGCTTTAGCAGACAGTCCTCTAACACCACAATGTTTCTGCTCATTCCTGTCATCAAGCAAAGGCAATTTTGTGAGAGTCTCAATGGGAAATTGTCAGGCATCCACCTTACAGCTCTGATTTGGCTCCTTCTGACTTCTTTTTGTTTCCCAATCTCAACAAATGTGGAAAGGGCACCCATTTTTCTTAAGTTAATAATGTATAAGAGACTGCATTGACATTGTTAAGTTCCCAGGACCATCAGTTCTTTAGGGATGAAAACCGAAGATCACATTTTCAATGTTTATCTTGTAACTTCATTTTTCCACAAACTTTTTGAAGTTTCTCCATACAAATGTCTCCATACAAATGAGCACTTGCAAAATAAGCAGAGAGTCTCATTCAATGGACAGAAAGTTCTGTGCCATCTAAAAATTATCTTAAGCAAGTTCAATGTGTAGCAACAGACTGTATTGAGAAATATCAGTTAGGTTGACTTCTGCAATGACCATGATGGAGTAACAAGAACTAGACTTTCTCTCCCTCCTGAAACAACCAAAAAAATGGCCAAAATGTATGCCACAAAAGTTTGCAAGACCCTGTAAAGTCAGTCTCAAACAAGGTGAGCCTATCAACTGCCCTAATTTATGCCTGGAGAAAGTTTTCCAGCCCACTACTGCAGGAGAAAAGCCCAAGAGGAGCCCATTGTTCTCCCTGAGCTGAGGGGACAGAGCTGAGAGTCCACAGAAACCATGTTGACATGAGCTCTCAGGACAAGGTTTCCGAGAAGAAGGGGCTGCACAGAAAGAGAACTCCAGAGCTCTGCAAAGGGTCCCCCTAAAGTACATAGCTAAGTAATTGTTAGGACAGGCCTAGAGAAAAGTACCTACGGTTGGGGAAACAACACCCAGATAAGATGAAAAGTAACAGTACACATGCTCACCAAGGTCCAGTAATAGTGCTTATTTTATCAGCCAAACCAGAAACACCTCAAGATTCCCAGGGATACCCAGAAGGATCTTGCCTCACTAGTTGGGAGTGATTAGCTCTAAAATGAGAACTGGTCTGATCCCACCTAATGAATTTTTAAAGCAAGACCAAAAAGAGTCAAACTCTTTCCAACTAAACTTAAATACATACCAATACAAAGATCAAGAATATTTATATATACTTCCAGCACTCAATAAGATAAAAGTCACCATATCTGACATCCAGACACAGTTTAGCAGAGACACAACAGTAACAACAAAAGACAGAAGAACGTGGCTCATAATAAGGAGAAAAATCACTGAGTCAGAACTGATCCAGAGTAAATCAAGGTGCCAGAGTTATCAGTTAAGAACATTCAAATGCTTATTGAAACAGTATTCTATATGTTCTAAAATAGAGACATGCAAGATACACTAAAGGAGGCTGGGCGCAGTGGCTCACGCCTGTAATCTCAGCATTTTGCGAGGCCGAGGCAGGTGGATCACGAAGTCAGGAGTTCAGGACCAGCCTGACCAATATGGTGAAATCCCATCTCTACTAAAAATACAAAAATTAGCGGGGCATAGTAGCATGCGGCTGTAGTCCCAGCTACATGGTAGGCTGATAGCACATTAGTCATTACAGAAGAAAAGATAGACACCTCTCAAAATAAAATAGAGAGAGAAAATAAATTTTTAAAAAACATGAACAGAGCAATAGTAGACAGTAAATTTCAAGTAACTGAATTTACGTGTAATCTCAGTTCCCAAAGGAGAGGAGAGGGAAGATGTGAAAACATTTGGGACTTTGAGTCAGGCAAAGCTTTCTTTGATATGACCCCACAGCATGATTTATATAATAATATATTGATAAGGAGAACTCATCAAATTTAAAAAAAAGAATCTGCTCTTCAAAAGAATCTATTAAGAGACTGAAAAGACAAGCTGCAGGCTGGGAGAAAATATTTGCAATTCATATATCTGATGAAAGGCTTGCATCAAAAATATATTTTAAAAGCTCAAAATTTAATAATGAAAAACAAACAACCCCATTTAAAACTTGGGTGAAAGACTGGAACAGACATTTCAAAGTAGACATTTGTTTGGTAAATAAGCACATATGCTCAACATAATTAATGCTTAGGGCAATGCAAATTAAAACCAAAATGAGACGCCACTATCTATTTTTAAATAGCTAAGATTAGCATGACTGATAACAGCCAAGCACTGGCTTGGATGTGGAGAAGCTGAAACTCTCATACACTGCTGATGGGAATACAAAAAAGTGTAACCTTTGAAAAACAGTTTAAGAGTCCCTTAAAAAGTTAAACATACTTCTGCCGTAAGACTCAGCCATTGCACTCCTGGGTATTTACCCAAGAGAGATAAAAGTAGGTGTTCATATAATGATATCAACACAAATGTTCATAGCACATGTATTCATAATAGCCCAAACTAGAAACAGTCTAAATATCAATCAATACATTAATGAATTAACTTGCTTTATCCGAATTAATTATGGATACATACTATAACATGAATGAATCTCAAAATAACTATACTAAGTGAAACAAGGCAGACTCTAGAGGTAAAACATGCAGAGAAAAAAACATAAAATGTCAGACAAAAAAGTGCATAGTGTAAAATTTTATTTATATACATTTTTTGACTGTATAAATTACTGTCCAGTGACAGAAAGCAGTTTGGTGGTTTTTAAGGGCCAGGAATGAGGGGCCAGAGAAATGTATTATAAAGAGGCATCAGGAAACTGGAGGTGAAGTATATTTCCATCACCTCGATTGCGTGCTGATGGTTTCTAAACTTTCAATATTTTTAGTTTATTATATGTTATACAAAATAAAGCTTGTAATAAAAATCAAAAGATTGAGCCGTCCTTATTTTCTCTATAAAAGAGCAGAATTCTCCTTTTAGAGATTTGGAAAGATTATTAAAAGATAAGTTACAAAATACAGTACCTGACACGTATAAAATATTAAATAAATACTAGCCATGCTTAATTATTTTGTTTTAAGTCTATATGAGTCAAGTTTTAGTAGAAATATGGGCTAGAAAAAAAAAACAGAAAGCGGGACTCTGTGATCCGACTTGGGCTTATAGAACAGACTGCACTAGTTTGTTCTCATGCTGCTAATAAAGTCATACCCAAGACCGGGTAATTTAGAAAGGAAAGAGGTTTAAGGAACTCACAATTCCACATGGCTGGGGAGGCCTCACAGTCACGGCAGAAGGCAAAAAAGAAGCAAAGGCACATCTTAAATGGTAGCAGAGAAGAAAGCTTGTGTAGGGAAGCTCCCATTTTAAAAGCATCAGATCTCGTGAGACTTATTCGCTACCAGGAGAACAGTAGGGGGAACCCGCCCCTATGATTCAATGATCTCCACCTGACTCCATCCTTGACATGCGGGGATAATTACAATCAAGGTGAGATTCGGATGGAGACACAGCCGAATCATATCAATGACTAATGAGAGTTATGTCCAGAACCTAATGAAAACCTGTCTGAGGCCACATTGCCTGTAAAGCAGATTTGAGATAGAGATTTGTGTAGAGAACATTTAACTGGGTAAAATCCTAGGAACCAACAACTGTGGCGAAAAAGCTGAATTGGATAAAGGGAGTTGAGATGTGAGGCAGTCACAACAAATACCTCAGCTAATCTCAAGGGGGAGCTGAGAAGCTGGGGCGACCCTTCAGAGTTGCCCTAAATTGAGGCAGGAGTATGGAGTTTTAATACCTTTCACTGGCCATTCTTCAGATACGAGTTGTCCCCAACGATGGACATCAGCTTGACAAGTTATTAATTAGATCTCCTGAGAATAAATTCTAGAGAGAATCAGCTGAGAGGCATGATTTGCCAACACTCCCAATAGCTGGGCAAACTTCAGTTTTGAGGGAGGATTTGGGTCACACACAAAAGTCTCCACAACCAATTATTCATGGGAAATTCTATGTAGGCAGAGCTATCTCATGGCCAGTTAATCAAAACTACATAATCTATTTGGTTAAGCAAAAGAAATTAAAAAGGTAAAATAAAACCTATATATTAACACTCAAAAGTTTTTTAATGCATTTGCCTTGCATTTCGTATGTTTTGCCTTGCATTTCATATGTTTTGCCTTGCATTTGTTTATTTGCTTTCAAGAACCTTTAGAGAGCAATAATTACTAATATAATATGGAGTAGCACAGCATAGACGAGGGAAGCTAACTCTCTCCCTTTTCCCAGAACCTGGAACAGCTAAAGATCCTAAGCATTGTCAGCTTTGGTATCTGACATAGTTTGGATGTTTGTCCCCTTCAAATCTCACGTTAAAATGTGATCCCCAATGTTGGAGATAGATGCCTCCTGAATGGCTTGGTGCTGTCCTCTTGGTAATGAATGAGTTCTTACCCTGTGAGTTCATGCGATATCTGGTTGTTTAAAAGAGACTGACACCTCCTCCCTGTCTCTCTTGCTTCCTCTCTCACCATGTGATATGCTGGTTTCCCTTCACCTTCCACCATGATTGGAAGGTTCCTGAGGCCCTCCCTGGAAGCAGGTGCCAGTACTATGCTTCACGTACAGCCTTCAGAACAAGGAGCCAAATAAACCTCATTTCTTTATTAATTACCCAACCTCAGGTATTTCTTTATAACAATGCAAATGGGCTAACAGAGTATCATTCATGGACAGTGAGTGTATTAGTCAATTTTCATGCTGCTGATAAAGACATACCCAAGACTGGGTAATTTATAAAGAAAAAGAGGTTTAATGAATTCACATATCTGCACCGCTACCTGTACAAATATGGAAATATCAACAGCGCTACCTGTATAAACATGGAAATATCTACAGCGCTATCCGTATGAACATGGAAATATCTACACCGCTATCTGTATAAACAAGGAAATAACTACACCGCCATCTCTATAAACATGGATATATCTACAGGGCCATCTGTATAAACATGGAAATAACTACACCGCTATCTGTATATACATGGAAATATATAAACCGCTATCTCTATAAACATGGAAATATCTACACCGTTATCTGTATAAACATGGAAATAACTACACCTCTATCTCTATAAACATGGAAATATCTACACTGCTATCTGCATAAACATGGAAATATCTAAACCGCTACCTGTAAAACAGGGAAATATCTACACCGCTATCTCTATAAACATTGAAACATCTACACTGCTATCTTTAAAAACATTGAAATACCTACACTGCTATTTGTATAAACATGGAAATATCTACAACTCTATCTCTATAAACATGGAAATAACTACACCGCTATCTCTATAAATGTGGAAATATCTACACCACCATCTGTATGAACATGAAATTATCTACAACGCCATCTGTATGAACATTGAAATATCTTCACCGCTATCTGTATAAACATGGAAATATCTACACCGCTATCTGTATATACATGGAAATATCAACACCGCTATCTCTATCAACAAGGAAATATCTACACCGCTATCTCTATAAACATGGAAATACCTACACCGCCATCTGTATTGACATGAAAATATCTACACAGCCACCTGTATAAACATGAAAATATCTACACTGCTATCTGTATTAAGATGGAAATATCTAAACCGCCATCTATATAAACATGGAAATATTTACACCGCCATCTGTATGAACATGGAAATATCTACAGGGCAATTTCTATAAAGATGGAAATATCTACACCGCAATCTGTTTAAACATGGAAATATCTACACCTCTATCTGTATTAAGATGGAAATATCTACACTGCCATCTCTATAAAGATGGAAATATCTATACCGCCATCTGTATGAACATGGAAATATCTACACCGCTATCTGTATATACATGGAAATATCTACACAGCTATCTCTATAAACATGGAAATATCTAAACTGCTACCTGTAAAACAGGGAAATATCTACACCGCTATCTCTATAAACATTGAAATATCTACACTGCAATCTTTATAAACATTGAAATACCTACACTGCTATTTGTATAAACATGGAAATATCTAGAATGCTATCTCTATAAACATGGAAATAATTACACCGCTATCCCTATAAACGTGGAAATATCTACACCGCCAACTGTATGAACATGGAAATATCTACAACGCCATCTGTATGAACATTGAAATATCTACACCACTATCTGTATAAACATGGAAGTATCTACACCGCTATCTGTATATACATGGAAATATCTACACCGCTATCTCTATCAACATGGAAATATCTACACCGCTCTCTCTATAAACATGGAAATACCTACACCGCCATCTGTATCGACATGAAAATATCTACACCGCCATCTGCATAAACATGGAAATATCTACACCGCTATCTGTATTAAGATGGAAATATCTACACCGCCATCTATATAAACATGGAAATATCTACACCGCCATCTGTATGAATATGGAAATATCTACAGCGCAATCTCTATAAAGATGGAAATAACTACACCGCCATCTGTTTAAACATGGAAATATCCACACTTCTACCTGTATTAAGATGGAAATATCTACACTGCCATCTCTATAAAGATGGAAATATCTACAGCGCCATCCCTATGAACATGGAAATATCTACATCGCCATCTGTATAAACATGGAAATATCTACACAGCTATCTGTAAAAACATGGAAATATCTACAGCGTAATGTGTATAAACATGGAAATACCTACCCCGCTATCTGTATTAACATGGAAATATCTGCACCGCCATCTGTATGAACGTGGAAATATCTACACCGCCAACTCTGTAAACATGGAAATATCTACACCGCCATCTGTAGGAACATGGAAATATCTACAACGCTATCTCTATAAACATGGAAATGTCTACAAAGCCATCTGTATATACATGGAAATACGAACACCGCTATCTGGATAAACATGGAAATATCTACACCGCTATATTTATAAACACGGAAATATCTACACCGCTATTTGTATGCACATGGAAATATCTACAGCACCATCTGTAGGAACATGGAAATGTCTAAACCGATATCTCTATAAACTTGGAAATACCTACACCGCAATCTGTATAAACATGGAAATATCTACACCACTAACTCTATAAACGTGGAAATGTCTACACCGATATCTGTATAAACAAGGAAATACATACAAAGCTATCTGTATAGACATGGAAATATCTACTCCGCTATCTGTGTAAACATGGAAATATCTACACCGCTATCAGTATAAACATGGAAATATCTACAATGCTCTCTGTACATACATGGAAATATCTACACCGCTGTCTGTGTAAACATGGAAATATCTACACCGCTGTCTCTTAAAACATGGAAATATCTACAACGTAATGTGTACAAACATGGAAATGCCTACACCGCTATCTGTATAAACATGGAAATACCTACACCGCCATCTGTAGGAACATGTACATATCTAAACCGCCAACTCTATAAACATGGAAATATCTACACCGCCATCTGTAGGAATATGGAAATATCTACGCCGCTTTCTCTATAAACATGGAAATATCTTCACCACCATCTGTATAAATATGGAAATACGTACACCGCTATCTGGATAAACATGGAAATATCTACACTGCTTTCTGTATGAACATGGAAATACCTTCACCTCTATCTGTATAAAGATGGAAATTTCTACACTGCCATCTGCATAAACATGGAAATATCCACACCGCTATCTTTTTATACATGGAAATATCTACACCGCTATCCGTATAAACATGGAAATTACTTCATCGCTATCTCTATCAACATCGAAATATCTACACCGCTATCTCTGTAAACATGGAAATATCTACACTGCTATCTGTATGAACATGGAAATATCTACACCGCTATCTGTGTAAACATGCATACATCTTCACCGCTATCTGCATGAAAATGGAAATATCCACACAGCTATCTGCATATACAAGGAAATATCTACAAAGCTATCTCTTTACACATGGAAATAACTACACTGCTATCTCTATAAACATGGAAATATCTACACCACCATCTGTATGAACATGGAAATATCTACACCGATATCTGAATAAACATGGAAATATCTACAACGCTATCTGTGTAAACATGGAAATATCTAAACCGCTATCTCTTAAAACATGGAGATATCTAAACCGCTACCTTTATAAACATCGAAATATCTACACTGCTATCTGCATAAAAGTGGAAATATCTACACCGCTATCCGCATAAACTTGGAAATATCTACACCGCTGTCTGTGTAATCATGGAAATATCTACACCACAAACTGGGGGAACATGGAAATATCTACACCGTTCTCTCTATAAACATGCAAATATCTACCCAGCCATCTGTAGAAACATGGAAATATCTACATCGCGATCTGTATAAACATGGAAATATCTACACTGATATCTCTATAAATATGGAAATATCTACAATGCTATCTGTATAAACATGGAAATATCTACACCGCTATCTGTGTAAACATGGAAATATCTACACCGCTCTCTGTGTAAACATGGAAATAACTACACTGCTATTTCTTAAAACATGGAAATATCTACACCGTTATGTGTATAAAGATGGAAATATCTACACTGCTGTCTGTATAAACATGGAAATATCTACACTGCCAACCGTATGAAGATGGAAATATCTACACCGCTCACTGTATGAACATGGAAATATCTACACCGCTATCTGTATGAACATGGAAATATCTACACCGCTATCTCTATAAACATGGCAATATCTACACCGCTATCTGCATAAACATGGAAATATCTACCCCGCTATCTGTATAAACATGGAAATATCTACACCGCTATCTCTATAAACATGGAAATAACTACACCGCTATCTGAATAAAGATGGAAATATCTAGACAGCCATCTCTATAAACATGGGAATGTCTACAGCACCCTCTCTATTAGCATGGAAATATCTACACCGCCACCTGTATAAAGATGGAAATATCTACAGCGCTATCTGTATAAACATGGAAATATCTACACCGCTATCTGAATAAACATGGAAATATCTACAGTGCTATCTGTACAAACATGGAAATAGCTACACCGCTATCTGTATAAACATGGAAATATCTACACCGCTATCTCAATAAACATGGAAAAATCTTCACCGCTATCTGTATAAACTTGGAAATATCTACACCGCTATCTGCATAAACATGGAAATATCTACAGTGCTATCTGTATGAACATGGAAATATCTACACTGCTATCTGTATGAAGATGGTAATATCTACACCGCTATCTGTATAAACATGGAAATATCTACAACGCTACCTCTATGACTTGGAAATATCTAAACAGCTCTCTGTATAAGCAAGGAAATATCTACAACGCCATCTCTGTAAACATGGAAATGTCTACACCGCCATCTGCATAAATATGGAAATATCTACACCGCTATCCATAAGAACACGTTAATATGTACATCCCTATCTGTATAAACATGGAAATATCTACATCGCTATCTCTATAACATGGAAATGTCTACACCGCTATCTGTATAAAGAAGGAAATAACTACACCGCCATCTGTATAAACATGGAAATATCTACACCGCTATGTGTATGAATATGAAAATATCTACAGCGCCATCGGTATAAAATTGCAAGTATCTAAACCGCTATCTCTATAAAGATGGAAATATCTACACTGCCATCTGTATGAACTTGGAAATATGTACACCGCCATCTGTATGAACATGGAAATATCTACACCACTATCTCTATAAACATGGAAATATAAACACCGCTATCTGTTTAAACAAGGAAATATCTACAACGCCATGTCTATAAATATGGAAATAACTACACTGCCACCTCTATAAACAGGGAAATAGCTAAACCATCATCCGTATGAGCATGGAAATATCTACACCGCGATCTCTCTAAAGATGCAAATACCTACACCGCCGTCTGTATAAACATGGGAATACCTACACCGCTATCTGTAAAAACATGGAAATATCTACACTGCTTTCTGTATGAACATGGAAATACCTTCACCTCTATCTGTATAAAGATGGAAATTTCTACACTGCCATCTGCATAAACATGGAAATATCTACACCGCTATCTTTATATACATGGAAATATCTACACCGCTATCCGTATAAACATGGAAATTACTTCATCGCTATCTCTATCAACATCGAAATATCTACACCGCTATCTCTGTAAACATGGAAATATCTACACTATTATCTGTATGAACATGGAAATATCTACACCGCTATCTGTGTAAACATGTTACATCTTCACCGCTATCTGCATGAAAATGGAAATATCTACACAGCTATCTGCATATACATGGAAATATCTACATAGCTATCTCTTTACACATGGAAATAACTACACTGCTATCTCTATAAACATGGAAATATCTACACCGCCATCTGTATGAACATGGAAATATCTGCACCGCCATAAGTATGAACATATAAATATCTACACCGCCATCTGTATTAAGATGGAGATATCTACACCGGTTTCTGTATAAACATGGAAATATCTACACCGCTATCTGTATAAACATGGAAATATCTACACCGGTTTCTGTAGAAACATGGAAATATCTACACCACTACCTGTATAAACATGGAAATATCAGCACCGCTATCTGTATGAACATGGAAATAGCTACACAGCCATCTGGATGAACATGGAAATATCTACACCGCTATCTGTATGAACATGGAAATAGCTACACCGCTATCTGTATGAACATGGAAATATCTACACCACTATCTGTATGAACATGGAAATATCTACACCGCTATCAGTATGAACATGGAAATATCTTCACCGCCATCTGTATGAACATGGATATATCTACACACCATCTGGATGAACATGGAAATATCTACACTGCTATCTGTATGAACATGGATATAGCTACACCGCTATCTGTATGAACATGGAAATATCTACTCCGCTATCTGTATGAACATGGAAATATCTACACCGCTATCTGTATGAACATGGAAATATCTTCACCGCCATCTGTACGAACATGGATATATCTACACTGCCATCTGGATGAACATGGAAATATCTACACCGCTTTCTGTATGAACATGGAAATATCTACACCGATATGTGTGTAAACATGCATACATTTTCACCGCTTTCTGTATAAACATGGAAATATCTACACCGCTATGTGTATGAACATGGAAACACCTACACGGCTATCTGTTTGAACATGGAAATATCTACACAGCTATCTGCATATACATGGAAATATCTACAAAGCTATCTCTTTACACATGGAAATAACTACACTGCTATCTCTATAAACATGGAAATATCTACACCGCCATCTGTATGAACATGGAAATATCTGCACCGCCATCTGTATGAACATATAAATATCTGAACCGCCATCTGTATTAAGATGGAGATATCTACAACGGTTTCTGTATAAACATGGAAATATCTACACCGCTATCTTTATAAACATGGAAATATCTACACCGGTTTCTGTATAAACATGGAAATATCTACACCACTACCTGTATAAACATGGAAATTTCAGCACCGCTATCTGTATGAACATGGAAATAGCTACACAGCCATCTGGATGAACATGGAAATATCTACACCGCTATCTGTATGAACATGGAAATATCTACACCGCTATCTGTATGAACATGGAAATATCTACACCACTATCTGTATGAACATGGAATTATCTACACCGCTATCAGTATGAACATGGAAATATCTTCACCGCCATCTGTATGAACATGGATATATCTACACACAATCTGGATGAACATGGAAATATCTACACTGCTATCTGTATGAACATGGATATAGCTACACCGCTATCTGTATGAACATGGAAATATCTACACCGCTATCTGAATGAGCATGGAAATATCTACACTGCTATCTGTATGAACATGGAAATATCTTCACCGCCATCTGTACGAACATGGATATATCTACACTGCCATCTGGATGAACATGGAAATATCAACACCGCTATCTGTATGAACGTGGAAATATCTACACCGATATGTGTGTAAACATGCATACATCTTCACCGCTATCTGTATAAACATGGAAATATCTACACCGCTATGTGTATGAACATGGAAATATCTACACCGCTATCTGTTTGAACATGGAAATATCTACACTGCTATCTGCATGAAAATGGAAATATCTACACAGCTATCTGCATAGACATGGAAATATCTACAAAGCTATCTCTTTACACATGGAAATAACTACACTGCTATCTCTATAAACATGGAAATATCTACACCGCCATCTGTATGAACATGGAAATATCTGCACCGCCATCTGTATAAACATGGAAATAGCTACACAGCCATCTGGATGAACATGGAAATATCTACACCACTATCTGTATGAACACGGAAATATCTACACCGCTATCTGTGTAAACATGGAAATATCTACACCACTATCTGTGTAAACATAGAAATATCTACACCGCCATCTCTATAAACATGGAAATATCTTCACCGGCATCTGAATCAACATGGAAATATCTACACCGCCATCTGTATGATCATGGAAATATCTACACCGATATCTCTATAAACATGGAAATATCTACAACGCTATCTGTATGAACATGGAAATATCTACACCGCTATCTGTATGAACCTGGAAATATCTACACCGCTATCTGCATAAACATGGAAATATCTACAGTGCTATCTGTATGAACATGGAAATATCTACACTGCTATCTGTATGAAGATGGTAATATCTACACCGCTATCTGTATAAACATGGAAATATCTACAACGCTACCTCTATGTCTTGGAAATATCTAAACATCTCTCTGTATAAGCAAGGAAATATCTACAACGCCATCTCTATAAACATGGAAATGTCTACACCGCCATCTGCATAAATATGGAAATATCTACACCGCTATCTGTAAGAACATGTTAATATGTACATCCCTATCTGTATAAACATGGAAATATCTACATCGCTATCTCTATAACATGGAAATGTCTACACCGCTATCTGTATAAAGAAGGAAATAACTACACCGCCATCTGTATAAACATGGAAATATCTAAACCGCTATGTGTATGAATATGAAAATATCTACAGCGCCATCGGTATAAAATTGCAAGTATCTAAACCGCTATCTCTATAAAGATGGAAATATCTACACTGCCATCTGTATGAACATGGAAATATGTACACCGCCATCTGTATGAACATGGAAATATCTACACCACTATCTCTATAAACATGGAAATATATACACCGCTATCTGTTTAAACAAGGAAATATCTACAACGCCATGTCTATAAATATGGAAATATCTACACTGCCACCTCAATAAACAGGGAAATAGCTAAACCATCATCCGTATGAGCATGGAAATATCTACACCGCGATATCTCTAAAGATGCAAATACCTACACCGCCATCTGTATAAACATGGGAATAACTACACCGCTATCTGTAAAAACATGGAAATATCTACACTGCTTTCTGTATGAACATGGAAATACCTTCACCTCTATCTGTATAAAGATGGAAATTTCTACACTGCCATCTGCATAAACATGGAAATATCTACACCGCTATCTTTATATACATGGAAATATCTACACCGCTATCCGTATAAATATGGAGATTACTTCATCGCTATCTCTATCAACATCGAAATATCTACACCGCTATCTCTGTAAACATGGAAATATCTACACTGCTATCTGTATGAACATGGAAATATCTACACCGCTATCAGTATGAACATGGAAATATCTTCACCGCCATCTGTATGAACATGGATATATCTACACACCATCTGGATGAACATGGAAATATCTACACTGCTATCTGTATGAACATGGATATAGCTACACTGCTATCTGTATGAACATGGAAATATCTACACCGCTATCTGTATGAACATGGAAATATCTACACCGCTATCTGTATGAACATGGAAATATCTTCACCGCCATCTGTATGAACATGGATATATCTACACTGCCATCTGGATGAACATGGAAATATCTACACCGCTTTCTGTATGAACATGGAAATATCTACACCGCTATCTGTATGAACATGGAAATATCTGCACCGCTATCTGTATGAACATGGAAATATCTACACCGCTATCTGTATGAACATAGAAATATCTACACCGCTATCTGTTTGAACATGGAAATATCTACACCGCTGTCTGCATGAAAATGGAAATATCTACACAGCTATCTGCATATACATGTTAATATCTACACAGCTATCTCTTTACACATGGAAATAACTACACTGCTATCTCTATAAACATGGAAATATCTTCACCGCCATCTGTATGAACATGGTAATATCTGCAACGCCATCTGTATGAACATATAAATATCTACACCGCCATCTGTATTAATATGGAGATAACTATACCGGTTTCTGTATAAACATGGAAATATCTACACCGCTATCTGTATAAACGTGGAAATATCTACACCGGTTTCTGTATATACATGGAAATATCTGCACCACGACCTGTATAAACATGGAAATATCAGCACCGCTATCTGTATGAACATGGAAATAGCTACACAGCCATGTGTGTAAACATGGAAATATCTACACCACTATCTGTGTAAACATGGAAATATCTACACCGCCATCTCTATAAACATGGAAATATCTTCACCGCCATCTGAATCAACATGGAAATGTCTACACCGCCATCTGTATGATCATGTAAATATCTACACCGATATCTCTATAAACATGGAAATATCTACAACGCTATCTGTATGAATATGGAAATATCTACACCGCTATCTGTATGAACCTGGAAATATCTACACCGCTATCTGTATGAACATGGAAATATCAACACCGCCATCTGTATGAACATGGAAATATCTGCACCGCCATCTGAATGAAAATATAAATATCTACACAGCCATCTGTATTAAGATGTAGATATCTACACCGCTATCTGTATAAACATGGAAATATCTACACCGCAATGTGTATAAACATGGAAATATCTACACCGCTATCTGTATAAACATGGAAATATCTACACCGCTACCTGTATAAACATGGAAATATCAGCACCGCTATCTGCATGAACATGGAAATATCTACAACGCCATCTGTATGAACATGGAAATATCTTCACCGCCATCTGTATGAACATGGAAATATCTGCACCGCCATCTGAATGAAAATATAAATATCTACACCGCCATCTGTATTAAGATGTAGATATCTACACCGCTATCTGTATAAACATGGAAATATCTACACCGCAATGTGTATAAACATGGAAATATCTACACCGCTATCTGTATAAACATGGAAATATCTACACCGCTACCTGTATAAACATGGAAATATCAGCACCGCTATCTGCATGAACATGGAAATATCTAAAACGCCATCTGTATGAACATGGAAATATCTTCACCGCCATCTGTATGAACATGGAAATATCTGCACCGCCATCTGTATGAACATATAAATATCTACACCGCCATCTGTATTAAGATTTAGATATCTACACTGCTATCTGAATAAACATGGAAATATCTACACCGCTATGTGTATAAACATGGAAATATCTACACAGCTACCTGTATAAACATGGAAATATCAGCACCGCTATCGGTATGAACATGGAAATATCTACACCGCCATCTGTATGAACTTGGAAATATCTTCACCCCCATCTGTATGAACAAGGATATATCTACACAGCCATCTGTATGAACATGGAAATATCTTCACCGCCATCTGTATGAACATGGATATGTCTACACAGCCATCTGGATGAACATGGAAATATCTACACCGCTATCTGTATGAACATGGAAATATCTACACCACTATCTGTGTAAACATGCATACATCTTCACCGCTATCTGTATAAACATGGAAATATCTACACCGCTATCTGAATGAACATGGAAATATCTACACCGGTATCTGTTTGAACATGGAAATATCTACACCGCTATCTTCATGAAAATGGAAATATCTACACAGCTGTCTGCATATACTTGGAAATATCTACACAGCTATCTCTTTACACATGGAAATAACTACACCGCTATCTCTATAAACATGGAAATATCTACACCGCCATCTGTATGAACATGAAAATATCTGCACCGCCATCTGTATGAACATATAAATATCTACACCGCCATCTGTATTAAGAAGGAGATATCTACACCGCTATCTGTATAAACATGGAAATATCTACACTGCTATTGTATGAACATGGAAATATCTACACCGCTATCTGTATGAACATGGAAATACCATCACCGCCTTCTGTATGAACATGGATATATCTACACAGCCATCTGGATGAACACGGAAATATCTACACCGCTATCTGTATGAACATGGAAATATCTACACCGCTATCTGTATGAACATGGAAATATCTACACAGCCATCTGGATGAACATGGAAATATCTACACCGCTATCTGTATGAACATGGAAATACCTACACCGCTATCTGTATAAACATGGAGATATCTACTCCGCCATCTGTATAAACATGGAAATATCTACACCGCTATCTGTATAAACATGGAAATATAAGCACCGCTATCTGCATGAACATGGAAATATCTACACCGCTATCTGTACGAACATGGAAATATCTACACCGCTATCTGTATGAACATGGAAATAGCTGCACCGCTATCTGTATGAACATGGAAATATCTACAGCACTATCTGTATAAACATGGAAATATCTACACAGCTATCTGTATGAACATGGATATATCTACACAGCCATCTGGATGAAGATGGAAATATCTACACCGCTATCTGTATAAACATGGAAATATCTACACCGCTATCTGTCTAAACATGCATACATCTTCACCGCTATCGGTATAAACATGGATATATCTACAAAGCTATCTGTATGAACATGGAAATACCTACACCGCTATCTGTTTGAACATGGAAATATCTAAACCGCTATCTGCATGAAAATGGAAATATCTACACAGCTATCTGCATATACATGGAAATATCTACACAGCTATCTCTTTACACATGGAAATAACTACACCGCTATCTGTATGAACATGGATATATCTACACCGCCATCTGTATGAACATGGAAATATCTGCACGGCCATCTGTATGAACATATAAATATCTACACCGCCATCTGTATTAAGATTTAGATATCTACACCGCTATCTGTATAAACATGGAAATATCTACACCGTTATCTGTATAAACATGGAAATGTCTACACCGCTATCTGTATAAACCTGGAAATATCTACACCGCTACCTGTATAAACATGGAAATATCAGCACCGCTATCTTTATGAATATGGAATTATCAGCCCCCCTATCTGTATGAACATGGAAATATCTACACCAATATCTGTATGAACATGGAAATATCTACACCGCTATCTGTATGAACATGGAAATATCTTCACCGCCATCTGTATGAACATGGATATCTCTACACAGCCATCTGGATGAACATGAAAATATCTACACCGCTATCTCCATGAACATGGAAATAGCTACACCGCCATCTGTATGAACATGCAAATATCTACACCGCCATCTGTATGAACATGGAAATATCTGCACCGACAGCTGTATGAACATATAAATAACTACACCGCCATCTGTATTAAGATGGAGATATCTACACCGCTATCTGTATAAACCTGGAAATATCTACACCGCTATCTGTATAAACATGGAAATATCTACACCACTATCTGTATAAACATGGAAATATCAGCACCGCTATCTGTATGAACATGGAAATATCTACACCGCTATCTGTGCGAACATGGAAATATCTACACCACTATCTGTATGAACATGGAAATAGCTACACCTCTTTCTGTATGAACATGGAAATAGCTACACCACTATCTGTATGAACATGGAAATATCTACACCGCTATCTGTGTAAACATGCATACATTTTCACCGCTATCTGTATAAAAATGGAAATATCTACACCGCTATCTGTATGAACATGGAACTTAAACAAATTTACAAGAAAAAAACAGCCCCATCAAAAAGTGGGAAAAGGATATGAACAGACACTTCTCAAAAGAAGACATTTATGCGGCCAATAAACACATGAGAAGAAGCTCATCATAGGCTGGGCGTGGTGGCTCACGCCTGTAATCCCATCACTTTGGGATGCCAAGGCGAGTGGATCACAAGGTCAGGAGTTTGAGACTTGCCTGGCCACTATGGTGAAACTCTGTCTCTGCCAAAAACACACAAAAAAACTTTAGCCAGGCGTGGTGGTATATATCTGTAATCCCAGCTACTCAAGAGGCTAAGGCAGGAGAATTGCTTGAACCCATTAGGTGGAGGTTGCAGTGAGCCGAAATTGTGCCACTGCACTCCACCCTGGGTGACAGAGTGAGGCTGTCTCGAAGAAAAAAAAAAAAAAGCTCATCACCCCTGGTCCAATGAGATACCATCTCGCGCCAGTTAGAATGGCAATCATTAAAAAGTCAGGAAACAACAGGTGCTAGAGAGGATGTGGAGAAATAGGAATGCTTTTACAC
Source organism: Gorilla gorilla gorilla (assembly GCF_029281585.2). Lineage (NCBI taxonomy): Eukaryota > Metazoa > Chordata > Mammalia > Primates > Hominidae > Gorilla > Gorilla gorilla. The sequence continues at coordinate 153,698,941 of NC_073234.2, read as the reverse complement.
TGTTGGTGGGAGTGTAAATTAGTTCAACCATTGTGGAAGACAGTGTAGCAATTCCTCAAGGATCCAGAACTAGAAATATCATTTGACCTAACAGTCTCATTACTAGGTACACATCCAAAGGATTATAAATCATTCTACTATAAAGACACATTCACACATATGTTTATTGCAGCACTATTCACAAGAGCAAAGACTAGGGACCAACCCAAATGCCCATCAATGATAGACTGGATAAAGAATATGTGGCACATATACACCATGGAATACCATGCAGCTATAAAAAAGGATGGATTAATGTCTTTTGCAGAGACATGGATGAAGCTGGAAACCATCATTCTCAGCAAACTATCACAAGAACAGAAAACCAAACACCACATGTTCTCACTCATAAGTGGGAGTTGAACAATGAGAACACATAGACACAGGGAGGGGAACATCACACACTGGGGCCTGTCAGTGGGTAGGAAGGAAAGAGGAGGGATAGGATTAGGAGAAATACTTAATGTAGATGAGGAGTTGATGGGTGCAGCAAACCACGACAGCACATGTATACCTATTTCACAAAACTGCAAGTTCTGCAAATGTATCCCAGAACTTAAAGTGTATGTATGTGTGTATATATATATACACACAAATGTAAATGTAAATGTAAATAAATTGAAAATGGTAAAAATAGAAATATGTTTCCTACACAAATAGTGACATAATAAAGCAAGATAGAATGTATGTTTGAGTTAAAAAAAATTGCTTAGAAGACAACTTGAATTCCATTCCAAGGAACTAGTTTTCAAAAGTTTACAACCAGATTTCAGTTTGGCAAGAGGCAACAATGCTGTTTTGAAAATAATTTCTGAAAAGAGCTTCCCCAGCAGTTCCAAATGGCAGTCCTGATACAAGGAAGTAGGGGCAATTTTGTTACCACCAGGAACACTGAATTTATTTTCAGACCTTGAAATTCTGGGAGGCCCTCGAATAATAATCAACTACAATATTTTACTTTACATAGAAATATTGTTTTAATGTTAATATAAAAGCTTGTATATGAACTAAAATTGTCAATCTGCCACTTTTAAGAAAGAAGAATCCATTATGTCCCTAATCTATAGTGAGTTGATATGTTCCATAAGCAGTTCTGGAAGGAGGCTACACTTAGAGCATAAATTGGTATAGATCACTTTGCTCTCACAGATAGCGACACAATATTTTCTGCTGAATGGGAAAAAGTTTGAAGGCATAAATCAAGATAAAGCAATCATCTGACAAAGAATTACAAAGAGGCCCCATACCTTTTTCTTAGTGAACTCCATGTGACACATTGATTTTCCACTGAAGATAAAAGCCAAAATCATGTGTCATCAATAGAAAGCAAGCAAAACTATTTGGTTCAATATGTTATGGTACTTAACAAAAAAAACTTGCAGAGAAAAGACAAATCTAAAATGTTGCACATGATTCAAACAAGTCTGGATCAGAAGAGACATTTCAGAGGTCACTGCTAGAGAGTCAAGGATACATTAGAGAGAAATAAACTCCTGCTTTTTTGTTTATCTACTTACATACACAGATACTGTCTGATGAAGATGATTGATATCAGGTATGGTATTTGATGGTATAGTCATTTACAAAATAATTCATCCCTTATGATCTAATGCAATTCTCTTCATATTACACGTGTATATTTAAATACTTCCTTGTGAAGTGGAGGCTAGCCAGGCTGCTGTTAGCATATCCAGTACATTTCTGCAAATTCCAAAATGGCAAATCCCACAGTTGAAATTTCAACCTCTCTAGCGTCCCTCGGCTGGAGTGCATAATCACGGCAAAAGTCTGCAACATCAGAGGTGGCCGCCACAGACACAAAGTCTATGTTTCTCATTCCATTCTACCAAATCTATTCAGCAGTCTGGGTGAGGGGGCTTGGCAGTATCTATGAGCAGAAAGCATTCAAATGGCTGGTATATGTGCTTCCGGGGAAACTAAGGGGAAAAAAGAGAGAGGGAGGGAGGGAGGGAACAAGAAAGAAGAAGGAAACTCAAGGAGAGAGGAAGGGAAGGAGGCTGGCAAGAAGGGTTGGAGGGAGCAAGGGAGGGAGGAATAAAGGAAGGAAGTTACACCAAGTTTCAAAACTGGCCACGGACTGAGAAGGATTAAGAGACAAACGGAATTGAAAGCACTTATGTTCATACTCGGTATTTTTCTTACCCATTCTTGCAAATTAGTAATTTAAAAATTTTCATTTCCACAAATCCACGTGTTTTCTTGTTCCTCTCTCTCCGCTCTTTTTCCTTCTTTCCTTCCTGCCTTTCTTCTTTCTTTTCAACGTAGGTTATATAAATGTGTGAGAGCTATCACTAGTCTACATTAATCATCAGGATTTTCCTGTGTATTTCCAATTAAGATGACCCATAATAATATTCTACTGTAATTTTGGAGGGTCCAAAATACTAGATGGCATTTAGTGTTTTGGAAATCATGACAAGTCTAACAGGACTTTAAAAAACCTATCAAGACATCTGATGTGTTTTCTTGCCCATACACTCTTTAATGAGGTCTGCTTGACCCTTTCTTCTTCCCTTCTCTAGTCATGGGTTCTTCACACTGAAAACTAAGCTTTGCATCAGTGTTTGACGAACAGGTGACATAATAAACTGCAGTTACATTTTAAATTCAGCTCAAGATGGTAGATGAGAAATCTAAGATTGTGAAGTGAGATTTAGCATGCTGTTCAGTATGCAACAAATCTGAGTGTTGCTCACACAGGATTCATACCAACAGGCTCCTTCCAAAACCTTTCAATGCAAATTCTAGCAAATGCACACTTGGAAGAAAAATGTTCCATGAAGTTGTATATGTAAATTTATACTTTCAGCATTTATGTATATAATTTCAGGGGAAGTGGGATCAACTTAACATTATTAAACATAGTCCAATGATATTTACAACATAACTTCAGAAACATTTTATTACTAGAAGTATTTTAAAAAGGATGTACCATTTAGGATTTAAGACACACCCCACAAATGAAAAAACAAATGAGATTATAAACAACATTTTTAAAAAAATTATGCCATCTTTTCACTACAAAATCCTTCTGGGGGAAAAATATCTTTTCCTTCATTATTAAAGGATGTTATCAGAGCACAGTGGAATTCTTTCAGATTTAGTCAGAAGGTTCTCTGGAGTTGACAGATCTATTGGAGAATATTTTCTTTGAAAGTCCATGTCCTTTCCCCAGGCCTACATCATATATAAATAAACATTTCAGAAAAGGAGCCATGTTAAGAAAAAGTGGGTTGAAGATTGTAAGACCTGGTTCCTGGGTGCCAAATAATTCACAAGTTGGAATAAGCTGGGTTTCTGTAACACTTCTCTATGACTGCCATTGATACTGAACTATGCCAAGGAACTAAGTCCTACCAAGGAAAAGCAGGAGGAAAACAGGTGTAAGAAAACATTTCCTGTCAGTGTGTCCAGAGATAGCATGAGTCAACAGCGGCTCCTCATGAAGCCATCGATTCGTAACACTGGAGTATCTAGAATGCATCTGGGTCGAATTATTAAAAAGAAAGTTCTTCTCAAGCTAGTTGTAATGGTAGCTAATTTAAAAAATTAATGTTCTGCGATTCTGATAAAAACCTATGTGGTGAACCAACAATAAAGGCGGCTGGAGATATTGGTATGAAATAGTTATTTTTCCTTATATACCTGGACGTTCATGTAAGAAATTATACTTTTGGAAGGTCTGTCATATTCTCAGTGTATAAGAGTTGAATCATTTTTAGAAGTTATTGCCAGAATTTTGCTTTAATAGTGCAATAAAGTGTGCATTCTCTCTCTCTCATTTTCATTCAACAGCCTCTACAAATTGAGCCTGGCTCAAAGGTCTTTCCCTCTTGGAATATGACTCCTCCCCTGTCCCTCTACATAGGCTGTTCTATAACAAATTATTTTGCTGTCTTGATTTTTCAGAGACCTCATGCTAGTAGTAGAGAGCCAGGAGAAAGTGAGATGTCCTATATAAAAGGCCTGCTAGAAAAAGAAATCAGCACTGAGTTCTAAGGATACTGAACAACTTTTTAAAAAACAAGCAAGCCATATTAAACACATTAGTTACAACCAAATTAGATAAAACCATGAAAATTATCCAAGAAGAAAAAGTACATCACCTGTCTAGGTTTAAAATTGCTTAAGGCTGCCATCCAAGGACCATCTATGATAACAAATACAGTAGTCTGTATTGACACAAAGTTTTAGTGATAGACGTAATTACATTCTTCTGCTGGTGGTGTTCTAGAATAAATGGAATATCTGCTGATCAAATCTGAATGCATCTCATAATATTAGCATGTAGGATCCCAGATCTGCAGGCACTATCTCTTTCTCAGATCTACACTTTGAATATTATGTTAGTTAAAATGAGAAGTATGTTAGAAAATGTCTTTTACAAAAGAAATATTGGCTGAGTATGGTGGCTCATGCCTGTAATCCCAACACTCTGGGAGGCCAAGGTGAGAAGATCTCTTGAGCTCAAGAATTTGAGACCAGCTTGGGCAACATATCTATAAAAAATTTTAAAACTTAGCCGGTGTGGTGGTGCACACCTATAGGCACAGCTACTTCAGAGGCTGAATCAAGAGGATCACTTGAGCTTGGGAGTTTGAGGTTGCAGTGAACTATGAACATGGCACTGAACTCCAGTCTGGGCAACAGAGTGAGAACTTGTCTTCAAAAAAATAAAAAAGAAGAAAAAAATAGGAAATATTGTGTTCACATCTGCTATGGTACTCTTTCTTATATAAACTATTTCTTTGCAGTATTCTAGAGGATTTAAGACAAATTTACCACTGAATAATTTCATATGGTATATTATTGCATTAGTATAGTATGTTATTATATAATTAGTATAAGTGACCAGTGCTGCAACAACCACATTCCAAAAAGTATTGTGATCCTCCAAAATTACAATGTCTAAATGACATTATTCTCCTTCATGAGACCATTATACCTTAATTTTTCAGCACCATGAAAATCTACAAATGCCCTCTAAAATATATTTAGAAAACGTGGGGAAAAAACAGATACAGTTTCAGAAGATACATATATTTTGAAAATTAGCCTTTTTGGAATAAATTATTCTTTATGACATATAAATAAACACATTTTTCAGACTGGCGGGGTAACATTTGCATCAGTCAAAATAATTAGATTACTAAAACCTGTAATCTTATTAGAAAAATGGTTTATTCAGAGAATCATTGGAATTATTAGCCTTCAAGCTGCTATAGATTGAATCTGATCAAAATAATTAAGATAATATTATTTCATTTTTCAGTATAATATCTCCTTAGTATTTTTGTTTCTTATTTAATATGTGATTATATTTACTTCTGTGAATAATATGGATGAAGATCATTACAGTGTCAAGATCACTGGGTTCAGAGCACAGAAACCTCAAGTCTATTCTTTTTTCTTAAATACCTGTAAGACTTTAAAGAAGACAGAGTTTCTGGACTCTAATTTCTCTATCTGTAGAATAAATGGGTTAGACCAAATAACAACTTTCTGCTTATAAATTTTCTAATTATATGACTGAGCTTACACCTGGAAAACAGTCTATCTCCTGTATAAATTAATGATAGAAATGAAAACCACCACGTTTCATGAAATTAACCACATAAATATCAACATCAACTGCTCAGAAGGACTTAAGTGCAAGTATCACAGGAATTCTGAAGCACAGAGAACTAAATATAAGAAATGTAACACTCTTCGTATTTTCAAAGAAGATTTTAATAATATATGTAAACACAGTAGCCTGTTCATAAGAAAAAAGAAAAGGGACGTCTTAGCATATTCAGGGTTCAACCAAAACTACTACTGGAATGTAAATCAAAGTAATATTCACCTAACTGTCATAATTGGCATGAATAATTTTAAGTAAAACACTTTTATTTGATATTAAATGTGAACAATAAGCCAAAACAGAGAAAATTAATAAATTGATCATTTATTGAAACTGAAATAAAAATATATAATTATTGAAGCCTCTTATATACATAAACCAATCATTGCTTAAATGAGCTGACATACTAGCTCCATAGTTTTATGTCACTAAGGAACTCTTTTGAACACAATAAAGAAACCAGAATTGAGCACAAAGAATGATGAACTGGGAAGTTCATGGCTTTCTATCTACTAATTAGGAGTACAATCATTCAGTCAAACAGCCACTCAACAAACATTTAGCATACAGCTTCTGGATACCAGGTACTGGTGTAGGTGCTAGAGCAACAAGGAAATAGTCCCTGCATTCAGTGAGCTCACAGGCAAGTAAACAAGTAAGTATAAAGACTGCATGACTGATTGGGAGCGGTGGTTCATGCCTGTAATCCCAGCACTTTGGGAGGCCAACGTGGGCAGATCACGAGGTCAAGAGATCGAGACCATCCTGGCCAACATAGTGAAACCCCGTCTCTACTAAAAATACAAAAATTAGCTGGGCACGGTGGTGCACGCCTGTAGTTACTTGGGAGGCTGAGGCAAGAGAATCAGTTGAACCTGGAAGGTAAAGGTTGCAGTGAGCTGAGATCACACCACTGCACTCCAGCCTGGTGACAGAGTGAGACTCTGTCTCAAAAAAAAAAAAAAAAAAAGACTCCATGATAAGTGTGTATCTACAAAGGGCACAAAAGAATGAGTAGCTAATCCCCAAAGCCATATGGAGCAGTCAGTATAAGCTTCAGGAAAAGAAACTGAAGTAAAAAACTAACCTGAATCTGAAAAAAATGAGTAGGTATTTTCCAAGCACGTTTCAGGGGAAAAGTTGCAGGATGCAGAAGTCCTCCCAAGTACAAAAAGAGAATGAACTCTGGACAACTGGCAATTTATGGCACACAGGAATCAGTAAATGTAGGGATGAGAGGCACACAGAAACATGGGCAAAAACAGGAATTTTGACTTTATTCCATAAATCATGGAAAGCCACCAATGGGTTTTAAGTAATAAAATACTAAGACCAGGTTTGCATTTTAGAAAGATCAATTTGATTTCAGTGAGGAGGTCCAAAAATGAGAGCAGCAAGGCCAGATAGAAGGTCCTACTGCAACTAGCTATGGTTAGAGATGCAGACCAAAACTAAGGTGAAATCATTTAGAAGAAAGAACGTGGATATAAGAGCCATTGGTTTGGCCTCTCCACATCATTTTTTTAATTTTATTTTCATTTATTTATTTATTTATTTTTTGAGACAGAGTCTCGCTCTGTCACCCAGGCTGGAGTGCAGTGGCGTGATCTTGGCTCACTGCAAGTTCTGCCTCCCGGGTTCACACTATTCTCCTGCCTCAGCCTCCTGAGTAGCTGGGACTACAGGCACGCGCCACCACGCCCAGCTAATTTTTTCTATTTTTTAGTAGAGATGGGGTTTCACCGTGTTAGCCAGGATGGTCTCGATCTCCTGACCTCGTGATCCACCCACCTCGGCCTCCCAATGTGCTGGGATTGCAGGCTTGAGCCACCATGCCCAGCTGGCCTCTCCACATCTTTACTGTTATACTGATAACATGGGGATGAAAATAAATATTATTTGTATTTAAACTATTATTGTTATGTGAAAATTAAACAAATAACATACTATGATAACATCGGAGGTTCAAGAAATATTAAGTCTTGAAAATAGGAAAGATGAAAGGAAGGAAACAGGGAGTGGGGAGGAAAGTAGGAGAAAGGAGAGAATATAGGAATGAGAGAGGAGGAAAATAATAAGAAAGAAGTAGAAAGCTAGGTACGGTGGCTCATGACTGTAATCCCAGCGCTTTGGGAGGCCGAGTCAGGCAGATCACAAGGTCAGGAGTTCAAGACCAGCCTGGCCAATATGGTGAAACCTTGTCTCCACTAAAAATACAAAAATTAGCTGGGTGTGGTGGCAGGCACCTATAGTCCCAGCTACTCGGGAGGCTGAGGCAGGAGAATCACTTGACCCTGGGAGGCAGAGGTTGCAGTGAGCTGAGATCACACCACTGCACTCCAGCCTGGGTGACAGAGAAAGATGCTGTCTCAAAAAAAAAAAAAAAGAAAAAAAAAAAAGAAAGAAGTAGAAAAAGATATAGTATTTCTTAATCAGCAGAAGCTACTCTTATTTTTCAATACTCTACCTTTCTAATGTATCACTGACAAGGAAAGGTCTTGAATAATTGACTGAAGTCAGAATAGGTAAGGCACTCTACCTGTGGATACATGAGAGGCCTTAAAAAGTTCATGGAAAATGTATATTATGAAAAAAACTATGCAAAGGTTTCAATTTTGGCAGCAAAATAAACTCATACTAATTTATTATAGCATGTTTGAACAGGATCTAGTTTGAGACAGTAAGAAGGAGTAGACATTAGTTTGAAAAGAGCCTCTAGCAGAGCAATGTAAATTCTGCTAAAATTGAAGCAAGAACAAACATTAGATTATGATGAAGCTTGAGTGAAAGAATGGTGAAATCACTGATGCTTTAGAAGAAGCTTGAGGGGACAATGCACCAAAGAAATCAGTAGTTCACAAGCGGACAGCTTTTTTAAAGAAGAAACGAGATGATGTGGAAGATGAAGTCCACAGGGACAGATCATCCATATCAATTTGCAAGGAAAAAAATTAATCTTGTTTGTGCCCTAATTGAAGAGGACTGATAATCAACAGCACAAACAATAGCCAACATCATAGACATCTTAATTGGTTCAGCTTACACAGTTCTGACTAAAAAATTAAAGTTGAACCAACTTTCCACTGCATGGGTGCCAAAAGTGTTGTGCTCAGATCAGCTGCAGACAAGAGGAGAGCTCTCAATGGAAATTTTAAAGAACTAGGGTCAAGATCCTGAAGGATTTCTTTGAAGAATTGTAACAGAAGATAAAACATGGCTTTCCCAGTATGATCCTGAGGGCAAAACACAATCAAAGCAATGGCTACCAAAGGTGGAAGTGGTCCAGTCAAAGCTAAGGGGGATCACTCAAGAGCAAAGGTCACGGCAACAGTTTTTTGGGGACATTCCAGGCATTTTGCTTGTTGACTTTGTGGAAGGTCAAAGAACAATAATATCTGCATATCATGAGAGTGTTTTGAATAAGTTAGCCAAAGTTTTAGGGCAAAATACCTGGGAAAGCTTTAGCAGACAGTCCTCTAACACCACAATGTTTCTGCTCATTCCTGTCATCAAGCAAAGGCAATTTTGTGAGAGTCTCAATGGGAAATTGTCAGGCATCCACCTTACAGCTCTGATTTGGCTCCTTCTGACTTCTTTTTGTTTCCCAATCTCAACAAATGTGGAAAGGGCACCCATTTTTCTTAAGTTAATAATGTATAAGAGACTGCATTGACATTGTTAAGTTCCCAGGACCATCAGTTCTTTAGGGATGAAAACCGAAGATCACATTTTCAATGTTTATCTTGTAACTTCATTTTTCCACAAACTTTTTGAAGTTTCTCCATACAAATGTCTCCATACAAATGAGCACTTGCAAAATAAGCAGAGAGTCTCATTCAATGGACAGAAAGTTCTGTGCCATCTAAAAATTATCTTAAGCAAGTTCAATGTGTAGCAACAGACTGTATTGATAAATATCAGTTAGGTTGACTTCTGCAATGACCATGATGGAGTAACAAGAACTAGACTTTCTCTCCCTCCTGAAACAACCAAAAAAATGGCCAAAATGTATGCCACAAAAGTTTGCAAGACCCTGTAAAGTCAGTCTCAAACAAGGTGAGCCTATCAACTGCCCTAATTTATGCCTGGAGAAAGTTTTCCAGCCCACTACTGCAGGAGAAAAGCCCAAGAGGAGCCCATTGTTCTCCCTGAGCTGAGGGGACAGAGCTGAGAGTCCACAGAAACCATGTTGACATGAGCTCTCAGGACAAGGTTTCCGAGAAGAAGGGGCTGCACAGAAAGAGAACTCCAGAGCTCTGCAAAGGGTCCCCCTAAAGTACATAGCTAAGTAATTGTTAGGACAGGCCTAGAGAAAAGTACCTACGGTTGGGGAAACAACACCCAGATAAGATGAAAAGTAACAGTACACATGCTCACCAAGGTCCAGTAATAGTGCTTATTTTATCAGCCAAACCAGAAACACCTCAAGATTCCCAGGGATACCCAGAAGGATCTTGCCTCACTAGTTGGGAGTGATTAGCTCTAAAATGAGAACTGGTCTGATCCCACCTAATGAATTTTTAAAGCAAGACCAAAAAGAGTCAAACTCTTTCCAACTAAACTTAAATACATACCAATACAAAGATCAAGAATATTTATATATACTTCCAGCACTCAATAAGATAAAAGTCACCATATCTGACATCCAGACACAGTTTAGCAGAGACACAACAGTAACAACAAAAGACAGAAGAACGTGGCTCATAATAAGGAGAAAAATCACTGAGTCAGAACTGATCCAGAGTAAATCAAGGTGCCAGAGTTATCAGTTAAGAACATTCAAATGCTTATTGAAACAGTATTCTATATGTTCTAAAATAGAGACATGCAAGATACACTAAAGGAGGCTGGGCGCAGTGGCTCACGCCTGTAATCTCAGCATTTTGCGAGGCCGAGGCAGGTGGATCACGAAGTCAGGAGTTCAGGACCAGCCTGACCAATATGGTGAAATCCCATCTCTACTAAAAATACAAAAATTAGCGGGGCATAGTAGCATGCGGCTGTAGTCCCAGCTACATGGTAGGCTGATAGCACATTAGTCATTACAGAAGAAAAGATAGACACCTCTCAAAATAAAATAGAGAGAGAAAATAAATTTTTAAAAAACATGAACAGAGCAATAGTAGACAGTAAATTTCAAGTAACTGAATTTACGTGTAATCTCAGTTCCCAAAGGAGAGGAGAGGGAAGATGTGAAAACATTTGGGACTTTGAGTCAGGCAAAGCTTTCTTTGATATGACCCCACAGCATGATTTATATAATAATATATTGATAAGGAGAACTCATCAAATTTAAAAAAAAGAATCTGCTCTTCAAAAGAATCTATTAAGAGACTGAAAAGACAAGCTGCAGGCTGGGAGAAAATATTTGCAATTCATATATCTGATGAAAGGCTTGCATCAAAAATATATTTTAAAAGCTCAAAATTTAATAATGAAAAACAAACAACCCCATTTAAAACTTGGGTGAAAGACTGGAACAGACATTTCAAAGTAGACATTTGTTTGGTAAATAAGCACATATGCTCAACATAATTAATGCTTAGGGCAATGCAAATTAAAACCAAAATGAGACGCCACTATCTATTTTTAAATAGCTAAGATTAGCATGACTGATAACAGCCAAGCACTGGCTTGGATGTGGAGAAGCTGAAACTCTCATACACTGCTGATGGGAATACAAAAAAGTGTAACCTTTGAAAAACAGTTTAAGAGTCCCTTAAAAAGTTAAACATACTTCTGCCGTAAGACTCAGCCATTGCACTCCTGGGTATTTACCCAAGAGAGATAAAAGTAGGTGTTCATATAATGATATCAACACAAATGTTCATAGCACATGTATTCATAATAGCCCAAACTAGAAACAGTCTAAATATCAATCAATACATTAATGAATTAACTTGCTTTATCCGAATTAATTATGGATACATACTATAACATGAATGAATCTCAAAATAACTATACTAAGTGAAACAAGGCAGACTCTAGAGGTAAAACATGCAGAGAAAAAAACATAAAATGTCAGACAAAAAAGTGCATAGTGTAAAATTTTATTTATATACATTTTTTGACTGTATAAATTACTGTCCAGTGACAGAAAGCAGTTTGGTGGTTTTTAAGGGCCAGGAATGAGGGGCCAGAGAAATGTATTATAAAGAGGCATCAGGAAACTGGAGGTGAAGTATATTTCCATCACCTCGATTGCGTGCTGATGGTTTCTAAACTTTCAATATTTTTAGTTTATTATATGTTATACAAAATAAAGCTTGTAATAAAAATCAAAAGATTGAGCCGTCCTTATTTTCTCTATAAAAGAGCAGAATTCTCCTTTTAGAGATTTGGAAAGATTATTAAAAGATAAGTTACAAAATACAGTACCTGACACGTATAAAATATTAAATAAATACTAGCCATGCTTAATTATTTTGTTTTAAGTCTATATGAGTCAAGTTTTAGTAGAAATATGGGCTAGAAAAAAAAAACAGAAAGCGGGACTCTGTGATCCGACTTGGGCTTATAGAACAGACTGCACTAGTTTGTTCTCATGCTGCTAATAAAGTCATACCCAAGACCGGGTAATTTAGAAAGGAAAGAGGTTTAAGGAACTCACAATTCCACATGGCTGGGGAGGCCTCACAGTCACGGCAGAAGGCAAAAAAGAAGCAAAGGCACATCTTAAATGGTAGCAGAGAAGAAAGCTTGTGTAGGGAAGCTCCCATTTTAAAAGCATCAGATCTCGTGAGACTTATTCGCTACCAGGAGAACAGTAGGGGGAACCCGCCCCTATGATTCAATGATCTCCACCTGACTCCATCCTTGACATGCGGGGATAATTACAATCAAGGTGAGATTCGGATGGAGACACAGCCGAATCATATCAATGACTAATGAGAGTTATGTCCAGAACCTAATGAAAACCTGTCTGAGGCCACATTGCCTGTAAAGCAGATTTGAGATAGAGATTTGTGTAGAGAACATTTAACTGGGTAAAATCCTAGGAACCAACAACTGTGGCGAAAAAGCTGAATTGGATAAAGGGAGTTGAGATGTGAGGCAGTCACAACAAATACCTCAGCTAATCTCAAGGGGGAGCTGAGAAGCTGGGGCGACCCTTCAGAGTTGCCCTAAATTGAGGCAGGAGTATGGAGTTTTAATACCTTTCACTGGCCATTCTTCAGATACGAGTTGTCCCCAAGGATGGACATCAGCTTGACAAGTTATTAATTAGATCTCCTGAGAATAAATTCTAGAGAGAATCAGCTGAGAGGCATGATTTGCCAACACTCCCAATAGCTGGGCAAACTTCAGTTTTGAGGGAGGATTTGGGTCACACACAAAAGTCTCCACAACCAATTATTCATGGGAAATTCTATGTAGGCAGAGCTATCTCATGGCCAGTTAATCAAAACTACATAATCTATTTGGTTAAGCAAAAGAAATTAAAAAGGTAAAATAAAACCTATATATTAACACTCAAAAGTTTTTTAATGCATTTGCCTTGCATTTCGTATGTTTTGCCTTGCATTTCATATGTTTTGCCTTGCATTTGTTTATTTGCTTTCAAGAACCTTTAGAGAGCAATAATTACTAATATAATATGGAGTAGCACAGCATAGACGAGGGAAGCTAACTCTCTCCCTTTTCCCAGAACCTGGAACAGCTAAAGATCCTAAGCATTGTCAGCTTTGGTATCTGACATAGTTTGGATGTTTGTCCCCTTCAAATCTCACGTTAAAATGTGATCCCCAATGTTGGAGATAGATGCCTCCTGAATGGCTTGGTGCTGTCCTCTTGGTAATGAATGAGTTCTTACCCTGTGAGTTCATGCGATATCTGGTTGTTTAAAAGAGACTGACACCTCCTCCCTGTCTCTCTTGCTTCCTCTCTCACCATGTGATATGCTGGTTTCCCTTCACCTTCCACCATGATTGGAAGGTTCCTGAGGCCCTCCCTGGAAGCAGGTGCCAGTACTATGCTTCACGTACAGCCTTCAGAACAAGGAGCCAAATAAACCTCATTTCTTTATTAATTACCCAACCTCAGGTATTTCTTTATAACAATGCAAATGGGCTAACAGAGTATCATTCATGGACAGTGAGTGTATTAGTCAATTTTCATGCTGCTGATAAAGACATACCCAAGACTGGGTAATTTATAAAGAAAAAGAGGTTTAATGAATTCACATATCTGCACCGCTACCTGTACAAATATGGAAATATCAACAGCGCTACCTGTATAAACATGGAAATATCTACAGCGCTATCCGTATGAACATGGAAATATCTACACCGCTATCTGTATAAACAAGGAAATAACTACACCGCCATCTCTATAAACATGGATATATCTACAGGGCCATCTGTATAAACATGGAAATAACTACACCGCTATCTGTATATACATGGAAATATATAAACCGCTATCTCTATAAACATGGAAATATCTACACCGTTATCTGTATAAACATGGAAATAACTACACCTCTATCTCTATAAACATGGAAATATCTACACTGCTATCTGCATAAACATGGAAATATCTAAACCGCTACCTGTAAAACAGGGAAATATCTACACCGCTATCTCTATAAACATTGAAACATCTACACTGCTATCTTTAAAAACATTGAAATACCTACACTGCTATTTGTATAAACATGGAAATATCTACAACTCTATCTCTATAAACATGGAAATAACTACACCGCTATCTCTATAAATGTGGAAATATCTACACCACCATCTGTATGAACATGAAATTATCTACAACGCCATCTGTATGAACATTGAAATATCTTCACCGCTATCTGTATAAACATGGAAATATCTACACCGCTATCTGTATATACATGGAAATATCAACACCGCTATCTCTATCAACAAGGAAATATCTACACCGCTATCTCTATAAACATGGAAATACCTACACCGCCATCTGTATTGACATGAAAATATCTACACAGCCACCTGTATAAACATGAAAATATCTACACTGCTATCTGTATTAAGATGGAAATATCTAAACCGCCATCTATATAAACATGGAAATATTTACACCGCCATCTGTATGAACATGGAAATATCTACAGGGCAATTTCTATAAAGATGGAAATATCTACACCGCAATCTGTTTAAACATGGAAATATCTACACCTCTATCTGTATTAAGATGGAAATATCTACACTGCCATCTCTATAAAGATGGAAATATCTATACCGCCATCTGTATGAACATGGAAATATCTACACCGCTATCTGTATATACATGGAAATATCTACACAGCTATCTCTATAAACATGGAAATATCTAAACTGCTACCTGTAAAACAGGGAAATATCTACACCGCTATCTCTATAAACATTGAAATATCTACACTGCAATCTTTATAAACATTGAAATACCTACACTGCTATTTGTATAAACATGGAAATATCTAGAATGCTATCTCTATAAACATGGAAATAATTACACCGCTATCCCTATAAACGTGGAAATATCTACACCGCCAACTGTATGAACATGGAAATATCTACAACGCCATCTGTATGAACATTGAAATATCTACACCACTATCTGTATAAACATGGAAGTATCTACACCGCTATCTGTATATACATGGAAATATCTACACCGCTATCTCTATCAACATGGAAATATCTACACCGCTCTCTCTATAAACATGGAAATACCTACACCGCCATCTGTATCGACATGAAAATATCTACACCGCCATCTGCATAAACATGGAAATATCTACACCGCTATCTGTATTAAGATGGAAATATCTACACCGCCATCTATATAAACATGGAAATATCTACACCGCCATCTGTATGAATATGGAAATATCTACAGCGCAATCTCTATAAAGATGGAAATAACTACACCGCCATCTGTTTAAACATGGAAATATCCACACTTCTACCTGTATTAAGATGGAAATATCTACACTGCCATCTCTATAAAGATGGAAATATCTACAGCGCCATCCCTATGAACATGGAAATATCTACATCGCCATCTGTATAAACATGGAAATATCTACACAGCTATCTGTAAAAACATGGAAATATCTACAGCGTAATGTGTATAAACATGGAAATACCTACCCCGCTATCTGTATTAACATGGAAATATCTGCACCGCCATCTGTATGAACGTGGAAATATCTACACCGCCAACTCTGTAAACATGGAAATATCTACACCGCCATCTGTAGGAACATGGAAATATCTACAACGCTATCTCTATAAACATGGAAATGTCTACAAAGCCATCTGTATATACATGGAAATACGAACACCGCTATCTGGATAAACATGGAAATATCTACACCGCTATATTTATAAACACGGAAATATCTACACCGCTATTTGTATGCACATGGAAATATCTACAGCACCATCTGTAGGAACATGGAAATGTCTAAACCGATATCTCTATAAACTTGGAAATACCTACACCGCAATCTGTATAAACATGGAAATATCTACACCACTAACTCTATAAACGTGGAAATGTCTACACCGATATCTGTATAAACAAGGAAATACATACAAAGCTATCTGTATAGACATGGAAATATCTACTCCGCTATCTGTGTAAACATGGAAATATCTACACCGCTATCAGTATAAACATGGAAATATCTACAATGCTCTCTGTACATACATGGAAATATCTACACCGCTGTCTGTGTAAACATGGAAATATCTACACCGCTGTCTCTTAAAACATGGAAATATCTACAACGTAATGTGTACAAACATGGAAATGCCTACACCGCTATCTGTATAAACATGGAAATACCTACACCGCCATCTGTAGGAACATGTACATATCTAAACCGCCAACTCTATAAACATGGAAATATCTACACCGCCATCTGTAGGAATATGGAAATATCTACGCCGCTTTCTCTATAAACATGGAAATATCTTCACCACCATCTGTATAAATATGGAAATACGTACACCGCTATCTGGATAAACATGGAAATATCTACACTGCTTTCTGTATGAACATGGAAATACCTTCACCTCTATCTGTATAAAGATGGAAATTTCTACACTGCCATCTGCATAAACATGGAAATATCCACACCGCTATCTTTTTATACATGGAAATATCTACACCGCTATCCGTATAAACATGGAAATTACTTCATCGCTATCTCTATCAACATCGAAATATCTACACCGCTATCTCTGTAAACATGGAAATATCTACACTGCTATCTGTATGAACATGGAAATATCTACACCGCTATCTGTGTAAACATGCATACATCTTCACCGCTATCTGCATGAAAATGGAAATATCCACACAGCTATCTGCATATACAAGGAAATATCTACAAAGCTATCTCTTTACACATGGAAATAACTACACTGCTATCTCTATAAACATGGAAATATCTACACCACCATCTGTATGAACATGGAAATATCTACACCGATATCTGAATAAACATGGAAATATCTACAACGCTATCTGTGTAAACATGGAAATATCTAAACCGCTATCTCTTAAAACATGGAGATATCTAAACCGCTACCTTTATAAACATCGAAATATCTACACTGCTATCTGCATAAAAGTGGAAATATCTACACCGCTATCCGCATAAACTTGGAAATATCTACACCGCTGTCTGTGTAATCATGGAAATATCTACACCACAAACTGGGGGAACATGGAAATATCTACACCGTTCTCTCTATAAACATGCAAATATCTACCCAGCCATCTGTAGAAACATGGAAATATCTACATCGCGATCTGTATAAACATGGAAATATCTACACTGATATCTCTATAAATATGGAAATATCTACAATGCTATCTGTATAAACATGGAAATATCTACACCGCTATCTGTGTAAACATGGAAATATCTACACCGCTCTCTGTGTAAACATGGAAATAACTACACTGCTATTTCTTAAAACATGGAAATATCTACACCGTTATGTGTATAAAGATGGAAATATCTACACTGCTGTCTGTATAAACATGGAAATATCTACACTGCCAACCGTATGAAGATGGAAATATCTACACCGCTCACTGTATGAACATGGAAATATCTACACCGCTATCTGTATGAACATGGAAATATCTACACCGCTATCTCTATAAACATGGCAATATCTACACCGCTATCTGCATAAACATGGAAATATCTACCCCGCTATCTGTATAAACATGGAAATATCTACACCGCTATCTCTATAAACATGGAAATAACTACACCGCTATCTGAATAAAGATGGAAATATCTAGACAGCCATCTCTATAAACATGGGAATGTCTACAGCACCCTCTCTATTAGCATGGAAATATCTACACCGCCACCTGTATAAAGATGGAAATATCTACAGCGCTATCTGTATAAACATGGAAATATCTACACCGCTATCTGAATAAACATGGAAATATCTACAGTGCTATCTGTACAAACATGGAAATAGCTACACCGCTATCTGTATAAACATGGAAATATCTACACCGCTATCTCAATAAACATGGAAAAATCTTCACCGCTATCTGTATAAACTTGGAAATATCTACACCGCTATCTGCATAAACATGGAAATATCTACAGTGCTATCTGTATGAACATGGAAATATCTACACTGCTATCTGTATGAAGATGGTAATATCTACACCGCTATCTGTATAAACATGGAAATATCTACAACGCTACCTCTATGACTTGGAAATATCTAAACAGCTCTCTGTATAAGCAAGGAAATATCTACAACGCCATCTCTGTAAACATGGAAATGTCTACACCGCCATCTGCATAAATATGGAAATATCTACACCGCTATCCGTAAGAACACGTTAATATGTACATCCCTATCTGTATAAACATGGAAATATCTACATCGCTATCTCTATAACATGGAAATGTCTACACCGCTATCTGTATAAAGAAGGAAATAACTACACCGCCATCTGTATAAACATGGAAATATCTACACCGCTATGTGTATGAATATGAAAATATCTACAGCGCCATCGGTATAAAATTGCAAGTATCTAAACCGCTATCTCTATAAAGATGGAAATATCTACACTGCCATCTGTATGAACTTGGAAATATGTACACCGCCATCTGTATGAACATGGAAATATCTACACCACTATCTCTATAAACATGGAAATATAAACACCGCTATCTGTTTAAACAAGGAAATATCTACAACGCCATGTCTATAAATATGGAAATAACTACACTGCCACCTCTATAAACAGGGAAATAGCTAAACCATCATCCGTATGAGCATGGAAATATCTACACCGCGATCTCTCTAAAGATGCAAATACCTACACCGCCGTCTGTATAAACATGGGAATACCTACACCGCTATCTGTAAAAACATGGAAATATCTACACTGCTTTCTGTATGAACATGGAAATACCTTCACCTCTATCTGTATAAAGATGGAAATTTCTACACTGCCATCTGCATAAACATGGAAATATCTACACCGCTATCTTTATATACATGGAAATATCTACACCGCTATCCGTATAAACATGGAAATTACTTCATCGCTATCTCTATCAACATCGAAATATCTACACCGCTATCTCTGTAAACATGGAAATATCTACACTATTATCTGTATGAACATGGAAATATCTACACCGCTATCTGTGTAAACATGTTACATCTTCACCGCTATCTGCATGAAAATGGAAATATCTACACAGCTATCTGCATATACATGGAAATATCTACATAGCTATCTCTTTACACATGGAAATAACTACACTGCTATCTCTATAAACATGGAAATATCTACACCGCCATCTGTATGAACATGGAAATATCTGCACCGCCATAAGTATGAACATATAAATATCTACACCGCCATCTGTATTAAGATGGAGATATCTACACCGGTTTCTGTATAAACATGGAAATATCTACACCGCTATCTGTATAAACATGGAAATATCTACACCGGTTTCTGTATAAACATGGAAATATCTACACCACTACCTGTATAAACATGGAAATATCAGCACCGCTATCTGTATGAACATGGAAATAGCTACACAGCCATCTGGATGAACATGGAAATATCTACACCGCTATCTGTATGAACATGGAAATAGCTACACCGCTATCTGTATGAACATGGAAATATCTACACCACTATCTGTATGAACATGGAAATATCTACACCGCTATCAGTATGAACATGGAAATATCTTCACCGCCATCTGTATGAACATGGATATATCTACACACCATCTGGATGAACATGGAAATATCTACACTGCTATCTGTATGAACATGGATATAGCTACACCGCTATCTGTATGAACATGGAAATATCTACTCCGCTATCTGTATGAACATGGAAATATCTACACCGCTATCTGTATGAACATGGAAATATCTTCACCGCCATCTGTACGAACATGGATATATCTACACTGCCATCTGGATGAACATGGAAATATCTACACCGCTTTCTGTATGAACATGGAAATATCTACACCGATATGTGTGTAAACATGCATACATTTTCACCGCTTTCTGTATAAACATGGAAATATCTACACCGCTATGTGTATGAACATGGAAACACCTACACGGCTATCTGTTTGAACATGGAAATATCTACACAGCTATCTGCATATACATGGAAATATCTACAAAGCTATCTCTTTACACATGGAAATAACTACACTGCTATCTCTATAAACATGGAAATATCTACACCGCCATCTGTATGAACATGGAAATATCTGCACCGCCATCTGTATGAACATATAAATATCTGAACCGCCATCTGTATTAAGATGGAGATATCTACAACGGTTTCTGTATAAACATGGAAATATCTACACCGCTATCTTTATAAACATGGAAATATCTACACCGGTTTCTGTATAAACATGGAAATATCTACACCACTACCTGTATAAACATGGAAATTTCAGCACCGCTATCTGTATGAACATGGAAATAGCTACACAGCCATCTGGATGAACATGGAAATATCTACACCGCTATCTGTATGAACATGGAAATATCTACACCGCTATCTGTATGAACATGGAAATATCTACACCACTATCTGTATGAACATGGAATTATCTACACCGCTATCAGTATGAACATGGAAATATCTTCACCGCCATCTGTATGAACATGGATATATCTACACACAATCTGGATGAACATGGAAATATCTACACTGCTATCTGTATGAACATGGATATAGCTACACCGCTATCTGTATGAACATGGAAATATCTACACCGCTATCTGAATGAGCATGGAAATATCTACACTGCTATCTGTATGAACATGGAAATATCTTCACCGCCATCTGTACGAACATGGATATATCTACACTGCCATCTGGATGAACATGGAAATATCAACACCGCTATCTGTATGAACGTGGAAATATCTACACCGATATGTGTGTAAACATGCATACATCTTCACCGCTATCTGTATAAACATGGAAATATCTACACCGCTATGTGTATGAACATGGAAATATCTACACCGCTATCTGTTTGAACATGGAAATATCTACACTGCTATCTGCATGAAAATGGAAATATCTACACAGCTATCTGCATAGACATGGAAATATCTACAAAGCTATCTCTTTACACATGGAAATAACTACACTGCTATCTCTATAAACATGGAAATATCTACACCGCCATCTGTATGAACATGGAAATATCTGCACCGCCATCTGTATAAACATGGAAATAGCTACACAGCCATCTGGATGAACATGGAAATATCTACACCACTATCTGTATGAACACGGAAATATCTACACCGCTATCTGTGTAAACATGGAAATATCTACACCACTATCTGTGTAAACATAGAAATATCTACACCGCCATCTCTATAAACATGGAAATATCTTCACCGGCATCTGAATCAACATGGAAATATCTACACCGCCATCTGTATGATCATGGAAATATCTACACCGATATCTCTATAAACATGGAAATATCTACAACGCTATCTGTATGAACATGGAAATATCTACACCGCTATCTGTATGAACCTGGAAATATCTACACCGCTATCTGCATAAACATGGAAATATCTACAGTGCTATCTGTATGAACATGGAAATATCTACACTGCTATCTGTATGAAGATGGTAATATCTACACCGCTATCTGTATAAACATGGAAATATCTACAACGCTACCTCTATGTCTTGGAAATATCTAAACATCTCTCTGTATAAGCAAGGAAATATCTACAACGCCATCTCTATAAACATGGAAATGTCTACACCGCCATCTGCATAAATATGGAAATATCTACACCGCTATCTGTAAGAACATGTTAATATGTACATCCCTATCTGTATAAACATGGAAATATCTACATCGCTATCTCTATAACATGGAAATGTCTACACCGCTATCTGTATAAAGAAGGAAATAACTACACCGCCATCTGTATAAACATGGAAATATCTAAACCGCTATGTGTATGAATATGAAAATATCTACAGCGCCATCGGTATAAAATTGCAAGTATCTAAACCGCTATCTCTATAAAGATGGAAATATCTACACTGCCATCTGTATGAACATGGAAATATGTACACCGCCATCTGTATGAACATGGAAATATCTACACCACTATCTCTATAAACATGGAAATATATACACCGCTATCTGTTTAAACAAGGAAATATCTACAACGCCATGTCTATAAATATGGAAATATCTACACTGCCACCTCAATAAACAGGGAAATAGCTAAACCATCATCCGTATGAGCATGGAAATATCTACACCGCGATATCTCTAAAGATGCAAATACCTACACCGCCATCTGTATAAACATGGGAATAACTACACCGCTATCTGTAAAAACATGGAAATATCTACACTGCTTTCTGTATGAACATGGAAATACCTTCACCTCTATCTGTATAAAGATGGAAATTTCTACACTGCCATCTGCATAAACATGGAAATATCTACACCGCTATCTTTATATACATGGAAATATCTACACCGCTATCCGTATAAATATGGAGATTACTTCATCGCTCTCTATCAACATCGAAATATCTACACCGCTATCTCTGTAAACATGGAAATATCTACACTGCTATCTGTATGAACATGGAAATATCTACACCGCTATCAGTATGAACATGGAAATATCTTCACCGCCATCTGTATGAACATGGATATATCTACACACCATCTGGATGAACATGGAAATATCTACACTGCTATCTGTATGAACATGGATATAGCTACACTGCTATCTGTATGAACATGGAAATATCTACACCGCTATCTGTATGAACATGGAAATATCTACACCGCTATCTGTATGAACATGGAAATATCTTCACCGCCATCTGTATGAACATGGATATATCTACACTGCCATCTGGATGAACATGGAAATATCTACACCGCTTTCTGTATGAACATGGAAATATCTACACCGCTATCTGTATGAACATGGAAATATCTGCACCGCTATCTGTATGAACATGGAAATATCTACACCGCTATCTGTATGAACATAGAAATATCTACACCGCTATCTGTTTGAACATGGAAATATCTACACCGCTGTCTGCATGAAAATGGAAATATCTACACAGCTATCTGCATATACATGTTAATATCTACACAGCTATCTCTTTACACATGGAAATAACTACACTGCTATCTCTATAAACATGGAAATATCTTCACCGCCATCTGTATGAACATGGTAATATCTGCAACGCCATCTGTATGAACATATAAATATCTACACCGCCATCTGTATTAATATGGAGATAACTATACCGGTTTCTGTATAAACATGGAAATATCTACACCGCTATCTGTATAAACGTGGAAATATCTACACCGGTTTCTGTATATACATGGAAATATCTGCACCACGACCTGTATAAACATGGAAATATCAGCACCGCTATCTGTATGAACATGGAAATAGCTACACAGCCATGTGTGTAAACATGGAAATATCTACACCACTATCTGTGTAAACATGGAAATATCTACACCGCCATCTCTATAAACATGGAAATATCTTCACCGCCATCTGAATCAACATGGAAATGTCTACACCGCCATCTGTATGATCATGTAAATATCTACACCGATATCTCTATAAACATGGAAATATCTACAACGCTATCTGTATGAATATGGAAATATCTACACCGCTATCTGTATGAACCTGGAAATATCTACACCGCTATCTGTATGAACATGGAAATATCAACACCGCCATCTGTATGAACATGGAAATATCTGCACCGCCATCTGAATGAAAATATAAATATCTACACAGCCATCTGTATTAAGATGTAGATATCTACACCGCTATCTGTATAAACATGGAAATATCTACACCGCAATGTGTATAAACATGGAAATATCTACACCGCTATCTGTATAAACATGGAAATATCTACACCGCTACCTGTATAAACATGGAAATATCAGCACCGCTATCTGCATGAACATGGAAATATCTACAACGCCATCTGTATGAACATGGAAATATCTTCACCGCCATCTGTATGAACATGGAAATATCTGCACCGCCATCTGAATGAAAATATAAATATCTACACCGCCATCTGTATTAAGATGTAGATATCTACACCGCTATCTGTATAAACATGGAAATATCTACACCGCAATGTGTATAAACATGGAAATATCTACACCGCTATCTGTATAAACATGGAAATATCTACACCGCTACCTGTATAAACATGGAAATATCAGCACCGCTATCTGCATGAACATGGAAATATCTAAAACGCCATCTGTATGAACATGGAAATATCTTCACCGCCATCTGTATGAACATGGAAATATCTGCACCGCCATCTGTATGAACATATAAATATCTACACCGCCATCTGTATTAAGATTTAGATATCTACACTGCTATCTGAATAAACATGGAAATATCTACACCGCTATGTGTATAAACATGGAAATATCTACACAGCTACCTGTATAAACATGGAAATATCAGCACCGCTATCGGTATGAACATGGAAATATCTACACCGCCATCTGTATGAACTTGGAAATATCTTCACCCCCATCTGTATGAACAAGGATATATCTACACAGCCATCTGTATGAACATGGAAATATCTTCACCGCCATCTGTATGAACATGGATATGTCTACACAGCCATCTGGATGAACATGGAAATATCTACACCGCTATCTGTATGAACATGGAAATATCTACACCACTATCTGTGTAAACATGCATACATCTTCACCGCTATCTGTATAAACATGGAAATATCTACACCGCTATCTGAATGAACATGGAAATATCTACACCGGTATCTGTTTGAACATGGAAATATCTACACCGCTATCTTCATGAAAATGGAAATATCTACACAGCTGTCTGCATATACTTGGAAATATCTACACAGCTATCTCTTTACACATGGAAATAACTACACCGCTATCTCTATAAACATGGAAATATCTACACCGCCATCTGTATGAACATGAAAATATCTGCACCGCCATCTGTATGAACATATAAATATCTACACCGCCATCTGTATTAAGAAGGAGATATCTACACCGCTATCTGTATAAACATGGAAATATCTACACTGCTATTGTATGAACATGGAAATATCTACACCGCTATCTGTATGAACATGGAAATACCATCACCGCCTTCTGTATGAACATGGATATATCTACACAGCCATCTGGATGAACACGGAAATATCTACACCGCTATCTGTATGAACATGGAAATATCTACACCGCTATCTGTATGAACATGGAAATATCTACACAGCCATCTGGATGAACATGGAAATATCTACACCGCTATCTGTATGAACATGGAAATACCTACACCGCTATCTGTATAAACATGGAGATATCTACTCCGCCATCTGTATAAACATGGAAATATCTACACCGCTATCTGTATAAACATGGAAATATAAGCACCGCTATCTGCATGAACATGGAAATATCTACACCGCTATCTGTACGAACATGGAAATATCTACACCGCTATCTGTATGAACATGGAAATAGCTGCACCGCTATCTGTATGAACATGGAAATATCTACAGCACTATCTGTATAAACATGGAAATATCTACACAGCTATCTGTATGAACATGGATATATCTACACAGCCATCTGGATGAAGATGGAAATATCTACACCGCTATCTGTATAAACATGGAAATATCTACACCGCTATCTGTCTAAACATGCATACATCTTCACCGCTATCGGTATAAACATGGATATATCTACAAAGCTATCTGTATGAACATGGAAATAGCTACACCGCTATCTGTTTGAACATGGAAATATCTAAACCGCTATCTGCATGAAAATGGAAATATCTACACAGCTATCTGCATATACATGGAAATATCTACACAGCTATCTCTTTACACATGGAAATAACTACACCGCTATCTGTATGAACATGGATATATCTACACCGCCATCTGTATGAACATGGAAATATCTGCACGGCCATCTGTATGAACATATAAATATCTACACCGCCATCTGTATTAAGATTTAGATATCTACACCGCTATCTGTATAAACATGGAAATATCTACACCGTTATCTGTATAAACATGGAAATGTCTACACCGCTATCTGTATAAACCTGGAAATATCTACACCGCTACCTGTATAAACATGGAAATATCAGCACCGCTATCTTTATGAATATGGAATTATCAGCCCCACTATCTGTATGAACATGGAAATATCTACACCAATATCTGTATGAACATGGAAATATCTACACCGCTATCTGTATGAACATGGAAATATCTTCACCGCCATCTGTATGAACATGGATATCTCTACACAGCCATCTGGATGAACATGAAAATATCTACACCGCTATCTCCATGAACATGGAAATAGCTACACCGCCATCTGTATGAACATGCAAATATCTACACCGCCATCTGTATGAACATGGAAATATCTGCACCGACAGCTGTATGAACATATAAATAACTACACCGCCATCTGTATTAAGATGGAGATATCTACACCGCTATCTGTATAAACCTGGAAATATCTACACCGCTATCTGTATAAACATGGAAATATCTACACCACTATCTGTATAAACATGGAAATATCAGCACCGCTATCTGTATGAACATGGAAATATCTACACCGCTATCTGTGCGAACATGGAAATATCTACACCACTATCTGTATGAACATGGAAATAGCTACACCTCTTTCTGTATGAACATGGAAATAGCTACACCACTATCTGTATGAACATGGAAATATCTACACCGCTATCTGTGTAAACATGCATACATTTTCACCGCTATCTGTATAAAAATGGAAATATCTACACCGCTATCTGTATGAACATGGAACTTAAACAAATTTACAAGAAAAAAACAGCCCCATCAAAAAGTGGGAAAAGGATATGAACAGACACTTCTCAAAAGAAGACATTTATGCGGCCAATAAACACATGAGAAGAAGCTCATCATAGGCTGGGCGTGGTGGCTCACGCCTGTAATCCCATCACTTTGGGATGCCAAGGCGAGTGGATCACAAGGTCAGGAGTTTGAGACTTGCCTGGCCACTATGGTGAAACTCTGTCTCTGCCAAAAACACACAAAAAAACTTTA
Source organism: Gorilla gorilla gorilla (assembly GCF_029281585.2). Taxonomy (NCBI): domain Eukaryota; kingdom Metazoa; phylum Chordata; class Mammalia; order Primates; family Hominidae; genus Gorilla; species Gorilla gorilla. The sequence continues at coordinate 153,671,547 of NC_073234.2, read as the reverse complement.
GCCAGGCGTGGTGGTATATATCTGTAATCCCAGCTACTCAAGAGGCTAAGGCAGGAGAATTGCTTGAACCCATTAGGTGGAGGTTGCAGTGAGCCGAAATTGTGCCACTGCACTCCACCCTGGGTGACAGAGTGAGGCTGTCTCGAAGAAAAAAAAAAAAAAGCTCATCACCCCTGGTCCAATGAGATACCATCTCGCGCCAGTTAGAATGGCAATCATTAAAAAGTCAGGAAACAACAGGTGCTAGAGAGGATGTGGAGAAATAGGAATGCTTTTACACTGTTGGTGGGAGTGTAAATTAGTTCAACCATTGTGGAAGACAGTGTAGGAATTCCTCAAGGATCCAGAACTAGAAATATCATTTGACCTAACAGTCTCATTACTAGGTACACATCCAAAGGATTATAAATCATTCTACTATAAAGACACATTCACACATATGTTTATTGCAGCACTATTCACAAGAGCAAAGACTAGGGACCAACCCAAATGCCCATCAATGATAGACTGGATAAAGAATATGTGGCACATATACACCATGGAATACCATGCAGCTATAAAAAAGGATGGATTAATGTCTTTTGCAGAGACATGGATGAAGCTGGAAACCATCATTCTCAGCAAACTATCACAAGAACAGAAAACCAAACACCACATGTTCTCACTCATAAGTGGGAGTTGAACAATGAGAACACATAGACACAGGGAGGGGAACATCACACACTGGGGCCTGTCAGTGGGTAGGAAGGAAAGAGGAGGGATAGGATTAGGAGAAATACTTAATGTAGATGAGGAGTTGATGGGTGCAGCAAACCACGACAGCACATGTATACCTATTTCACAAAACTGCAAGTTCTGCAAATGTATCCCAGAACTTAAAGTGTATGTATGTGTGTATATATATATACACACAAATGTAAATGTAAATGTAAATAAATTGAAAATGGTAAAAATAGAAATATGTTTCCTACACAAATAGTGACATAATAAAGCAAGATAGAATGTATGTTTGAGTTAAAAAAAATTGCTTAGAAGACAACTTGAATTCCATTCCAAGGAACTAGTTTTCAAAAGTTTACAACCAGATTTCAGTTTGGCAAGAGGCAACAATGCTGTTTTGAAAATAATTTCTGAAAAGAGCTTCCCCAGCAGTTCCAAATGGCAGTCCTGATACAAGGAAGTAGGGGCAATTTTGTTACCACCAGGAACACTGAATTTATTTTCAGACCTTGAAATTCTGGGAGGCCCTCGAATAATAATCAACTACAATATTTTACTTTACATAGAAATATTGTTTTAATGTTAATATAAAAGCTTGTATATGAACTAAAATTGTCAATCTGCCACTTTTAAGAAAGAAGAATCCATTATGTCCCTAATCTATAGTGAGTTGATATGTTCCATAAGCAGTTCTGGAAGGAGGCTACACTTAGAGCATAAATTGGTATAGATCACTTTGCTCTCACAGATAGCGACACAATATTTTCTGCTGAATGGGAAAAAGTTTGAAGGCATAAATCAAGATAAAGCAATCATCTGACAAAGAATTACAAAGAGGCCCCATACCTTTTTCTTAGTGAACTCCATGTGACACATTGATTTTCCACTGAAGATAAAAGCCAAAATCATGTGTCATCAATAGAAAGCAAGCAAAACTATTTGGTTCAATATGTTATGGTACTTAACAAAAAAAACTTGCAGAGAAAAGACAAATCTAAAATGTTGCACATGATTCAAACAAGTCTGGATCAGAAGAGACATTTCAGAGGTCACTGCTAGAGAGTCAAGGATACATTAGAGAGAAATAAACTCCTGCTTTTTTGTTTATCTACTTACATACACAGATACTGTCTGATGAAGATGATTGATATCAGGTATGGTATTTGATGGTATAGTCATTTACAAAATAATTCATCCCTTATGATCTAATGCAATTCTCTTCATATTACACGTGTATATTTAAATACTTCCTTGTGAAGTGGAGGCTAGCCAGGCTGCTGTTAGCATATCCAGTACATTTCTGCAAATTCCAAAATGGCAAATCCCACAGTTGAAATTTCAACCTCTCTAGCGTCCCTCGGCTGGAGTGCATAATCACGGCAAAAGTCTGCAACATCAGAGGTGGCCGCCACAGACACAAAGTCTATGTTTCTCATTCCATTCTACCAAATCTATTCAGCAGTCTGGGTGAGGGGGCTTGGCAGTATCTATGAGCAGAAAGCATTCAAATGGCTGGTATATGTGCTTCCGGGGAAACTAAGGGGAAAAAAGAGAGAGGGAGGGAGGGAGGGAACAAGAAAGAAGAAGGAAACTCAAGGAGAGAGGAAGGGAAGGAGGCTGGCAAGAAGGGTTGGAGGGAGCAAGGGAGGGAGGAATAAAGGAAGGAAGTTACACCAAGTTTCAAAACTGGCCACGGACTGAGAAGGATTAAGAGACAAACGGAATTGAAAGCACTTATGTTCATACTCGGTATTTTTCTTACCCATTCTTGCAAATTAGTAATTTAAAAATTTTCATTTCCACAAATCCACGTGTTTTCTTGTTCCTCTCTCTCCGCTCTTTTTCCTTCTTTCCTTCCTGCCTTTCTTCTTTCTTTTCAACGTAGGTTATATAAATGTGTGAGAGCTATCACTAGTCTACATTAATCATCAGGATTTTCCTGTGTATTTCCAATTAAGATGACCCATAATAATATTCTACTGTAATTTTGGAGGGTCCAAAATACTAGATGGCATTTAGTGTTTTGGAAATCATGACAAGTCTAACAGGACTTTAAAAAACCTATCAAGACATCTGATGTGTTTTCTTGCCCATACACTCTTTAATGAGGTCTGCTTGACCCTTTCTTCTTCCCTTCTCTAGTCATGGGTTCTTCACACTGAAAACTAAGCTTTGCATCAGTGTTTGACGAACAGGTGACATAATAAACTGCAGTTACATTTTAAATTCAGCTCAAGATGGTAGATGAGAAATCTAAGATTGTGAAGTGAGATTTAGCATGCTGTTCAGTATGCAACAAATCTGAGTGTTGCTCACACAGGATTCATACCAACAGGCTCCTTCCAAAACCTTTCAATGCAAATTCTAGCAAATGCACACTTGGAAGAAAAATGTTCCATGAAGTTGTATATGTAAATTTATACTTTCAGCATTTATGTATATAATTTCAGGGGAAGTGGGATCAACTTAACATTATTAAACATAGTCCAATGATATTTACAACATAACTTCAGAAACATTTTATTACTAGAAGTATTTTAAAAAGGATGTACCATTTAGGATTTAAGACACACCCCACAAATGAAAAAACAAATGAGATTATAAACAACATTTTTAAAAAAATTATGCCATCTTTTCACTACAAAATCCTTCTGGGGGAAAAATATCTTTTCCTTCATTATTAAAGGATGTTATCAGAGCACAGTGGAATTCTTTCAGATTTAGTCAGAAGGTTCTCTGGAGTTGACAGATCTATTGGAGAATATTTTCTTTGAAAGTCCATGTCCTTTCCCCAGGCCTACATCATATATAAATAAACATTTCAGAAAAGGAGCCATGTTAAGAAAAAGTGGGTTGAAGATTGTAAGACCTGGTTCCTGGGTGCCAAATAATTCACAAGTTGGAATAAGCTGGGTTTCTGTAACACTTCTCTATGACTGCCATTGATACTGAACTATGCCAAGGAACTAAGTCCTACCAAGGAAAAGCAGGAGGAAAACAGGTGTAAGAAAACATTTCCTGTCAGTGTGTCCAGAGATAGCATGAGTCAACAGCGGCTCCTCATGAAGCCATCGATTCGTAACACTGGAGTATCTAGAATGCATCTGGGTCGAATTATTAAAAAGAAAGTTCTTCTCAAGCTAGTTGTAATGGTAGCTAATTTAAAAAATTAATGTTCTGCGATTCTGATAAAAACCTATGTGGTGAACCAACAATAAAGGCGGCTGGAGATATTGGTATGAAATAGTTATTTTTCCTTATATACCTGGACGTTCATGTAAGAAATTATACTTTTGGAAGGTCTGTCATATTCTCAGTGTATAAGAGTTGAATCATTTTTAGAAGTTATTGCCAGAATTTTGCTTTAATAGTGCAATAAAGTGTGCATTCTCTCTCTCTCATTTTCATTCAACAGCCTCTACAAATTGAGCCTGGCTCAAAGGTCTTTCCCTCTTGGAATATGACTCCTCCCCTGTCCCTCTACATAGGCTGTTCTATAACAAATTATTTTGCTGTCTTGATTTTTCAGAGACCTCATGCTAGTAGTAGAGAGCCAGGAGAAAGTGAGATGTCCTATATAAAAGGCCTGCTAGAAAAAGAAATCAGCACTGAGTTCTAAGGATACTGAACAACTTTTTAAAAAACAAGCAAGCCATATTAAACACATTAGTTACAACCAAATTAGATAAAACCATGAAAATTATCCAAGAAGAAAAAGTACATCACCTGTCTAGGTTTAAAATTGCTTAAGGCTGCCATCCAAGGACCATCTATGATAACAAATACAGTAGTCTGTATTGACACAAAGTTTTAGTGATAGACGTAATTACATTCTTCTGCTGGTGGTGTTCTAGAATAAATGGAATATCTGCTGATCAAATCTGAATGCATCTCATAATATTAGCATGTAGGATCCCAGATCTGCAGGCACTATCTCTTTCTCAGATCTACACTTTGAATATTATGTTAGTTAAAATGAGAAGTATGTTAGAAAATGTCTTTTACAAAAGAAATATTGGCTGAGTATGGTGGCTCATGCCTGTAATCCCAACACTCTGGGAGGCCAAGGTGAGAAGATCTCTTGAGCTCAAGAATTTGAGACCAGCTTGGGCAACATATCTATAAAAAATTTTAAAACTTAGCCGGTGTGGTGGTGCACACCTATAGGCACAGCTACTTCAGAGGCTGAATCAAGAGGATCACTTGAGCTTGGGAGTTTGAGGTTGCAGTGAACTATGAACATGGCACTGAACTCCAGTCTGGGCAACAGAGTGAGAACTTGTCTTCAAAAAAATAAAAAAGAAGAAAAAAATAGGAAATATTGTGTTCACATCTGCTATGGTACTCTTTCTTATATAAACTATTTCTTTGCAGTATTCTAGAGGATTTAAGACAAATTTACCACTGAATAATTTCATATGGTATATTATTGCATTACCATAGTATGTTATTATATAATTAGTATAAGTGACCAGTGCTGCAACAACCACATTCCAAAAAGTATTGTGATCCTCCAAAATTACAATGTCTAAATGACATTATTCTCCTACATGAGACCATTATACCTTAATTTTTCAGCACCATGAAAATCTACAAATGCCCTCTAAAATATATTTAGAAAACGTGGGGAAAAAACAGATACAGTTTCAGAAGATACATATATTTTGAAAATTAGCCTTTTTGGAATAAATTATTCTTTATGACATATAAATAAACACATTTTTCAGACTGGCGGGGTAACATTTGCATCAGTCAAAATAATTAGATTACTAAAACCTGTAATCTTATTAGAAAAATGGTTTATTCAGAGAATCATTGGAATTATTAGCCTTCAAGCTGCTATAGATTGAATCTGATCAAAATAATTAAGATAATATTATTTCATTTTTCAGTATAATATCTCCTTAGTATTTTTGTTTCTTATTTAATATGTGATTATATTTACTTCTGTGAATAATATGGATGAAGATCATTACAGTGTCAAGATCACTGGGTTCAGAGCACAGAAACCTCAAGTCTATTCTTTTTTCTTAAATACCTGTAAGACTTTAAAGAAGACAGAGTTTCTGGACTCTAATTTCTCTATCTGTAGAATAAATGGGTTAGACCAAATAACTCCTTTCTGCTTATAAATTTTCTAATTATATGACTGAGCTTACACCTGGAAAACAGTCTATCTCCTGTATAAATTAATGATAGAAATGAAAACCACCACGTTTCATGAAATTAACCACATAAATATCAACATCAACTGCTCAGAAGGACTTAAGTGCAAGTATCACAGGAATTCTGAAGCACAGAGAACTAAATATAAGAAATGTAACACTCTTCGTATTTTCAAAGAAGATTTTAATAATATATGTAAACACAGTAGCCTGTTCATAAGAAAAAAGAAAAGGGACGTCTTAGCATATTCAGGGTTCAACCAAAACTACTACTGGAATGTAAATCAAAGTAATATTCACCTAACTGTCATAATTGGCATGAATAATTTTAAGTAAAACACTTTTATTTGATATTAAATGTGAACAATAAGCCAAAACAGAGAAAATTAATAAATTGATCATTTATTGAAACTGAAATAAAAATATATAATTATTGAAGCCTCTTATATACATAAACCAATCATTGCTTAAATGAGCTGACATACTAGCTCCATAGTTTTATGTCACTAAGGAACTCTTTTGAACACAATAAAGAAACCAGAATTGAGCACAAAGAATGATGAACTGGGAAGTTCATGGCTTTCTATCTACTAATTAGGAGTACAATCATTCAGTCAAACAGCCACTCAACAAACATTTAGCATACAGCTTCTGGATACCAGGTACTGGTGTAGGTGCTAGAGCAACAAGGAAATAGTCCCTGCATTCAGTGAGCTCACAGGCAAGTAAACAAGTAAGTATAAAGACTGCATGACTGATTGGGAGCGGTGGTTCATGCCTGTAATCCCAGCACTTTGGGAGGCCAACGTGGGCAGATCACGAGGTCAAGAGATCGAGACCATCCTGGCCAACATAGTGAAACCCCGTCTCTACTAAAAATACAAAAATTAGCTGGGCACGGTGGTGCACGCCTGTAGTTACTTGGGAGGCTGAGGCAAGAGAATCAGTTGAACCTGGAAGGTAAAGGTTGCAGTGAGCTGAGATCACACCACTGCACTCCAGCCTGGTGACAGAGTGAGACTCTGTCTCAAAAAAAAAAAAAAAAAAGACTCCATGATAAGTGTGTATCTACAAAGGGCACAAAAGAATGAGTAGCTAATCCCCAAAGCCATATGGAGCAGTCAGTATAAGCTTCAGGAAAAGAAACTGAAGTAAAAAACTAACCTGAATCTGAAAAAAATGAGTAGGTATTTTCCAAGCACGTTTCAGGGGAAAAGTTGCAGGATGCAGAAGTCCTCCCAAGTACAAAAAGAGAATGAACTCTGGACAACTGGCAATTTATGGCACACAGGAATCAGTAAATGTAGGGATGAGAGGCACACAGAAACATGGGCAAAAACAGGAATTTTGACTTTATTCCATAAATCATGGAAAGCCACCAATGGGTTTTAAGTAATAAAATACTAAGACCAGGTTTGCATTTTAGAAAGATCAATTTGATTTCAGTGAGGAGGTCCAAAAATGAGAGCAGCAAGGCCAGATAGAAGGTCCTACTGCAACTAGCTATGGTTAGAGATGCAGACCAAAACTAAGGTGAAATCATTTAGAAGAAAGAACGTGGATATAAGAGCCATTGGTTTGGCCTCTCCACATCATTTTTTTAATTTTATTTTCATTTATTTATTTATTTATTTTTTGAGACAGAGTCTCGCTCTGTCACCCAGGCTGGAGTGCAGTGGCGTGATCTTGGCTCACTGCAAGTTCTGCCTCCCGGGTTCACACTATTCTCCTGCCTCAGCCTCCCGAGTAGCTGGGACTACAGGCACGCGCCACCACGCCCAGCTAATTTTTTCTATTTTTTAGTAGAGATGGGGTTTCACCGTGTTAGCCAGGATGGTCTCGATCTCCTGACCTCGTGATCCACCCACCTCGGCCTCCCAATGTGCTGGGATTGCAGGCTTGAGCCACCATGCCCAGCTGGCCTCTCCACATCTTTACTGTTATACTGATAACATGGGGATGAAAATAAATATTATTTGTATTTAAACTATTATTGTTATGTGAAAATTAAACAAATAACATACTATGATAACATCGGAGGTTCAAGAAATATTAAGTCTTGAAAATAGGAAAGATGAAAGGAAGGAAACAGGGAGTGGGGAGGAAAGTAGGAGAAAGGAGAGAATATAGGAATGAGAGAGGAGGAAAATAATAAGAAAGAAGTAGAAAGCTAGGTACGGTGGCTCATGACTGTAATCCCAGCGCTTTGGGAGGCCGAGTCAGGCAGATCACAAGGTCAGGAGTTCAAGACCAGCCTGGCCAATATGGTGAAACCTTGTCTCCACTAAAAATACAAAAATTAGCTGGGTGTGGTGGCAGGCACCTATAGTCCCAGCTACTCGGGAGGCTGAGGCAGGAGAATCACTTGACCCTGGGAGGCAGAGGTTGCAGTGAGCTGAGATCACACCACTGCACTCCAGCCTGGGTGACAGAGAAAGATGTTGTCTCAAAAAAAAAAAAAAAGAAAAAAAAAAAGAAAGAAGTAGAAAAAGATATAGTATTTCTTAATCAGCAGAAGCTACTCTTATTTTTCAATACTCTACCTTTCTAATGTATCACTGACAAGGAAAGGTCTTGAATAATTGACTGAAGTCAGAATAGGTAAGGCACTCTACCTGTGGATACATGAGAGGCCTTAAAAAGTTCATGGAAAATGTATATTATGAAAAAAACTATGCAAAGGTTTCAATTTTGGCAGCAAAATAAACTCATACTAATTTATTATAGCATGTTTGAACAGGATCTAGTTTGAGACAGTAAGAAGGAGTAGACATTAGTTTGAAAAGAGCCCCTAGCAGAGCAATGTAAATTCTGCTAAAATTGAAGCAAGAACAAACATTAGATTATGATGAAGCTTGAGTGAAAGAATGGTGAAATCACTGATGCTTTAGAAGAAGCTTGAGGGGACAATGCACCAAAGAAATCAGTAGTTCACAAGCGGACAGCTTTTTTAAAGAAGAAACGAGATGATGTGGAAGATGAAGTCCACAGGGACAGATCATCCATATCAATTTGCAAGGAAAAAAATTAATCTTGTTTGTGCCCTAATTGAAGAGGACTGATAATCAACAGCACAAACAATAGCCAACATCATAGACATCTTAATTGGTTCAGCTTACACAGTTCTGACTAAAAAATTAAAGTTGAACCAACTTTCCACTGCATGGGTGCCAAAAGTGTTGTGCTCAGATCAGCTGCAGACAAGAGGAGAGCTCTCAATGGAAATTTTAAAGAACTAGGGTCAAGATCCTGAAGGATTTCTTTGAAGAATTGTAACAGAAGATAAAACATGGCTTTCCCAGTATGATCCTGAGGGCAAAACACAATCAAAGCAATGGCTACCAAAGGTGGAAGTGGTCCAGTCAAAGCTAAGGGGGATCACTCAAGAGCAAAGGTCACGGCAACAGTTTTTTGGGGACATTCCAGGCATTTTGCTTGTTGACTTTGTGGAAGGTCAAAGAACAATAATATCTGCATATAATGAGAGTGTTTTGAATAAGTTAGCCAAAGTTTTAGGGCAAAATACCTGGGAAAGCTTTAGCAGACAGTCCTCTAACACCACAATGTTTCTGCTCATTCCTGTCATCAAGCAAAGGCAATTTTGTGAGAGTCTCAATGGGAAATTGTCAGGCATCCACCTTACAGCTCTGATTTGGCTCCTTCTGACTTCTTTTTGTTTCCCAATCTCAACAAATGTGGAAAGGGCACCCATTTTTCTTAAGTTAATAATGTATAAGAGACTGCATTGACATTGTTAAGTTCCCAGGACCATCAGTTCTTTAGGGATGAAAACCGAAGATCACATTTTCAATGTTTATCTTGTAACTTCATTTTTCCACAAACTTTTTGAAGTTTCTCCATACAAATGTCTCCATACAAATGAGCACTTGCAAAATAAGCAGAGAGTCTCATTCAATGGACAGAAAGTTCTGTGCCATCTAAAAATTATCTTAAGCAAGTTCAATGTGTAGCAACAGACTGTATTGAGAAATATCAGTTAGGTTGACTTCTGCAATGACCATGATGGAGTAACAAGAACTAGACTTTCTCTCCCTCCTGAAACAACCAAAAAAATGGCCAAAATGTATGCCACAAAAGTTTGCAAGACCCTGTAAAGTCAGTCTCAAACAAGGTGAGCCTATCAACTGCCCTAATTTATGCCTGGAGAAAGTTTTCCAGCCCACTACTGCAGGAGAAAAGCCCAAGAGGAGCCCATTGTTCTCCCTGAGCTGAGGGGACAGAGCTGAGAGTCCACAGAAACCATGTTGACATGAGCTCTCAGGACAAGGTTTCCGAGAAGAAGGGGCTGCACAGAAAGAGAACTCCAGAGCTCTGCAAAGGGTCCCCCTAAAGTACATAGCTAAGTAATTGTTAGGACAGGCCTAGAGAAAAGTACCTACGGTTGGGGAAACAACACCCAGATAAGATGAAAAGTAACAGTACACATGCTCACCAAGGTCCAGTAATAGTGCTTATTTTATCAGCCAAACCAGAAACACCTCAAGATTCCCAGGGATACCCAGAAGGATCTTGCCTCACTAGTTGGGAGTGATTAGCTCTAAAATGAGAACTGGTCTGATCCCACCTAATGAATTTTTAAAGCAAGACCAAAAAGAGTCAAACTCTTTCCAACTAAACTTAAATACATACCAATACAAAGATCAAGAATATTTATATATACTTCCAGCACTCAATAAGATAAAAGTCACCATATCTGACATCCAGACACAGTTTAGCAGAGACACAACAGTAACAACAAAAGACAGAAGAACGTGGCTCATAATAAGGAGAAAAATCACTGAGTCAGAACTGATCCAGAGTAAATCAAGGTGCCAGAGTTATCAGTTAAGAACATTCAAATGCTTATTGAAACAGTATTCTATATGTTCTAAAATAGAGACATGCAAGATACACTAAAGGAGGCTGGGCGCAGTGGCTCACGCCTGTAATCTCAGCATTTTGCGAGGCCGAGGCAGGTGGATCACGAAGTCAGGAGTTCAGGACCAGCCTGACCAATATGGTGAAATCCCATCTCTACTAAAAATACAAAAATTAGCGGGGCATAGTAGCATGCGGCTGTAGTCCCAGCTACATGGTAGGCTGATAGCACATTAGTCATTACAGAAGAAAAGATAGACACCTCTCAAAATAAAATAGAGAGAGAAAATAAATTTTTAAAAAACATGAACAGAGCAATAGTAGACAGTAAATTTCAAGTAACTGAATTTACGTGTAATCTCAGTTCCCAAAGGAGAGGAGAGGGAAGATGTGAAAACATTTGGGACTTTGAGTCAGGCAAAGCTTTCTTTGATATGACCCCACAGCATGATTTATATAATAATATATTGATAAGGAGAACTCATCAAATTTAAAAAAAAGAATCTGCTCTTCAAAAGAATCTATTAAGAGACTGAAAAGACAAGCTGCAGGCTGGGAGAAAATATTTGCAATTCATATATCTGATGAAAGGCTTGCATCAAAAATATATTTTAAAAGCTCAAAATTTAATAATGAAAAACAAACAACCCCATTTAAAACTTGGGTGAAAGACTGGAACAGACATTACAAAGTAGACATTTGTTTGGTAAATAAGCACATATGCTCAACATAATTAATGCTTAGGGCAATGCAAATTAAAACCAAAATGAGACGCCACTATCTATTTTTAAATAGCTAAGATTAGCATGACTGATAACAGCCAAGCACTGGCTTGGATGTGGAGAAGCTGAAACTCTCATACACTGCTGATGGGAATACAAAAAAGTGTAACCTTTGAAAAACAGTTTAAGAGTCCCTTAAAAAGTTAAACATACTTCTGCCGTAAGACTCAGCCATTGCACTCCTGGGTATTTACCCAAGAGAGATAAAAGTAGGTGTTCATATAATGATATCAACACAAATGTTCATAGCACATGTATTCATAATAGCCCAAACTAGAAACAGTCTAAATATCAATCAATACATTAATGAATTAACTTGCTTTATCCGAATTAATTATGGATACATACTATAACATGAATGAATCTCAAAATAACTATACTAAGTGAAACAAGGCAGACTCTAGAGGTAAAACATGCAGAGAAAAAAACATAAAATGTCAGACAAAAAAGTGCATAGTGTAAAATTTTATTTATATACATTTTTTGACTGTATAAATTACTGTCCAGTGACAGAAAGCAGTTTGGTGGTTTTTAAGGGCCAGGAATGAGGGGCCAGAGAAATGTATTATAAAGAGGCATCAGGAAACTGGAGGTGAAGTATATTTCCATCACCTCGATTGCGTGCTGATGGTTTCTAAACTTTCAATATTTTTAGTTTATTATATGTTATACAAAATAAAGCTTGTAATAAAAATCAAAAGATTGAGCCGTCCTTATTTTCTCTATAAAAGAGCAGAATTCTCCTTTTAGAGATTTGGAAAGATTATTAAAAGATAAGTTACAAAATACAGTACCTGACACGTATAAAATATTAAATAAATACTAGCCATGCTTAATTATTTTGTTTTAAGTCTATATGAGTCAAGTTTTAGTAGAAATATGGGCTAGAAAAAAAAACAGAAAGCGGGACTCTGTGATCCGACTTGGGCTTATAGAACAGACTGCACTAGTTTGTTCTCATGCTGCTAATAAAGTCATACCCAAGACCGGGTAATTTAGAAAGGAAAGAGGTTTAAGGAACTCACAATTCCACATGGCTGGGGAGGCCTCACAGTCACGGCAGAAGGCAAAAAAGAAGCAAAGGCACATCTTAAATGGTAGCAGAGAAGAAAGCTTGTGTAGGGAAGCTCCCATTTTAAAAGCATCAGATCTCGTGAGACTTATTCGCTACCAGGAGAACAGTAGGGGGAACCCGCCCCTATGATTCAATGATCTCCACCTGACTCCATCCTTGACATGCGGGGATAATTACAATCAAGGTGAGATTCGGATGGAGACACAGCCGAATCATATCAATGACTAATGAGAGTTATGTCCAGAACCTAATGAAAACCTGTCTGAGGCCACATTGCCTGTAAAGCAGATTTGAGATAGAGATTTGTGTAGAGAACATTTAACTGGGTAAAATCCTAGGAACCAACAACTGTGGCGAAAAAGCTGAATTGGATAAAGGGAGTTGAGATGTGAGGCAGTCACAACAAATACCTCAGCTAATCTCAAGGGGGAGCTGAGAAGCTGGGGCGACCCTTCAGAGTTGCCCTAAATTGAGGCAGGAGTATGGAGTTTTAATACCTTTCACTGGCCATTCTTCAGATACGAGTTGTCCCCAAGGATGGACATCAGCTTGACAAGTTATTAATTAGATCTCCTGAGAATAAATTCTAGAGAGAATCAGCTGAGAGGCATGATTTGCCAACACTCCCAATAGCTGGGCAAACTTCAGTTTTGAGGGAGGATTTGGGTCACACACAAAAGTCTCCACAACCAATTATTCATGGGAAATTCTATGTAGGCAGAGCTATCTCATGGCCAGTTAATCAAAACTACATAATCTATTTGGTTAAGCAAAAGAAATTAAAAAGGTAAAATAAAACCTATATATTAACACTCAAAAGTTTTTTAATGCATTTGCCTTGCATTTCGTATGTTTTGCCTTGCATTTCATATGTTTTGCCTTGCATTTGTTTATTTGCTTTCAAGAACCTTTAGAGAGCAATAATTACTAATATAATATGGAGTAGCACAGCATAGACGAGGGAAGCTAACTCTCTCCCTTTTCCCAGAACCTGGAACAGCTAAAGATCCTAAGCATTGTCAGCTTTGGTATCTGACATAGTTTGGATGTTTGTCCCCTTCAAATCTCACGTTAAAATGTGATCCCCAATGTTGGAGATAGATGCCTCCTGAATGGCTTGGTGCTGTCCTCTTGGTAATGAATGAGTTCTTACCCTGTGAGTTCATGCGATATCTGGTTGTTTAAAAGAGACTGACACCTCCTCCCTGTCTCTCTTGCTTCCTCTCTCACCATGTGATATGCTGGTTTCCCTTCACCTTCCACCATGATTGGAAGGTTCCTGAGGCCCTCCCTGGAAGCAGGTGCCAGTACTATGCTTCACGTACAGCCTTCAGAACAAGGAGCCAAATAAACCTCATTTCTTTATTAATTACCCAACCTCAGGTATTTCTTTATAACAATGCAAATGGGCTAACAGAGTATCATTCATGGACAGTGAGTGTATTAGTCAATTTTCATGCTGCTGATAAAGACATACCCAAGACTGGGTAATTTATAAAGAAAAAGAGGTTTAATGAATTCACATATCTGCACCGCTACCTGTACAAATATGGAAATATCAACAGCGCTACCTGTATAAACATGGAAATATCTACAGCGCTATCCGTATGAACATGGAAATATCTACACCGCTATCTGTATAAACAAGGAAATAACTACACCGCCATCTCTATAAACATGGATATATCTACAGGGCCATCTGTATAAACATGGAAATAACTACACCGCTATCTGTATATACATGGAAATATATAAACCGCTATCTCTATAAACATGGAAATATCTACACCGTTATCTGTATAAACATGGAAATAACTACACCTCTATCTCTATAAACATGGAAATATCTACACTGCTATCTGCATAAACATGGAAATATCTAAACCGCTACCTGTAAAACAGGGAAATATCTACACCGCTATCTCTATAAACATTGAAACATCTACACTGCTATCTTTAAAAACATTGAAATACCTACACTGCTATTTGTATAAACATGGAAATATCTACAACTCTATCTCTATAAACATGGAAATAACTACACCGCTATCTCTATAAATGTGGAAATATCTACACCACCATCTGTATGAACATGAAATTATCTACAACGCCATCTGTATGAACATTGAAATATCTTCACCGCTATCTGTATAAACATGGAAATATCTACACCGCTATCTGTATATACATGGAAATATCAACACCGCTATCTCTATCAACAAGGAAATATCTACACCGCTATCTCTATAAACATGGAAATACCTACACCGCCATCTGTATTGACATGAAAATATCTACACAGCCACCTGTATAAACATGAAAATATCTACACTGCTATCTGTATTAAGATGGAAATATCTAAACCGCCATCTATATAAACATGGAAATATTTACACCGCCATCTGTATGAACATGGAAATATCTACAGGGCAATTTCTATAAAGATGGAAATATCTACACCGCAATCTGTTTAAACATGGAAATATCTACACCTCTATCTGTATTAAGATGGAAATATCTACACTGCCATCTCTATAAAGATGGAAATATCTATACCGCCATCTGTATGAACATGGAAATATCTACACCGCTATCTGTATATACATGGAAATATCTACACAGCTATCTCTATAAACATGGAAATATCTAAACTGCTACCTGTAAAACAGGGAAATATCTACACCGCTATCTCTATAAACATTGAAATATCTACACTGCAATCTTTATAAACATTGAAATACCTACACTGCTATTTGTATAAACATGGAAATATCTAGAATGCTATCTCTATAAACATGGAAATAATTACACCGCTATCCCTATAAACGTGGAAATATCTACACCGCCAACTGTATGAACATGGAAATATCTACAACGCCATCTGTATGAACATTGAAATATCTACACCACTATCTGTATAAACATGGAAGTATCTACACCGCTATCTGTATATACATGGAAATATCTACACCGCTATCTCTATCAACATGGAAATATCTACACCGCTCTCTCTATAAACATGGAAATACCTACACCGCCATCTGTATCGACATGAAAATATCTACACCGCCATCTGCATAAACATGGAAATATCTACACCGCTATCTGTATTAAGATGGAAATATCTACACCGCCATCTATATGAACATGGAAATATCTACACCGCCATCTGTATGAATATGGAAATATCTACAGCGCAATCTCTATAAAGATGGAAATAACTACACCGCCATCTGTTTAAACATGGAAATATCCACACTTCTACCTGTATTAAGATGGAAATATCTACACTGCCATCTCTATAAAGATGGAAATATCTACAGCGCCATCCCTATGAACATGGAAATATCTACATCGCCATCTGTATAAACATGGAAATATCTACACAGCTATCTGTAAAAACATGGAAATATCTACAGCGTAATGTGTATAAACATGGAAATACCTACCCCGCTATCTGTATTAACATGGAAATATCTGCACCGCCATCTGTATGAACGTGGAAATATCTACACCGCCAACTCTGTAAACATGGAAATATCTACACCGCCATCTGTAGGAACATGGAAATATCTACAACGCTATCTCTATAAACATGGAAATGTCTACAAAGCCATCTGTATATACATGGAAATACGAACACCGCTATCTGGATAAACATGGAAATATCTACACCGCTATATTCATAAACACGGAAATATCTACACCGCTATTTGTATGCACATGGAAATATCTACAGCACCATCTGTAGGAACATGGAAATGTCTAAACCGATATCTCTATAAACTTGGAAATACCTACACCGCAATCTGTATAAACATGGAAATATCTACACCACTAACTCTATAAACGTGGAAATGTCTACACCGATATCTGTATAAACAAGGAAATACATACAAAGCTATCTGTATAGACATGGAAATATCTACTCCGCTATCTGTGTAAACATGGAAATATCTACACCGCTATCAGTATAAACATGGAAATATCTACAATGCTCTCTGTACATACATGGAAATATCTACACCGCTGTCTGTGTAAACATGGAAATATCTACACCGCTGTCTCTTAAAACATGGAAATATCTACAACGTAATGTGTACAAACATGGAAATGCCTACACCGCTATCTGTATAAACATGGAAATACCTACACCGCCATCTGTAGGAACATGTACATATCTAAACCGCCAACTCTATAAACATGGAAATATCTACACCGCCATCTGTAGGAATATGGAAATATCTACACCGCTTTCTCTATAAACATGGAAATATCTTCACCACCATCTGTATAAATATGGAAATACGTACACCGCTATCTGGATAAACATGGAAATATCTACACTGCTTTCTGTATGAACATGGAAATACCTTCACCTCTATCTGTATAAAGATGGAAATTTCTACACTGCCATCTGCATAAACATGGAAATATCCACACCGCTATCTTTTTATACATGGAAATATCTACACCGCTATCCGTATAAACATGGAAATTACTTCATCGCTATCTCTATCAACATCGAAATATCTACACCGCTATCTCTGTAAACATGGAAATATCTACACTGCTATCTGTATGAACATGGAAATATCTACACCGCTATCTGTGTAAACATGCATACATCTTCACCGCTATCTGCATGAAAATGGAAATATCCACACAGCTATCTGCATATACAAGGAAATATCTACAAAGCTATCTCTTTACACATGGAAATAACTACACTGCTATCTCTATAAACATGGAAATATCTACACCACCATCTGTATGAACATGGAAATATCTACACCGATATCTGAATAAACATGGAAATATCTACAACGCTATCTGTGTAAACATGGAAATATCTAAACCGCTATCTCTTAAAACATGGAGATATCTAAACCGCTACCTTTATAAACATCGAAATATCTACACTGCTATCTGCATAAAAGTGGAAATATCTACACCGCTATCCGCATAAACTTGGAAATATCTACACCGCTGTCTGTGTAATCATGGAAATATCTACACCACAAACTGGGGGAACATGGAAATATCTACACCGTTCTCTCTATAAACATGCAAATATCTACCCAGCCATCTGTAGAAACATGGAAATATCTACATCGCGATCTGTATAAACATGGAAATATCTACACTGATATCTCTATAAATATGGAAATATCTACAATGCTATCTGTATAAACATGGAAATATCTACACCGCTATCTGTGTAAACATGGAAATATCTACACCGCTCTCTGTGTAAACATGGAAATATCTACACCGCTATTTCTTAAAACATGGAAATATCTACACCGTTATGTGTATAAAGATGGAAATACCTACACTGCTGTCTGTATAAACATGGAAATATCTACACTGCCAACCGTATGAAGATGGAAATATCTACACCGCTCACTGTATGAACATGGAAATATCTACACCGCTATCTGTATGAACATGGAAATATCTACACCGCTATCTCTATAAACATGGCAATATCTACACCGCTATCTGCATAAACATGGAAATATCTACCCCGCTATCTGTATAAACATGGAAATATCTACACCGCTATCTCTATAAACATGGAAATAACTACACCGCTATCTGCATAAAGATGGAAATATCTAGACAGCCATCTCTATAAACATGGGA
The DNA here is from genome assembly GCF_029281585.2 of Gorilla gorilla gorilla. Taxonomy (NCBI): domain Eukaryota; kingdom Metazoa; phylum Chordata; class Mammalia; order Primates; family Hominidae; genus Gorilla; species Gorilla gorilla. The sequence continues at coordinate 153,653,278 of NC_073234.2, read as the reverse complement.
ATGTCTACAGCACCCTCTGTATTAGCATGGAAATATCTACACCGCCACCTGTATAAAGATGGAAATATCTACAGCGCTATCTGTATAAACATGGAAATATCTACACCGCTATCTGAATAAACATGGAAATATCTACAGTGCTATCTGTACAAACATGGAAATAGCTACACCGCTATCTGTATAAACATGGAAATATCTACACCGCTATCTCAATAAACATGGAAAAATCTTCACCGCTATCTGTATAAACTTGGAAATATCTACACCGCTATCTGCATAAACATGGAAATATCTACAGTGCTATCTGTATGAACATGGAAATATCTACACTGCTATCTGTATGAAGATGGTAATATCTACACCGCTATCTGTATAAACATGGAAATATCTACAACGCTACCTCTATGACTTGGAAATATCTAAACAGCTCTCTGTATAAGCAAGGAAATATCTACAACGCCATCTCTGTAAACATGGAAATGTCTACACCGCCATCTTCATAAATATGGAAATATCTACACCGCTATCCGTAAGAACACGTTAATATGTACATCCCTATCTGTATAAACATGGAAATATCTACATCGCTATCTCTATAACATGGAAATGTCTACACCACTATCTGTATAAAGAAGGAAATAACTACACCGCCATCTGTATAAACATGGAAATATCTACACCGCTATGTGTATGAATATGAAAATATCTACAGCGCCATCGGTATAAAATTGCAAGTATCTAAACCGCTATCTCTATAAAGATGGAAATATCTACACTGCCATCTGTATGAACTTGGAAATATGTACACTGCCATCTGTATGAACATGGAAATATCTACACCACTATCTCTATAAACATGGAAATATAAACACCGCTATCTGTTTAAACAAGGAAATATCTACAACGCCATGTCTATAAATATGGAAATAACTACACTGCCACCTCTATAAACAGGGAAATAGCTAAACCATCATCCGTATGAGCATGGAAATATCTACACCGCGATCTCTCTAAAGATGCAAATACCTACACCGCCGTCTGTATAAACATGGGAATACCTACACCGCTATCTGTAAAAACATGGAAATATCTACACTGCTTTCTGTATGAACATGGAAATACCTTCACCTCTATCTGTATAAAGATGGAAATTTCTACACTGCCATCTGCATAAACATGGAAATATCTACACCGCTATCTTTATATACATGGAAATATCTACACCGCTATCCGTATAAACATGGAAATTACTTCATCGCTATCTCTATCAACATCGAAATATCTACACCGCTATCTCTGTAAACATGGAAATATCTACACTATTATCTGTATGAACATGGAAATATCTACACCGCTATCTGTGTAAACATGTTACATATTCACCGCTATCTGCATGAAAATGGAAATATCTACACAGCTATCTGCATATACATGGAAATATCTACATAGCTATCTCTTTACACATGGAAATAACTACACTGCTATCTCTATAAACATGGAAATATCTACACCGCCATCTGTATGAACATGGAAATATCTGCACCGCCATAAGTATGAACATATAAATATCTACACCGCCATCTGTATTAAGATGGAGATATCTACACCGGTTTCTGTATAAACATGGAAATATCTACACCGCTATCTGTATAAACATGGAAATATCTACACCGGTTTCTGTATAAACATGGAAATATCTACACCACTACCTGTATAAACATGGAAATATCAGCACCGCTATCTGTATGAACATGGAAATAGCTACACAGCCATCTGGATGAACATGGAAATATCTACACCGCTATCTGTATGAACATGGAAATAGCTACACCGCTATCTGTATGAACATGGAAATATCTACACCACTATCTGTATGAACATGGAAATATCTACACCGCTATCAGTATGAACATGGAAATATCTTCACCGCCATCTGTATGAACATGGATATATCTACACACCATCTGGATGAACATGGAAATATCTACACTGCTATCTGTATGAACATGGATATAGCTACACCGCTATCTGTATGAACATGGAAATATCTACTCCGCTATCTGTATGAACATGGAAATATCTACACCGCTATCTGTATGAACATGGAAATATCTTCACCGCCATCTGTACGAACATGGATATATCTACACTGCCATCTGGATGAACATGGAAATATCTACACCGCTTTCTGTATGAACATGGAAATATCTACACCGATATGTGTGTAAACATGCATACATTTTCACCGCTTTCTGTATAAACATGGAAATATCTACACCGCTATGTGTATGAACATGGAAACACCTACACGGCTATCTGTTTGAACATGGAAATATCTACACAGCTATCTGCATATACATGGAAATATCTACAAAGCTATCTCTTTACACATGGAAATAACTACACTGCTATCTCTATAAACATGGAAATATCTACACCGCCATCTGTATGAACATGGAAATATCTGCACCGCCATCTGTATGAACATATAAATATCTGAACCGCCATCTGTATTAAGATGGAGATATCTACAACGGTTTCTGTATAAACATGGAAATATCTACACCGCTATCTTTATAAACATGGAAATATCTACACCGGTTTCTGTATAAACATGGAAATATCTACACCACTACCTGTATAAACATGGAAATTTCAGCACCGCTATCTGTATGAACATGGAAATAGCTACACAGCCATCTGGATGAACATGGAAATATCTACACCGCTATCTGTATGAACATGGAAATATCTACACCGCTATCTGTATGAACATGGAAATATCTACACCACTATCTGTATGAACATGGAATTATCTACACCGCTATCAGTATGAACATGGAAATATCTTCACCGCCATCTGTATGAACATGGATATATCTACACACAATCTGGATGAACATGGAAATATCTACACTGCTATCTGTATGAACATGGATATAGCTACACCGCTATCTGTATGAACATGGAAATATCTACACCGCTATCTGAATGAGCATGGAAATATCTACACTGCTATCTGTATGAACATGGAAATATCTTCACCGCCATCTGTACGAACATGGATATATCTACACTGCCATCTGGATGAACATGGAAATATCAACACCGCTATCTGTATGAACGTGGAAATATCTACACCGATATGTGTGTAAACATGCATACATCTTCACCGCTATCTGTATAAACATGGAAATATCTACACCGCTATGTGTATGAACATGGAAATATCTACACCGCTATCTGTTTGAACATGGAAATATCTACACTGCTATCTGCATGAAAATGGAAATATCTACACAGCTATCTGCATAGACATGGAAATATCTACAAAGCTATCTCTTTACACATGGAAATAACTACACTGCTATCTCTATAAACATGGAAATATCTACACCGCCATCTGTATGAACATGGAAATATCTGCACCGCCATCTGTATAAACATGGAAATAGCTACACAGCCATCTGGATGAACATGGAAATATCTACACCACTATCTGTATGAACACGGAAATATCTACACCGCTATCTGTGTAAACATGGAAATATCTACACCACTATCTGTGTAAACATAGAAATATCTACACCGCCATCTCTATAAACATGGAAATATCTTCACCGGCATCTGAATCAACATGGAAATATCTACACCGCCATCTGTATGATCATGGAAATATCTACACCGATATCTCTATAAACATGGAAATATCTACAACGCTATCTGTATGAACATGGAAATATCTACACCGCTATCTGTATGAACCTGGAAATATCTACACCGCTATCTGCATAAACATGGAAATATCTACAGTGCTATCTGTATGAACATGGAAATATCTACACTGCTATCTGTATGAAGATGGTAATATCTACACCGCTATCTGTATAAACATGGAAATATCTACAACGCTACCTCTATGTCTTGGAAATATCTAAACATCTCTCTGTATAAGCAAGGAAATATCTACAACGCCATCTCTATAAACATGGAAATGTCTACACCGCCATCTGCATAAATATGGAAATATCTACACCGCTATCTGTAAGAACATGTTAATATGTACATCCCTATCTGTATAAACATGGAAATATCTACATCGCTATCTCTATAACATGGAAATGTCTACACCGCTATCTGTATAAAGAAGGAAATAACTACACCGCCATCTGTATAAACATGGAAATATCTAAACCGCTATGTGTATGAATATGAAAATATCTACAGCGCCATCGGTATAAAATTGCAAGTATCTAAACCGCTATCTCTATAAAGATGGAAATATCTACACTGCCATCTGTATGAACATGGAAATATGTACACCGCCATCTGTATGAACATGGAAATATCTACACCACTATCTCTATAAACATGGAAATATATACACCGCTATCTGTTTAAACAAGGAAATATCTACAACGCCATGTCTATAAATATGGAAATATCTACACTGCCACCTCAATAAACAGGGAAATAGCTAAACCATCATCCGTATGAGCATGGAAATATCTACACCGCGATATCTCTAAAGATGCAAATACCTACACCGCCATCTGTATAAACATGGGAATAACTACACCGCTATCTGTAAAAACATGGAAATATCTACACTGCTTTCTGTATGAACATGGAAATACCTTCACCTCTATCTGTATAAAGATGGAAATTTCTACACTGCCATCTGCATAAACATGGAAATATCTACACCGCTATCTTTATATACATGGAAATATCTACACCGCTATCCGTATAAATATGGAGATTACTTCATCGCTATCTCTATCAACATCGAAATATCTACACCGCTATCTCTGTAAACATGGAAATATCTACACTGCTATCTGTATGAACATGGAAATATCTACACCGCTATCAGTATGAACATGGAAATATCTTCACCGCCATCTGTATGAACATGGATATATCTACACACCATCTGGATGAACATGGAAATATCTACACTGCTATCTGTATGAACATGGATATAGCTACACTGCTATCTGTATGAACATGGAAATATCTACACCGCTATCTGTATGAACATGGAAATATCTACACCGCTATCTGTATGAACATGGAAATATCTTCACCGCCATCTGTATGAACATGGATATATCTACACTGCCATCTGGATGAACATGGAAATATCTACACCGCTTTCTGTATGAACATGGAAATATCTACACCGCTATCTGTATGAACATGGAAATATCTGCACCGCTATCTGTATGAACATGGAAATATCTACACCGCTATCTGTATGAACATAGAAATATCTACACCGCTATCTGTTTGAACATGGAAATATCTACACCGCTGTCTGCATGAAAATGGAAATATCTACACAGCTATCTGCATATACATGTTAATATCTACACAGCTATCTCTTTACACATGGAAATAACTACACTGCTATCTCTATAAACATGGAAATATCTTCACCGCCATCTGTATGAACATGGTAATATCTGCAACGCCATCTGTATGAACATATAAATATCTACACCGCCATCTGTATTAATATGGAGATAACTATACCGGTTTCTGTATAAACATGGAAATATCTACACCGCTATCTGTATAAACGTGGAAATATCTACACCGGTTTCTGTATATACATGGAAATATCTGCACCACGACCTGTATAAACATGGAAATATCAGCACCGCTATCTGTATGAACATGGAAATAGCTACACAGCCATGTGTGTAAACATGGAAATATCTACACCACTATCTGTGTAAACATGGAAATATCTACACCGCCATCTCTATAAACATGGAAATATCTTCACCGCCATCTGAATCAACATGGAAATGTCTACACCGCCATCTGTATGATCATGTAAATATCTACACCGATATCTCTATAAACATGGAAATATCTACAACGCTATCTGTATGAATATGGAAATATCTACACCGCTATCTGTATGAACCTGGAAATATCTACACCGCTATCTGTATGAACATGGAAATATCAACACCGCCATCTGTATGAACATGGAAATATCTGCACCGCCATCTGAATGAAAATATAAATATCGACACAGCCATCTGTATTAAGATGTAGATATCTACACCGCTATCTGTATAAACATGGAAATATCTACACCGCAATGTGTATAAACATGGAAATATCTACACCGCTATCTGTATAAACATGGAAATATCTACACCGCTACCTGTATAAACATGGAAATATCAGCACCGCTATCTGCATGAACATGGAAATATCTACAACGCCATCTGTATGAACATGGAAATATCTTCACCGCCATCTGTATGAACATGGAAATATCTGCACCGCCATCTGAATGAAAATATAAATATCTACACCGCCATCTGTATTAAGATGTAGATATCTACACCGCTATCTGTATAAACATGGAAAAATCTACACCGCAATGTGTATAAACATGGAAATATCTACACCGCTATCTGTATAAACATGGAAATATCTACACCGCTACCTGTATAAACATGGAAATATCAGCACCGCTATCTGCATGAACATGGAAATATCTAAAACGCCATCTGTATGAACATGGAAATATCTTCACCGCCATCTGTATGAACATGGAAATATCTGCACCGCCATCTGTATGAACATATAAATATCTACACCGCCATCTGTATTAAGATTTAGATATCTACACTGCTATCTGAATAAACATGGAAATATCTACACCGCTATGTGTATAAACATGGAAATATCTACACAGCTACCTGTATAAACATGGAAATATCAGCACCGCTATCGGTATGAACATGGAAATATCTACACCGCCATCTGTATGAACTTGGAAATATCTTCACCCCCATCTGTATGAACAAGGATATATCTACACAGCCATCTGTATGAACATGGAAATATCTTCACCGCCATCTGTATGAACATGGATATGTCTACACAGCCATCTGGATGAACATGGAAATATCTACACCGCTATCTGTATGAACATGGAAATATCTACACCGCTATCTGTGTAAACATGCATACATCTTCACCGCTATCTGTATAAACATGGAAATATCTACACCGCTATCTGAATGAACATGGAAATATCTACACCGGTATCTGTTTGAACATGGAAATATCTACACCGCTATCTTCATGAAAATGGAAATATCTACACAGCTGTCTGCATATACTTGGAAATATCTACACAGCTATCTCTTTACACATGGAAATAACTACACCGCTATCTGTATGAACATGGATATATCTACACCGCCATCTGTATGAACATGGAAATATCTGCACGGCCATCTGTATGAACATATAAATATCTACACCGCCATCTGTATTAAGATTTAGATATCTACACCGCTATCTGTATAAACATGGAAATATCTACACCGTTATCTGTATAAACATGGAAATGTCTACACCGCTATCTGTATAAACCTGGAAATATCTACACCGCTCCCTGTATAAACATGGAAATATCAGCACCGCTATCTTTATGAATATGGAATTATCAGCCCCACTATCTGTATGAACATGGAAATATCTACACCAATATCTGTATGAACATGGAAATATCTACACCGCTATCTGTATGAACATGGAAATATCTTCACCGCCATCTGTATGAAGATGGATATCTCTACACAGCCATCTGGATGAACATGAAAATATCTACACCGCTATCTCCATGAACATGGAAATAGCTACACCGCCATCTGTATGAACATGCAAATATCTACACCGCCATCTGTATGAACATGGAAATATCTGCACCGACAGCTGTATGAACATATAAATAACTACACCGCCATCTGTATTAAGATGGAGATATCTACACCGCTATCTGTATAAACCTGGAAATATCTACACCGCTATCTGTATAAACATGGAAATATCTACACCACTATCTGTATAAACATGGAAATATCAGCACCGCTATCTGTATGAACATGGAAATATCTACACCGCTATCTGTGCGAACATGGAAATATCTACACCACTATCTGTATGAACATGGAAATAGCTACACCTCTTTCTGTATGAACATGGAAATAGCTACACCACTATCTGTATGAACATGGAAATATCTACACCGCTATCTGTGTAAACATGCATACATTTTCACCGCTATCTGTATAAAAATGGAAATATCTACACCGCTATCTGTATGAACATGGAACTTAAACAAATTTACAAGAAAAAAACAACCCCATCAAAAAGTGGGAAAAGGATATGAACAGACACTTCTCAAAAGAAGACATTTATGCGGCCAATAAACACATGAGAAGAAGCTCATCATAGGCTGGGCGTGGTGGCTCACGCCTGTAATCCCATCACTTTGGGATGCCAAGGCGAGTGGATCACAAGGTCAGGAGTTTGAGACTTGCCTGGCCACTATGGTGAAACTCTGTCTCTGCCAAAAACACACAAAAAAACTTTAGCCAGGCGTGGTGGTATATATCTGTAATCCCAGCTACTCAAGAGGCTAAGGCAGGAGAATTGCTTGAACCCATTAGGTGGAGGTTGCAGTGAGCCGAAATTGTGCCACTGCACTCCACCCTGGGTGACAGAGTGAGGCTGTCTCGAAGAAAAAAAAAAAAAAGCTCATCACCCCTGGTCCAATGAGATACCATCTCGCGCCAGTTAGAATGGCAATCATTAAAAAGTCAGGAAACAACAGGTGCTAGAGAGGATGTGGAGAAATAGGAATGCTTTTACACTGTTGGTGGGAGTGTAAATTAGTTCAACCATTGTGGAAGACAGTGTAGCAATTCCTCAAGGATCCAGAACTAGAAATATCATTTGACCTAACAGTCTCATTACTAGGTACACATCCAAAGGATTATAAATCATTCTACTATAAAGACACATTCACACATATGTTTATTGCAGCACTATTCACAAGAGCAAAGACTAGGGACCAACCCAAATGCCCATCAATGATAGACTGGATAAAGAATATGTGGCACATATACACCATGGAATACCATGCAGCTATAAAAAAGGATGGATTAATGTCTTTTGCAGAGACATGGATGAAGCTGGAAACCATCATTCTCAGCAAACTATCACAAGAACAGAAAACCAAACACCACATGTTCTCACTCATAAGTGGGAGTTGAACAATGAGAACACATAGACACAGGGAGGGGAACATCACACACTGGGGCCTGTCAGTGGGTAGGAAGGAAAGAGGAGGGATAGGATTAGGAGAAATACTTAATGTAGATGAGGAGTTGATGGGTGCAGCAAACCACGACAGCACATGTATACCTATTTCACAAAACTGCAAGTTCTGCAAATGTATCCCAGAACTTAAAGTGTATGTATGTGTGTATATATATATACACACAAATGTAAATGTAAATGTAAATAAATTGAAAATGGTAAAAATAGAAATATGTTTCCTACACAAATAGTGACATAATAAAGCAAGATAGAATGTATGTTTGAGTTAAAAAAAATTGCTTAGAAGACAACTTGAATTCCATTCCAAGGAACTAGTTTTCAAAAGTTTACAACCAGATTTCAGTTTGGCAAGAGGCAACAATGCTGTTTTGAAAATAATTTCTGAAAAGAGCTTCCCCAGCAGTTCCAAATGGCAGTCCTGATACAAGGAAGTAGGGGCAATTTTGTTACCACCAGGAACACTGAATTTATTTTCAGACCTTGAAATTCTGGGAGGCCCTCGAATAATAATCAACTACAATATTTTACTTTACATAGAAATATTGTTTTAATGTTAATATAAAAGCTTGTATATGAACTAAAATTGTCAATCTGCCACTTTTAAGAAAGAAGAATCCATTATGTCCCTAATCTATAGTGAGTTGATATGTTCCATAAGCAGTTCTGGAAGGAGGCTACACTTAGAGCATAAATTGGTATAGATCGCTTTGCTCTCACAGATAGCGACACAATATTTTCTGCTGAATGGGAAAAAGTTTGAAGGCATAAATCAAGATAAAGCAATCATCTGACAAAGAATTACAAAGAGGCCCCATACCTTTTTCTTAGTGAACTCCATGTGACACATTGATTTTCCACTGAAGATAAAAGCCAAAATCATGTGTCATCAATAGAAAGCAAGCAAAACTATTTGGTTCAATATGTTATGGTACTTAACAAAAAAAACTTGCAGAGAAAAGACAAATCTAAAATGTTGCACATGATTCAAACAAGTCTGGATCAGAAGAGACATTTCAGAGGTCACTGCTAGAGAGTCAAGGATACATTAGAGAGAAATAAACTCCTGCTTTTTTGTTTATCTACTTACATACACAGATACTGTCTGATGAAGATGATTGATATCAGGTATGGTATTTGATGGTATAGTCATTTACAAAATAATTCATCCCTTATGATCTAATGCAATTCTCTTCATATTACACGTGTATATTTAAATACTTCCTTGTGAAGTGGAGGCTAGCCAGGCTGCTGTTAGCATATCCAGTACATTTCTGCAAATTCCAAAATGGCAAATCCCACAGTTGAAATTTCAACCTCTCTAGCGTCCCTCGGCTGGAGTGCATAATCACGGCAAAAGTCTGCAACATCAGAGGTGGCCGCCACAGACACAAAGTCTATGTTTCTCATTCCATTCTACCAAATCTATTCAGCAGTCTGGGTGAGGGGGCTTGGCAGTATCTATGAGCAGAAAGCATTCAAATGGCTGGTATATGTGCTTCCGGGGAAACTAAGGGGAAAAAAGAGAGAGGGAGGGAGGGAGGGAACAAGAAAGAAGAAGGAAACTCAAGGAGAGAGGAAGGGAAGGAGGCTGGCAAGAAGGGATGGAGGGAGCAAGGGAGGGAGGAATAAAGGAAGGAAGTTACACCAAGTTTCAAAACTGGCCACGGACTGAGAAGGATTAAGAGACAAACGGAATTGAAAGCACTTATGTTCATACTCGGTATTTTTCTTACCCATTCTTGCAAATTAGTAATTTAAAAATTTTCATTTCCACAAATCCACGTGTTTTCTTGTTCCTCTCTCTCCGCTCTTTTTCCTTCTTTCCTTCCTGCCTTTCTTCTTTCTTTTCAACGTAGGTTATATAAATGTGTGAGAGCTATCACTAGTCTACATTAATCATCAGGATTTTCCTGTGTATTTCCAATTAAGATGACCCATAATAATATTCTACTGTAATTTTGGAGGGTCCAAAATACTAGATGGCATTTAGTGTTTTGGAAATCATGACAAGTCTAACAGGACTTTAAAAAACCTATCAAGACATCTGATGTGTTTTCTTGCCCATACACTCTTTAATGAGGTCTGCTTGACCCTTTCTTCTTCCCTTCTCTAGTCATGGGTTCTTCACACTGAAAACTAAGCTTTGCATCAGTGTTTGACGAACAGGTGACATAATAAACTGCAGTTACATTTTAAATTCAGCTCAAGATGGTAGATGAGAAATCTAAGATTGTGAAGTGAGATTTAGCATGCTGTTCAGTATGCAACAAATCTGAGTGTTGCTCACACAGGATTCATACCAACAGGCTCCTTCCAAAACCTTTCAATGCAAATTCTAGCAAATGCACACTTGGAAGAAAAATGTTCCATGAAGTTGTATATGTAAATTTATACTTTCAGCATTTATGTATATAATTTCAGGGGAAGTGGGATCAACTTAACATTATTAAACATAGTCCAATGATATTTACAACATAACTTCAGAAACATTTTATTACTAGAAGTATTTTAAAAAGGATGTACCATTTAGGATTTAAGACACACCCCACAAATGAAAAAACAAATGAGATTATAAACAACATTTTTAAAAAAATTATGCCATCTTTTCACTACAAAATCCTTCTGGGGGAAAAATATCTTTTCCTTCATTATTAAAGGATGTTATCAGAGCACAGTGGAATTCTTTCAGATTTAGTCAGAAGGTTCTCTGGAGTTGACAGATCTATTGGAGAATATTTTCTTTGAAAGTCCATGTCCTTTCCCCAGGCCTACATCATATATAAATAAACATTTCAGAAAAGGAGCCATGTTAAGAAAAAGTGGGTTGAAGATTGTAAGACCTGGTTCCTGGGTGCCAAATAATTCACAAGTTGGAATAAGCTGGGTTTCTGTAACACTTCTCTATGACTGCCATTGATACTGAACTATGCCAAGGAACTAAGTCCTACCAAGGAAAAGCAGGAGGAAAACAGGTGTAAGAAAACATTTCCTGTCAGTGTGTCCAGAGATAGCATGAGTCAACAGCGGCTCCTCATGAAGCCATCGATTCGTAACACTGGAGTATCTAGAATGCATCTGGGTCGAATTATTAAAAAGAAAGTTCTTCTCAAGCTAGTTGTAATGGTAGCTAATTTAAAAAATTAATGTTCTGCGATTCTGATAAAAACCTATGTGGTGAACCAACAATAAAGGCGGCTGGAGATATTGGTATGAAATAGTTATTTTTCCTTATATACCTGGACGTTCATGTAAGAAATTATACTTTTGGAAGGTCTGTCATATTCTCAGTGTATAAGAGTTGAATCATTTTTAGAAGTTATTGCCAGAATTTTGCTTTAATAGTGCAATAAAGTGTGCATTCTCTCTCTCTCATTTTCATTCAACAGCCTCTACAAATTGAGCCTGGCTCAAAGGTCTTTCCCTCTTGGAATATGACTCCTCCCCTGTCCCTCTACATAGGCTGTTCTATAACAAATTATTTTGCTGTCTTGATTTTTCAGAGACCTCATGCTAGTAGTAGAGAGCCAGGAGAAAGTGAGATGTCCTATATAAAAGGCCTGCTAGAAAAAGAAATCAGCACTGAGTTCTAAGGATACTGAACAACTTTTTAAAAAACAAGCAAGCCATATTAAACACATTAGTTACAACCAAATTAGATAAAACCATGAAAATTATCCAAGAAGAAAAAGTACATCACCTGTCTAGGTTTAAAATTGCTTAAGGCTGCCATCCAAGGACCATCTATGATAACAAATACAGTAGTCTGTATTGACACAAAGTTTTAGTGATAGACGTAATTACATTCTTCTGCTGGTGGTGTTCTAGAATAAATGGAATATCTGCTGATCAAATCTGAATGCATCTCATAATATTAGCATGTAGGATCCCAGATCTGCAGGCACTATCTCTTTCTCAGATCTACACTTTGAATATTATGTTAGTTAAAATGAGAAGTATGTTAGAAAATGTCTTTTACAAAAGAAATATTGGCTGAGTATGGTGGCTCATGCCTGTAATCCCAACACTCTGGGAGGCCAAGGTGAGAAGATCTCTTGAGCTCAAGAATTTGAGACCAGCTTGGGCAACATATCTATAAAAAATTTTAAAACTTAGCCGGTGTGGTGGTGCACACCTATAGGCACAGCTACTTCAGAGGCTGAATCAAGAGGATCACTTGAGCTTGGGAGTTTGAGGTTGCAGTGAACTATGAACATGGCACTGAACTCCAGTCTGGGCAACAGAGTGAGAACTTGTCTTCAAAAAAATAAAAAAGAAGAAAAAAATAGGAAATATTGTGTTCACATCTGCTATGGTACTCTTTCTTATATAAACTATTTCTTTGCAGTATTCTAGAGGATTTAAGACAAATTTACCACTGAATAATTTCATATGGTATATTATTGCATTACCATAGTATGTTATTATATAATTAGTATAAGTGACCAGTGCTGCAACAACCACATTCCAAAAAGTATTGTGATCCTCCAAAATTACAATGTCTAAATGACATTATTCTCCTACATGAGACCATTATACCTTAATTTTTCAGCACCATGAAAATCTACAAATGCCCTCTAAAATATATTTAGAAAACGTGGGGAAAAAACAGATACAGTTTCAGAAGATACATATATTTTGAAAATTAGCCTTTTTGGAATAAATTATTCTTTATGACATATAAATAAACACATTTTTCAGACTGGCGGGGTAACATTTGCATCAGTCAAAATAATTAGATTACTAAAACCTGTAATCTTATTAGAAAAATGGTTTATTCAGAGAATCATTGGAATTATTAGCCTTCAAGCTGCTATAGATTGAATCTGATCAAAATAATTAAGATAATATTATTTCATTTTTCAGTATAATATCTCCTTAGTATTTTTGTTTCTTATTTAATATGTGATTATATTTACTTCTGTGAATAATATGGATGAAGATCATTACAGTGTCAAGATCACTGGGTTCAGAGCACAGAAACCTCAAGTCTATTCTTTTTTCTTAAATACCTGTAAGACTTTAAAGAAGACAGAGTTTCTGGACTCTAATTTCTCTATCTGTAGAATAAATGGGTTAGACCAAATAACTCCTTTCTGCTTATAAATTTTCTAATTATATGACTGAGCTTACACCTGGAAAACAGTCTATCTCCTGTATAAATTAATGATAGAAATGAAAACCACCACGTTTCATGAAATTAACCACATAAATATCAACATCAACTGCTCAGAAGGACTTAAGTGCAAGTATCACAGGAATTCTGAAGCACAGAGAACTAAATATAAGAAATGTAACACTCTTCGTATTTTCAAAGAAGATTTTAATAATATATGTAAACACAGTAGCCTGTTCATAAGAAAAAAGAAAAGGGACGTCTTAGCATATTCAGGGTTCAACCAAAACTACTACTGGAATGTAAATCAAAGTAATATTCACCTAACTGTCATAATTGGCATGAATAATTTTAAGTAAAACACTTTTATTTGATATTAAATGTGAACAATAAGCCAAAACAGAGAAAATTAATAAATTGATCATTTATTGAAACTGAAATAAAAATATATAATTATTGAAGCCTCTTATATACATAAACCAATCATTGCTTAAATGAGCTGACATACTAGCTCCATAGTTTTATGTCACTAAGGAACTCTTTTGAACACAATAAAGAAACCAGAATTGAGCACAAAGAATGATGAACTGGGAAGTTCATGGCTTTCTATCTACTAATTAGGAGTACAATCATTCAGTCAAACAGCCACTCAACAAACATTTAGCATACAGCTTCTGGATACCAGGTACTGGTGTAGGTGCTAGAGCAACAAGGAAATAGTCCCTGCATTCAGTGAGCTCACAGGCAAGTAAACAAGTAAGTATAAAGACTGCATGACTGATTGGGAGCGGTGGTTCATGCCTGTAATCCCAGCACTTTGGGAGGCCAACGTGGGCAGATCACGAGGTCAAGAGATCGAGACCATCCTGGCCAACATAGCGAAACCCCGTCTCTACTAAAAATACAAAAATTAGCTGGGCACGGTGGTGCACGCCTGTAGTTACTTGGGAGGCTGAGGCAAGAGAATCAGTTGAACCTGGAAGGTAAAGGTTGCAGTGAGCTGAGATCACACCACTGCACTCCAGCCTGGTGACAGAGTGAGACTCTGTCTCAAAAAAAAAAAAAAAAAAGACTCCATGATAAGTGTGTATCTACAAAGGGCACAAAAGAATGAGTAGCTAATCCCCAAAGCCATATGGAGCAGTCAGTATAAGCTTCAGGAAAAGAAACTGAAGTAAAAAACTAACCTGAATCTGAAAAAAATGAGTAGGTATTTTCCAAGCACGTTTCAGGGGAAAAGTTGCAGGATGCAGAAGTCCTCCCAAGTACAAAAAGAGAATGAACTCTGGACAACTGGCAATTTATGGCACACAGGAATCAGTAAATGTAGGGATGAGAGGCACACAGAAACATGGGCAAAAACAGGAATTTTGACTTTATTCCATAAATCATGGAAAGCCACCAATGGGTTTTAAGTAATAAAATACTAAGACCAGGTTTGCATTTTAGAAAGATCAATTTGATTTCAGTGAGGAGGTCCAAAAATGAGAGCAGCAAGGCCAGATAGAAGGTCCTACTGCAACTAGCTATGGTTAGAGATGCAGACCAAAACTAAGGTGAAATCATTTAGAAGAAAGAACGTGGATATAAGAGCCATTGGTTTGGCCTCTCCACATCATTTTTTTAATTTTATTTTCATTTATTTATTTATTTATTTTTTGAGACAGAGTCTCGCTCTGTCACCCAGGCTGGAGTGCAGTGGCGTGATCTTGGCTCACTGCAAGTTCTGCCTCCCGGGTTCACACTATTCTCCTGCCTCAGCCTCCCGAGTAGCTGGGACTACAGGCACGCGCCACCACGCCCAGCTAATTTTTTCTATTTTTTAGTAGAGATGGGGTTTCACCGTGTTAGCCAGGATGGTCTCGATCTCCTGACCTCGTGATCCACCCACCTCGGCCTCCCAATGTGCTGGGATTGCAGGCTTGAGCCACCATGCCCAGCTGGCCTCTCCACATCTTTACTGTTATACTGATAACATGGGGATGAAAATAAATATTATTTGTATTTAAACTATTATTGTTATGTGAAAATTAAACAAATAACATACTATGATAACATCGGAGGTTCAAGAAATATTAAGTCTTGAAAATAGGAAAGATGAAAGGAAGGAAACAGGGAGTGGGGAGGAAAGTAGGAGAAAGGAGAGAATATAGGAATGAGAGAGGAGGAAAATAATAAGAAAGAAGTAGAAAGCTAGGTACGGTGGCTCATGACTGTAATCCCAGCGCTTTGGGAGGCCGAGTCAGGCAGATCACAAGGTCAGGAGTTCAAGACCAGCCTGGCCAATATGGTGAAACCTTGTCTCCACTAAAAATACAAAAATTAGCTGGGTGTGGTGGCAGACACCTATAGTCCCAGCTACTCGGGAGGCTGAGGCAGGAGAATCACTTGACCCTGGGAGGCAGAGGTTGCAGTGAGCTGAGATCACACCACTGCACTCCAGCCTGGGTGACAGAGAAAGATGTTGTCTCAAAAAAAAAAAAAAAAGAAAAAAAAAAAGAAAGAAGTAGAAAAAGATATAGTATTTCTTAATCAGCAGAAGCTACTCTTATTTTTCAATACTCTACCTTTCTAATGTATCACTGACAAGGAAAGGTCTTGAATAATTGACTGAAGTCAGAATAGGTAAGGCACTCTACCTGTGGATACATGAGAGGCCTTAAAAAGTTCATGGAAAATGTATATTATGAAAAAAACTATGCAAAGGTTTCAATTTTGGCAGCAAAATAAACTCATACTAATTTATTATAGCATGTTTGAACAGGATCTAGTTTGAGACAGTAAGAAGGAGTAGACATTAGTTTGAAAAGAGCCCCTAGCAGAGCAATGTAAATTCTGCTAAAATTGAAGCAAGAACAAACATTAGATTATGATGAAGCTTGAGTGAAAGAATGGTGAAATCACTGATGCTTTACAAGAAGCTTGAGGGGACAATGCACCAAAGAAATCAGTAGTTCACAAGCGGACAGCTTTTTTAAAGAAGAAACGAGATGATGTGGAAGATGAAGTCCACAGGGACAGATCATCCATATCAATTTGCAAGGAAAAAAATTAATCTTGTTTGTGCCCTAATTGAAGAGGACTGATAATCAACAGCACAAACAATAGCCAACATCATAGACATCTTAATTGGTTCAGCTTACACAGTTCTGACTAAAAAATTAAAGTTGAACCAACTTTCCACTGCATGGGTGCCAAAAGTGTTGTGCTCAGATCAGCTGCAGACAAGAGGAGAGCTCTCAATGGAAATTTTAAAGAACTAGGGTCAAGATCCTGAAGGATTTCTTTGAAGAATTGTAACAGAAGATAAAACATGGCTTTCCCAGTATGATCCTGAGGGCAAAACACAATCAAAGCAATGGCTACCAAAGGTGGAAGTGGTCCAGTCAAAGCTAAGGGGGATCACTCAAGAGCAAAGGTCACGGCAACAGTTTTTTGGGGACATTCCAGGCATTTTGCTTGTTGACTTTGTGGAAGGTCAAAGAACAATAATATCTGCATATCATGAGAGTGTTTTGAATAAGTTAGCCAAAGTTTTAGGGCAAAATACCTGGGAAAGCTTTAGCAGACAGTCCTCTAACACCACAATGTTTCTGCTCATTCCTGTCATCAAGCAAAGGCAATTTTGTGAGAGTCTCAATGGGAAATTGTCAGGCATCCACCTTACAGCTCTGATTTGGCTCCTTCTGACTTCTTTTTGTTTCCCAATCTCAACAAATGTGGAAAGGGCACCCATTTTTCTTAAGTTAATAATGTATAAGAGACTGCATTGACATTGTTAAGTTCCCAGGACCATCAGTTCTTTAGGGATGAAAACCGAAGATCACATTTTCAATGTTTATCTTGTAACTTCATTTTTCCACAAACTTTTTGAAGTTTCTCCATACAAATGTCTCCATACAAATGAGCACTTGCAAAATAAGCAGAGAGTCTCATTCAATGGACAGAAAGTTCTGTGCCATCTAAAAATTATCTTAAGCAAGTTCAATGTGTAGCAACAGACTGTATTGATAAATATCAGTTAGGTTGACTTCTGCAATGACCATGATGGAGTAACAAGAACTAGACTTTCTCTCCCTCCTGAAACAACCAAAAAAATGGCCAAAATGTATGCCACAAAAGTTTGCAAGACCCTGTAAAGTCAGTCTCAAACAAGGTGAGCCTATCAACTGCCCTAATTTATGCCTGGAGAAAGTTTTCCAGCCCACTACTGCAGGAGAAAAGCCCAAGAGGAGCCCATTGTTCTCCCTGAGCTGAGGGGACAGAGCTGAGAGTCCACAGAAACCATGTTGACATGAGCTCTCAGGACAAGGTTTCCGAGAAGAAGGGGCTGCACAGAAAGAGAACTCCAGAGCTCTGCAAAGGGTCCCCCTAAAGTACATAGCTAAGTAATTGTTAGGACAGGCCTAGAGAAAAGTACCTACGGTTGGGGAAACAACACCCAGATAAGATGAAAAGTAACAGTACACATGCTCACCAAGGTCCAGTAATAGTGCTTATTTTATCAGCCAAACCAGAAACACCTCAAGATTCCCAGGGATACCCAGAAGGATCTTGCCTCACTAGTTGGGAGTGATTAGCTCTAAAATGAGAACTGGTCTGATCCCACCTAATGAATTTTTAAAGCAAGACCAAAAAGAGTCAAACTCTTTCCAACTAAACTTAAATACATACCAATACAAAGATCAAGAATATTTATATATACTTCCAGCACTCAATAAGATAAAAGTCACCATATCTGACATCCAGACACAGTTTAGCAGAGACACAACAGTAACAACAAAAGACAGAAGAACGTGGCTCATAATAAGGAGAAAAATCACTGAGTCAGAACTGATCCAGAGTAAATCAAGGTGCCAGAGTTATCAGTTAAGAACATTCAAATGCTTATTGAAACAGTATTCTATATGTTCTAAAATAGAGACATGCAAGATACACTAAAGGAGGCTGGGCGCAGTGGCTCACGCCTGTAATCTCAGCATTTTGCGAGGCCGAGGCAGGTGGATCACGAAGTCAGGAGTTCAGGACCAGCCTGACCAATATGGTGAAATCCCATCTCTACTAAAAATACAAAAATTAGCGGGGCATAGTAGCATGCGGCTGTAGTCCCAGCTACATGGTAGGCTGATAGCACATTAGTCATTACAGAAGAAAAGATAGACACCTCTCAAAATAAAATAGAGAGAGAAAATAAATTTTTAAAAAACATGAACAGAGCAATAGTAGACAGTAAATTTCAAGTAACTGAATTTACGTGTAATCTCAGTTCCCAAAGGAGAGGAGAGGGAAGATGTGAAAACATTTGGGACTTTGAGTCAGGCAAAGCTTTCTTTGATATGACCCCACAGCATGATTTATATAATAATATATTGATAAGGAGAACTCATCAAATTTAAAAAAAAGAATCTGCTCTTCAAAAGAATCTATTAAGAGACTGAAAAGACAAGCTGCAGGCTGGGAGAAAATATTTGCAATTCATATATCTGATGAAAGGCTTGCATCAAAAATATATTTTAAAAGCTCAAAATTTAATAATGAAAAACAAACAACCCCATTTAAAACTTGGGTGAAAGACTGGAACAGACATTTCAAAGTAGACATTTGTTTGGTAAATAAGCACATATGCTCAACATAATTAATGCTTAGGGCAATGCAAATTAAAACCAAAATGAGACGCCACTATCTATTTTTAAATAGCTAAGATTAGCATGACTGATAACAGCCAAGCACTGGCTTGGATGTGGAGAAGCTGAAACTCTCATACACTGCTGATGGGAATACAAAAAAGTGTAACCTTTGAAAAACAGTTTAAGAGTCCCTTAAAAAGTTAAACATACTTCTGCCGTAAGACTCAGCCATTGCACTCCTGGGTATTTACCCAAGAGAGATAAAAGTAGGTGTTCATATAATGATATCAACACAAATGTTCATAGCACATGTATTCATAATAGCCCAAACTAGAAACAGTCTAAATATCAATCAATACATTAATGAATTAACTTGCTTTATCCGAATTAATTATGGATACATACTATAACATGAATGAATCTCAAAATAACTATACTAAGTGAAACAAGGCAGACTCTAGAGGTAAAACATGCAGAGAAAAAAACATAAAATGTCAGACAAAAAAGTGCATAGTGTAAAATTTTATTTATATACATTTTTTGACTGTATAAATTACTGTCCAGTGACAGAAAGCAGTTTGGTGGTTTTTAAGGGCCAGGAATGAGGGGCCAGAGAAATGTATTATAAAGAGGCATCAGGAAACTGGAGGTGAAGTATATTTCCATCACCTCGATTGCGTGCTGATGGTTTCTAAACTTTCAATATTTTTAGTTTATTATATGTTATACAAAATAAAGCTTGTAATAAAAATCAAAAGATTGAGCCGTCCTTATTTTCTCTATAAAAGAGCAGAATTCTCCTTTTAGAGATTTGGAAAGATTATTAAAAGATAAGTTACAAAATACAGTACCTGACACGTATAAAATATTAAATAAATACTAGCCATGCTTAATTATTTTGTTTTAAGTCTATATGAGTCAAGTTTTAGTAGAAATATGGGCTAGAAAAAAAAAACAGAAAGCGGGACTCTGTGATCCGACTTGGGCTTATAGAACAGACTGCACTAGTTTGTTCTCATGCTGCTAATAAAGTCATACCCAAGACCGGGTAATTTAGAAAGGAAAGAGGTTTAAGGAACTCACAATTCCACATGGCTGGGGAGGCCTCACAGTCACGGCAGAAGGCAAAAAAGAAGCAAAGGCACATCTTAAATGGTAGCAGAGAAGAAAGCTTGTGTAGGGAAGCTCCCATTTTAAAAGCATCAGATCTCGTGAGACTTATTCGCTACCAGGAGAACAGTAGGGGGAACCCGCCCCTATGATTCAATGATCTCCACCTGACTCCATCCTTGACATGCGGGGATAATTACAATCAAGGTGAGATTCGGATGGAGACACAGCCGAATCATATCAATGACTAATGAGAGTTATGTCCAGAACCTAATGAAAACCTGTCTGAGGCCACATTGCCTGTAAAGCAGATTTGAGATAGAGATTTGTGTAGAGAACATTTAACTGGGTAAAATCCTAGGAACCAACAACTGTGGCGAAAAAGCTGAATTGGATAAAGGGAGTTGAGATGTGAGGCAGTCACAACAAATACCTCAGCTAATCTCAAGGGGGAGCTGAGAAGCTGGGGCGACCCTTCAGAGTTGCCCTAAATTGAGGCAGGAGTATGGAGTTTTAATACCTTTCACTGGCCATTCTTCAGATACGAGTTGTCCCCAAGGATGGACATCAGCTTGACAAGTTATTAATTAGATCTCCTGAGAATAAATTCTAGAGAGAATCAGCTGAGAGGCATGATTTGCCAACACTCCCAATAGCTGGGCAAACTTCAGTTTTGAGGGAGGATTTGGGTCACACACAAAAGTCTCCACAACCAATTATTCATGGGAAATTCTATGTAGGCAGAGCTATCTCATGGCCAGTTAATCAAAACTACATAATCTATTTGGTTAAGCAAAAGAAATTAAAAAGGTAAAATAAAACCTATATATTAACACTCAAAAGTTTTTTAATGCATTTGCCTTGCATTTCGTATGTTTTGCCTTGCATTTCATATGTTTTGCCTTGCATTTGTTTATTTGCTTTCAAGAACCTTTAGAGAGCAATAATTACTAATATAATATGGAGTAGCACAGCATAGACGAGGGAAGCTAACTCTCTCCCTTTTCCCAGAACCTGGAACAGCTAAAGATCCTAAGCATTGTCAGCTTTGGTATCTGACATAGTTTGGATGTTTGTCCCCTTCAAATCTCACGTTAAAATGTGATCCCCAATGTTGGAGATAGATGCCTCCTGAATGGCTTGGTGCTGTCCTCTTGGTAATGAATGAGTTCTTACCCTGTGAGTTCATGCGATATCTGGTTGTTTAAAAGAGACTGACACCTCCTCCCTGTCTCTCTTGCTTCCTCTCTCACCATGTGATATGCTGGTTTCCCTTCACCTTCCACCATGATTGGAAGGTTCCTGAGGCCCTCCCTGGAAGCAGGTGCCAGTACTATGCTTCACGTACAGCCTTCAGAACAAGGAGCCAAATAAACCTCATTTCTTTATTAATTACCCAACCTCAGGTATTTCTTTATAACAATGCAAATGGGCTAACAGAGTATCATTCATGGACAGTGAGTGTATTAGTCAATTTTCATGCTGCTGATAAAGACATACCCAAGACTGGGTAATTTATAAAGAAAAAGAGGTTTAATGAATTCACATATCTGCACCGCTACCTGTACAAATATGGAAATATCAACAGCGCTACCTGTATAAACATGGAAATATCTACAGCGCTATCCGTATGAACATGGAAATATCTACACCGCTATCTGTATAAACAAGGAAATAACTACACCGCCATCTCTATAAACATGGATATATCTACAGGGCCATCTGTATAAACATGGAAATAACTACACCGCTATCTGTATATACATGGAAATATATAAACCGCTATCTCTATAAACATGGAAATATCTACACCGTTATCTGTATAAACATGGAAATAACTACACCTCTATCTCTATAAACATGGAAATATCTACACTGCTATCTGCATAAACATGGAAATATCTAAACCGCTACCTGTAAAACAGGGAAATATCTACACCGCTATCTCTATAAACATTGAAACATCTACACTGCTATCTTTAAAAACATTGAAATACCTACACTGCTATTTGTATAAACATGGAAATATCTACAACTCTATCTCTATAAACATGGAAATAACTACACCGCTATCTCTATAAATGTGGAAATATCTACACCACCATCTGTATGAACATGAAATTATCTACAACGCCATCTGTATGAACATTGAAATATCTTCACCGCTATCTGTATAAACATGGAAATATCTACACCGCTATCTGTATATACATGGAAATATCAACACCGCTATCTCTATCAACAAGGAAATATCTACACCGCTATCTCTATAAACATGGAAATACCTACACCGCCATCTGTATCGACATGAAAATATCTACACAGCCACCTGTATAAACATGAAAATATCTACACTGCTATCTGTATTAAGATGGAAATATCTAAACCGCCATCTATATAAACATGGAAATATTTACACCGCCATCTGTATGAACATGGAAATATCTACAGGGCAATTTCTATAAAGATGGAAATATCTACACCGCAATCTGTTTAAACATGGAAATATCTACACCTCTATCTGTATTAAGATGGAAATATCTACACTGCCATCTCTATAAAGATGGAAATATCTATACCGCCATCTGTATGAACATGGAAATATCTACACCGCTATCTGTATATACATGGAAATATCTACACAGCTATCTCTATAAACATGGAAATATCTAAACTGCTACCTGTAAAACAGGGAAATATCTACACCGCTATCTCTATAAACATTGAAATATCTACACTGCAATCTTTATAAACATTGAAATACCTACACTGCTATTTGTATAAACATGGAAATATCTAGAATGCTATCTCTATAAACATGGAAATAATTACACCGCTATCCCTATAAACGTGGAAATATCTACACCGCCAACTGTATGAACATGGAAATATCTACAACGCCATCTGTATGAACATTGAAATATCTACACCACTATCTGTATAAACATGGAAGTATCTACACCGCTATCTGTATATACATGGAAATATCTACACCGCTATCTCTATCAACATGGAAATATCTACACCGCTCTCTCTATAAACATGGAAATACCTACACCGCCATCTGTATCGACATGAAAATATCTACACCGCCATCTGCATAAACATGGAAATATCTACACCGCTATCTGTATTAAGATGGAAATATCTACACCGCCATCTATATAAACATGGAAATATCTACACCGCCATCTGTATGAATATGGAAATATCTACAGCGCAATCTCTATAAAGATGGAAATAACTACACCGCCATCTGTTTAAACATGGAAATATCCACACTTCTACCTGTATTAAGATGGAAATATCTACACTGCCATCTCTATAAAGATGGAAATATCTACAGCGCCATCCCTATGAACATGGAAATATCTACATCGCCATCTGTATAAACATGGAAATATCTACACAGCTATCTGTAAAAACATGGAAATATCTACAGCGTAATGTGTATAAACATGGAAATACCTACCCCGCTATCTGTATTAACATGGAAATATCTGCACCGCCATCTGTATGAACGTGGAAATATCTACACCGCCAACTCTGTAAACATGGAAATATCTACACCGCCATCTGTAGGAACATGGAAATATCTACAACGCTATCTCTATAAACATGGAAATGTCTACAAAGCCATCTGTATATACATGGAAATACGAACACCGCTATCTGGATAAACATGGAAATATCTACACCGCTATATTTATAAACACGGAAATATCTACACCGCTATTTGTATACACATGGAAATATCTACAGCACCATCTGTAGGAACATGGAAATGTCTAAACCGATATCTCTATAAACTTGGAAATACCTACACCGCAATCTGTATAAACATGGAAATATCTACACCACTAACTCTATAAACGTGGAAATGTCTACACCGATATCTGTATAAACAAGGAAATACATACAAAGCTATCTGTATAGACATGGAAATATCTACTCCGCTATCTGTGTAAACATGGAAATATCTACACCGCTATCAGTATAAACATGGAAATATCTACAATGCTCTCTGTACATACATGGAAATATCTACACCGCTGTCTGTGTAAACATGGAAATATCTACACCGCTGTCTCTTAAAACATGGAAATATCTACAACGTAATGTGTACAAACATGGAAATGCCTACACCGCTATCTGTATAAACATGGAAATACCTACACCGCCATCTGTAGGAACATGTACATATCTAAACCGCCAACTCTATAAACATGGAAATATCTACACCGCCATCTGTAGGAATATGGAAATATCTACACCGCTTTCTCTATAAACATGGAAATATCTTCACCACCATCTGTATAAATATGGAAATACGTACACCGCTATCTGGATAAACATGGAAATATCTACACTGCTTTCTGTATGAACATGGAAATACCTTCACCTCTATCTGTATAAAGATGGAAATTTCTACACTGCCATCTGCATAAACATGGAAATATCCACACCGCTATCTTTTTATACATGGAAATATCTACACCGCTATCCGTATAAACATGGAAATTACTTCATCGCTATCTCTATCAACATCGAAATATCTACACCGCTATCTCTGTAAACATGGAAATATCTACACTGCTATCTGTATGAACATGGAAATATCTACACCGCTATCTGTGTAAACATGCATACATCTTCACCGCTATCTGCATGAAAATGGAAATATCCACACAGCTATCTGCATATACAAGGAAATATCTACAAAGCTATCTCTTTACACATGGAAATAACTACACTGCTATCTCTATAAACATGGAAATATCTACACCACCATCTGTATGAACATGGAAATATCTACACCGATATCTGAATAAACATGGAAATATCTACAACGCTATCTGTGTAAACATGGAAATATCTAAACCGCTATCTCTTAAAACATGGAGATATCTAAACCGCTACCTTTATAAACATCGAAATATCTACACTGCTATCTGCATAAAAGTGGAAATATCTACACCGCTATCCGCATAAACTTGGAAATATCTACACCGCTGTCTGTGTAATCATGGAAATATCTACACCACAAACTGGGGGAACATGGAAATATCTACACCGTTCTCTCTATAAACATGCAAATATCTACCCAGCCATCTGTAGAAACATGGAAATATCTACATCGCGATCTGTATAAACATGGAAATATCTACACTGATATCTCTATAAATATGGAAATATCTACAATGCTATCTGTATAAACATGGAAATATCTACACCGCTATCTGTGTAAACATGGAAATATCTACACCGCTCTCTGTGTAAACATGGAAATATCTACACCGCTATTTCTTAAAACATGGAAATATCTACACCGTTATGTGTATAAAGATGGAAATATCTACACTGCTGTCTGTATAAACATGGAAATATCTACACTGCCAACCGTATGAAGATGGAAATATCTACACCGCTCACTGTATGAACATGGAAATATCTACACCGCTATCTGTATGAACATGGAAATATCTACACCGCTATCTCTATAAACATGGCAATATCTACACCGCTATCTGCATAAACATGGAAATATCTACCCCGCTATCTGTATAAACATGGAAATATCTACACCGCTATCTCTATAAACATGGAAATAACTACACCGCTATCTGCATAAAGATGGAAATATCTAGACAGCCATCTCTATAAACATGGGAATGTCTACAGCACCCTCTGTATTAGCATGGAAATACCTACACCGCCACCTGTATAAAGATGGAAATATCTACAGCGCTATCTGTATAAACATGGAAATATCTACACCGCTATCTGAATAAACATGGAAATATCTACAGTGCTATCTGTACAAACATGGAAATAGCTACACCGCTATCTGTATAAACATGGAAATATCTACACCGCTATCTCAATAAACATGGAAAAATCTTCACAGCTATCTGTATAAACTTGGAAATATCTACACCGATATCTGCATAAACATGGAAATATCTACAGTGCTATCTGTATGAACATGGAAATATCTACACTGCTATCTGTATGAAGATGGTAATATCTACACCGCTATCTGTATAAACATGGAAATATCTACAACGCTACCTCTATGACTTGGAAATATCTAAACAGCTCTCTGTATAAGCAAGGAAATATCTACAACGCCATCTCTGTAAACATGGAAATGTCTACACCGCCATCTGCATAAATATGGAAATATCTACACCGCTATCCGTAAGAACACGTTAATATGTACATCCCTATCTGTATAAACATGGAAATATCTACATCGCTATCTCTATAACATGGAAATGTCTACATCGCTATCTGTATAAAGAAGGAAATAACTACACCGCCATCTGTATAAACATGGAAATATCTACACCGCTATGTGTATGAATATGAAAATATCTACAGCGCCATCGGTATAAAATTGCAAGTATCTAAACCGCTATCTCTATAAAGATGGAAATATCTACACTGCCATCTGTATGAACTTGGAAATATGTACACCGCCATCTGTATGAACATGGAAATATCTACACCACTATCTCTATAAACATGGAAATATATACACCGCTATCTGTTTAAACAAGGAAATATCTACAACGCCATGTCTATAAATATGGAAATATCTACACTGCCACCTCTATAAACAGGGAAATAGCTAAACCATCATCCGTATGAGCATGGAAATATCTACACCGCGATCTCTCTAAAGATGCAAATACCTACACCGCCGTCTGTATAAACATGGGAATACCTACACCGCTATCTGTAAAAACATGGAAATATCTACACTGCTTTCTGTATGAACATGGAAATACCTTCACCTCTATCTGTATAAAGATGGAAATTTCTACACTGCCATCTGCATAAACATGGAAATATCTACACCGCTATCTTTATATACATGGAAATATCTACACCGCTATCCGTATAAACATGGAAATTACTTCATCGCTATCTCTATCAACATCGAAATATCTACACCGCTATCTCTGTAAACATGGAAATATCTACACTATTATCTGTATGAACATGGAAATATCTACACCGCTATCTGTGTAAACATGTTACATCTTCACCGCTATCTGCATGAAAATGGAAATATCTACACAGCTATCTGCATATACATGGAAATATCTACATAGCTATCTCTTTACACATGGAAATAACTACACTGCTATCTCTATAAACATGGAAATATCTACACCGCCATCTGTATGAACATGGAAATGTCAGCACCGCCATATGTATGAACATATAAATATCTACACCGCCATCTGTATTAAGATGGAGATATCTACACCGGTTTCTGTATAAACATGGAAATATCTACACCGCTATCTGTATAAACATGGAAATATCTACACCGGTTTCTGTATAAACATGGAAATATCTACACCACTACCTGTATAAACATGGAAATATCAGCACCGCTATCTGTATGAACATGGAAATAGCTACACAGCCATCTGGATGAACATGGAAATATCTACACCGCTATCTGTATGAACATGGAAATAGCTACACCGCTATCTGTATGAACATGGAAATATCTACACCACTATCTGTATGAACATGGAAATATCTACACCGCTATCAGTATGAACATGGAAATATCTTCACCGCCATCTGTATGAACATGGATATATCTACACACCATCTGGATGAACATGGAAATATCTACACTGCTATCTGTATGAACATGGATATAGCTACACCGCTATCTGTATGAACATGGAAATATCTACACCGCTATCTGTATGAACATGGAAATATCTACACCGCTATCTGTATGAACATGGAAATATCTTCACCGCCATCTGTACGAACATGGATATATCTACACTGCCATCTGGATGAACATGGAAATATCTACACCGCTTTCTGTATGAACATGGAAATATCTACACCAATATGTGTGTAAACATGCATACATTTTCACCGCTTTCTGTATAAACATGGAAATATCTACACCACTATGTGTATGAACATGGAAACACCTACACGGCTATCTGTTTGAACATGGAAATATCTACACAGCTATCTGCATATACATGGAAATATCTACAAAGCTATCTCTTTACACATGGAAATAACTACACTGCTATCTCTATAAACATGGAAATAACTACACCGCCATCTGTATGAACATGGAAATATCTGCAACGCCATCTGTATGAACATATAAATATCTGAACCGCCATCTGTATTAAGATGGAGATATCTACAACGGTTTCTGCATAAACATGGAAATATCTACACCGCTATCTTTATAAACATGGAAATATCTACACCGGTTTCTGTATAAACATGGAAATATCTACACCACTACCTGTATAAACATGGAAATATCAGCACCGCTATCTGTATGAACATGGAAATAGCTACACAGCCATCTGGATGAACATGGAAATATCTACACCGCTATCTGTATGAACATGGAAATAGCTACACCGCTATCTGTATGAACATGGAAATATCTACACCACTATCTGTATGAACATGGAATTATCTACACCGCTATCAGTATGAACATGGAAATATCTTCACCGCCATCTGTATGAACATGGATATATCTACAAACCATCTGGATGAACATGGAAATATATACACTGCTATCCGTATGAACATGGATATAGCTACACCGCTATCTGTATGAACATGGAAATATCTACACCGCTATCTGAATGAGCATGGAAATATCTACACCGCTATCTGTATGAACATGGAAATATCTTCACCGCCATCTGTACGAACATGGATATATCTACACTGCCATCTGGATGAACATGGAAATATCTACACCGCTATCTGTATGAACGTGGAAATATCTACACCGATGTGTGTGTAAACATGCATACATCTTCACCGCTATCTGTATAAACATGGAAATATCTACACCGCTATGTGTATGAACATGGAAATATCTACACCGCTATCTGTTTGAACATGGAAATATCTACACTGCTATCTGCATGAAAATGGAAATATCTACACAGCTATCTGCATAGACATGGAAATATCTACAAAGCTATCTCTTTACACATGGAAATAACTACACTGCTATCTCTATAAACATGGAAATATCTACACCGCCATCTGTATGAACATGGAAATATCTGCACCGCCATCTGTATAAACATGGAAATAGCTACACAGCCATCTGGATGAACATGGAAATATCTACACCACTATCTGTATGAACATGGAAATATCTACACCGCTATCTGTGTAAACATGGAAATATCTACACCACTATCTGTGTAAACATGGAAATATCTACACCGCCATCTCTATAAACATGGAAATATCTTCACCGGCATCTGTATCAACATGGAAATATCTACACCGCCATCTGTATGATCATGGAAATATCTACACCGATATCTCTATAAACATGGAAATATCTACAAAGCTATCTGTATGAACATGGAAATATCTACACCGCTATCTGTATGAACCTGGAAATATCTACACCGCTATCTGCATAAACATGGAAATATCTACAGTGCTATCTGTATGAACATGGAAATATCTACACTGCTATCTGTATGAAGATGGTAATATCTACACCGCTATCTGTATAAACATGGAAATATCTACAACGCTACCTCTATGTCTTGGAAATATCTAAACATCTCTCTGTATAAGCAAGGAAATATCTACAACGCCATCTCTATAAACATGGAAATGTCTACACCGCCATCTGCATAAATATGGAAATATCTACACCGCTATCTGTAAGAACATGTTAATATGTACATCCCTATCTGTATAAACATGGAAATATCTACATCGCTATCTCTATAACATGGAAATGTCTACACCGCTATCTGTATAAAGAAGGAAATAACTACACCGCCATCTGTATAAACATGGAAATATCTACACCGCTATGTGTATGAATATGAAAATATCTACAGCGCCATCGGTATAAAATTGCAAGTATCTAAACCGCTATCTCTATAAAGATGGAAATATCTACACTGCCATCTGTATGAACTTGGAAATATGTACACCGCCATCTGTATGAACATGGAAATATCTACACCACTATCTCTATAAACATGGAAATATATACACCGCTATCTGTTTAAACAAGGAAATATCTACAACGCCATGTCTATAAATATGGAAATATCTACACTGCCACCTCAATAAACAGGGAAATAGCTAAACCATCATCCGTATGAGCATGGAAATATCTACACCGCGATATCTCTAAAGATGCAAATACCTACACCGCCATCTGTATAAACATGGGAATAACTACACCGCTATCTGTAAAAACATGGAAATATCTACACTGCTTTCTGTATGAATATGGAAATACCTTCACCTCTATCTGTATAAAGATGGAAATTTCTACACTGCCATCTGCATAAACATGGAAATATCTACACCGCTATCTTTACATACATGGAAATATCTACACCGCTATCCGTATAAATATGGAAATTACTTCATCGCTATCTCTATCAACATCGAAATATCTACACCGCTATCTCTGTAAACATGGAAATATCTACACTGCTATCTGTATGAACATGGAAATATCTACACCGCTATCAGTATGAACATGGAAATATCTTCACCGCCATCTGTATGAACATGGATATATCTACACACCATCTGGATGAACATGGAAATATCTACACTGCTATCTGTATGAACATGGATATAGCTACACTGCTATCTGTATGAACATGGAAATATCTACACCGCTATCTGTATGAACATGGAAATATCTACACCGCTATCTTTATGAACGTGGAAATATCTTCACTGCCATCTGTATGAACATGGATATATCTACACTGCCATCTGGATGAACATGGAAATATCTACGCCGCTTTCTGTATGAACATGGAAATATCTACACCGCTATCTGTATGAACATGGAAATATCTGCACCGCTATCTGTATGAACATGGAAATATCTACACCGCTATCTGTATGAACATAGAAATATCTACACCGCTATCTGTTTGAACATGGAAATATCTAAACCGCTGTCTGCATGAAAATGGAAATATCTACACAGCTATCTGCATATACATGTTAATATCTACACAGCTATCTCTTTACACATGGAAATAACAATACTGCTATCTCTATAAACATGGAAATATCTACACCGCCATCTGTATGAACATGGTAATATCTGCAACGCCATCTGTTTGAACATATAAATATCTACACGGCCATCTGTATTAATATGGAGATAACTATACCGGTTTCTGTATAAACATGGAAATCTCTACACCGCTATCTGTATAAACGTGGAAATATCTACACCGGTTTCTGTATATACATGGAAATATCTGCACTACGACCTGAATAAACATGGAAATATCAGCACCGCTATCTGTATGAACATGGAAATAGCTACACAGCCATCTGTGTAAACATGGAAATATCTACACCACTATCTGTGTAAACATGGAAATATCTACACCGCCATCTCTATAAACATGGAAATATCTTCACCGCCATCTGAATCAACATGGAAATATCTACACCGCCATCTGTATGATCATGTAAATATCTACACCGATATCTCTATAAACATGGAAATATCTACAACGCTATCTGTATGAACATGGAAATATCTACACCGCTATCTGTATGAACCTGGAAATATCTACACCGCTATCTGTATGAACATGGAAATATCTACACCGCCATCTGTATGAACATGGAAATATCTGCACCGCCATCTGAATGAAAATATAAATATCTACACCGCCATCTGTATTAAGATGTAGATATCTACACCGCTATCTGTATAAACATGGAAATATCTACACCGCAATGTGTATAAACATGGAAATATCTACACCGCTATCTGTATAAACATGGAAATATCTACACCGCTACCTGTATAAAAATGGAAATATCAGCACCGCTATCTGCATGAACATGGAAATATCTACAACGCCATCTGTATGAACATGGAAATATCTTCACCGCCATCTGTATGAACATGGAAATATCTGCACCGCCATCTGAATGAAAATATAAATATCTACACCGCCATCTGTATTAAGATGTAGATATCTACACCGCTATCTGTATAAACATGGAAAAATCTACACCGCAATGTGTATAAACATGGAAATATCTACACCGCTATCTGTATAAACATGGAAATATCTACACCGCTACCTGTATTAACATGGAAATATAAGCACCGCTATCTGCATGAACATGGAAATACCTACACCGCCATCTGTATGAACATGGAAGTATCTTCACCCCCATCTGTATGAACAAGGATATATCTACACTGCCATCTGTATGAACATGGAAATATCTTCACCGCCATCTGTATGAACATGGATATGTCTACACAGCCATCTGGATGAACATGGAAATATCTACACCGCTATCTGTATGAACATGGAAATATCTACACCGCTATCTGTGTAAACATGCATACATCTTCACCGCTATCTGTATAAACATGGAAATATCTACACCGCTATCTGAATGAACATGGAAATATCTACACCGGTATCTGTTTGAACATGGAAATATCTACACCGCTATCTTCATGAAAATGGAAATATCTACACAGCTGTCTGCATATACTTGGAAATATCTACACAGCTATCTCTTTACACATGGAAATAAATACACCGCTATCTCTATAAACATGGAAATATCTACACCGCCATCTGTATGAACATGAAAATATCTGCACCGCCATCTGTATGAACATATAAATATCTACACCGCCATCTGTATTAAGAAGGAGATATCTACACCGCTATCTGTATAAACATGGAAATATCTACACTGCTATCTGTATGAACATGGAAATATCTACACCGCTATCTGTATGAACATGGAAATATCATCACCGCCTTCTGTATGAACATGGATATATCTACACAGCCATCTGGATGAACACGGAAATATCTACACCGCTATCTGTATGAACATGGAAATATCTACACCGCTGTCTGTATGAACATGGAAATATCTACACAGCCATCTGGATGAACATGGAAATATCTACACGGCTATCTGCATGAACATGGAAATACATACAACGCTATCGGTATGAACATGGAAATATCTACACCGCTATCTGTATGAACATGGAAATATCTACACCGCAATCTGTATGAACATGGAAATATCTTCACCGCCATCTGTATGAACATGGATATATCTACACAGCCATCTGGATGAACATGGAAATATCTGCACCGCTATCTGTATGAACATGGAAATATCTACACCGCTATCTGTATGAACATGGATATATCTGCACAGCCATCTGGATGAACATGGAAATATCTACACCGCTATCTGTGTAAACATGGAAATATCTTCACCGCCATCTGTATGAACATGGATACATCTACACACCATCTGGATGAACATGGAAATATCTACACTGCTATCTGTATGAACATGGATATAGCTACACCGCTATCTGTATGAACATGGAAATAGCTACACCACCATCTGTATGAACATGGAAATATCTGCAACGCCATCTGTATGAACATATAAATATCTACACCGCCATCCGTATTAAGATGGAGATATCTACACCGCTATCTGTATAAACCTGGAAATATCTACACCGCTATCTGTATAAACATGGAAATATCCACCCCGCTACCTGTATAAACATGGAAATATCAGCACCGCTATCTGTATGATCATGGAAATATCTACACCGCTATCTGTACGAACATGGAAATATCTACACCGCTATCTGTATGAACATGGAAATATCTACACCGCTATCTGTATGAACATGGATATACCTACACAGCCATCTGGATGAACATGGAAATATCTACACCGCTATCTGTATGAACATGGAAATATCTACACCGCTATCTGTATGAACATGGAAATAGTTACACCGCTATCTGTATGAACATGGAAATATCTACACCGCTATCTGTTTGAACATGGAAATATCTACACCGCTATCTGCATGAAAATGGAAATATCTACACAGCTATCTCCATATAAATGGAAATGTCTACATAGCTATCCCTTTACACATGGAAATAACTAAACCACTATCTCTATAAACATGGAAATATCTACACCGCCATCTGTATGAACATGGAAATATCTGCACCGCCATCTGTATGAACATATAAACATCTACACCGCTATCTGTATGAACATGGAAATATCTGCACCGCCATCTTTATGAACATATAAATATCTACACCGCCATCTGTATTAAGATGGAGATATCTACACCGCTATCTGTATAAACATGGAAATATCTACACCGCTATCTGTATTAACATGGAAATATCTACACCAATATCTGTATAAACATGGAAATATCTACACCGCTATCTGTACGAACATGGAAATATCTTCACCGCCATCTGAATGAACATGGATATATCTACACAGCCATCTGGATGAACATGGAAATATATGCACCGCTATGTGTATGAAGATGGAAATATCTACACTGCTATGTGTATAAACATGGAAATATCTGCACAGCTACATGTATAAACATGGAAATATCAGCACCGCTATCAGTATGAACATGGAAATATCTACACCGCTATCTGTATGAACATGGATATAACTACACAGCCATCTGGATGAACATGGAAATATCTACACCGCTATCTGTGTAAACATGCATACATCTTCACCGCTATCTGTTTAAACATGTAAATATCTACACCGCTTTCTGTATGAACATGGAAATATCTACACCACTATCTGTGTAAACATGCATACATCTTCACCGCTATCTGTATAAACATGGAAATATCTACACCGCTATCTGTTTGAACATGGAAATATCTACACCGCTAGCTGCATGAAAATGGAAATATCTACACAGCTATCTGCACATACATGGAAATATCTACAAAGCTATCTCTTTACACATGGAAATAACTACACCGCTATCTCTATAAACATGGAAATATCTACACCGCCATCTGTATGAACATGGAAATATCTACACCGCTATCTGTATGAACATGGAAATATCTTCACCGCCATCTGTATGAACATGGATATATCTACACAGCCATCTGGATGAACATGGAAATATCTACACCGCTATCTGTATGAACATGGAAATATCTGCACCGCTATCTGTATCAACATGGAAATATCTACACAGCCATCTGGATGAACATGGAAATGTCTACACCGCTATCAGTATGAACATGGAAATACATACACCGCTATCTGTATGAACATGGAAATATCTACACCGCTATCTGTATGAACATGGAAATATCTACACCGCTATCTGTGTGAACCTGGAAATATCTTCACCGCCATCTGTATGAACATGGATATATCTACACAGCCATCTGGATGAACATGGAAATATCTGCACCGCAATCTGTATGAACATGGAAATATCTACACCGCTATCTGTATGAACATGGATATATCTACACAGCCATCTGTATGAACATGGAAATATCTACACCGCTATCTGTGTAAACATGCATACATCTTCACCGCTATCTGTATAAACATGTAAATATCTACACCGCTTTCTGTATGAACATGGAAATATCTACACCACTATCTGTGTAAACATGCACACATCTTCACCGCTATCTGTATGAACATGGAAATATCTACACCGCTATCTGTTTGAACATGGAAATATCTACACCGCTATCTGTATGAAAATGGAAATATCTACACAGCTATCTGCACATACATGGAAATATCAACAAAGCTATCTCTCTACACATGGAAATAACTACACCGCTATCTGTATGAACATGGAAATATCTGCACCGCCATCTGAATGAACATATAAATATCTACACCGCCATCTGAATTAAGATGGAGATATCTACAATGCTATCTGTATAAACATGGAAATATCTACACCGCTATGTGTATAAATATGGAAATATCTACACCGCTATCTGTATAAACATGGAAATATCTACACCGCTACCTGCATAAACATGGAAATATCAGCACCGCTATCAGTATGAACATGGAAATAACTACATCACCATCTGTATGAACATGGAAATACCTTCACCGCCATCTGTACGAACATGGAAATATCTGCACCGCCATCTGTATGAACATATAAATATCTATACCGCCATCTGTATTAAGATGGAGATATCTACACCGCTATCTGTATAAAAATGGAAATATCTACACTGCTATATTTATAAACATGGAAATCTCTACACCGCTATCTGTATAAACATGGAAATATCTACACCGCTACCAGTATAAACATGGAAATAGCAGCACCGCTATCAGTATGAACATGGAAATATCTACACCGCCATCTGTATGAACATGGAGTTATCTACACAGCCATCTGTATGAACATGGAAATATCTACACCGCTATCTGTATGAACATGGAAATATCTACACCGCTATCTGTATGAACATGGAAATATCTACACAGCCATCTGGATGAACATGGAAATATCTACACCGCTATCTGTTTGAACATGGAAATACATACACCGGTATCTGTATGAACATGGAAATATCTACACCGCTATCTGTATGAATATGGAAATATCTTCACCGCTATATGTATGAACATGGAAATATCTTCACCGCCATCTGAATGAACATGGATATATCTACACAGCCATCTGGATGAACATGGAAATATCTACACCGCTATCTGTGTAAACATGCATACATCTTCACCGCTATCTGTGTAAACATGGAAATATCTACACCGCTATCATTATGAACGTGGAAATATCTACACCGCTAACTGTTTGAACTGGGAAATATATACTCCGCAATCTGCATGAAAATGGAAATACCTACACCGCTATCTGTATGAACATGGAAATATATACAACACTATCTGTATGAACATGGAAATATCTACACCGCTATCTGTATAAACATGGAAATATCTTCACTGACATCTGTATGAACATGGAAATATCTGCACCGCCATCTGTATGAACATATAAATACACCGCCATCTGTATGAAGAAGGAGATATCTACACCGCAATCTGTATAAACATGGAAATATGTTCACCGCTATCTGTATGAACATGGAAATATCAACATCGCTATCTGTATAAACACGGAAATATGTACACCGCTACCTGTATAAACATGGAAGTATCAGCACCGCTATCTGTATGAACATGGCAATATCTACACGGCTATCTGTATGAACATGGAAATATCTACACCGCTATCTGTATGAACATGGATATATCTTCACCGCCATCTGTATGAACATGGATATATCTACACAGCCATCTGGATGAATATGGAAATATCTACACCGCTATCTGTATGAAAATGGAAATATCTACACCGCTATCTGTATCAACATGGAAATATCTACACAGCCATCTGAATGAACATGGAAATGTCTACACCGCTATCAGTATGAACATGGAAATACATACACCGCTATCTGTATGAACATGGGAATATCTACACCGCTATCTGTATGAACATGGAAATATCTACACCGCTATCCGTATGAACATGGAAATATCTTCACCGCCATCTGTATGAGCAAGGATATATCTACACAGCCATCTGGATGAACATGGAAATATCTGCACCGCTATCTGTATGAACATGGAAATATCTACACCGCTATCTGTATGAACATGGATATATCTACACAGCCATCTGGATGAACATGGAAATATCTACACCGCTATCTGTGTAAACATGCATACATCTTCACCGCTATCTGTATAAACATGTAAATATCTACACCGCTTTCTGTATGAACATGGAAATATCTTCACCACTATCTGTGTAAACATGCATACTTCTCCACCGCTATCTGTATAAACATGGAAATATCTACACCGCTATCTGTTTGAACATGGAAATATCTACACCGCTATCTGCATGAAAATGGAAATATCTACACAGCTATCTGCACATACATGGAAATATCTACAAAGCTATCTCTCTACACATGGAAATAACTACAACGCTATCTGTATGAACATGGAAATATCTACACCGCCATCTATATGAACATGGAAATATCTGCACCGCCATCTGAATGAACATATAAATATCTACACCGCCATCTGTATTAAGATGGAGATATCTACACCGCTATCTGTATAAACATGGAAATATCTACACCGCTATGTGTATAAACATGGAAATATCTACACCGCTATCTGTATAAACATGGAAATATCTACACCGCTACCTGCATAAACATGGAAATATCAGCACCGCAATCAGTATGAACATGGAAATATCTACATCGCCATCTGTATGAACATGGAAATATCTTCACGGCCATCTGTATGAACATGGAAATATCTGCACCACCATCTGTATGAACATATAAATATCTACACCGCCATCTGTATTAAGATGGAGATATCTACACCGCTATCTGTATAAACATGGAAATATCTACACCGCTATATGCATAAACATGGAAATATCTACACCGCTATCTGTATAAACATGGAAATATCTACACCGCTACCAGTATAAACATGGAAATATCAGCACCGCTATCGGTATAAACATGGAAATATCTACACCGCCATCTGTATGAACATGGAATTATCTACACAGCCATCTGGATAAACATGGAAATATCTACACCGCTATCTGTACGAACATTGAAATATCTACACCGCTATCTGTATGAAGATGGAAATATCTACAACGCTATCTGTATGAACATGGAAATATCTACTCCGCTATCTGTATGAACATGGAAATATCTACTCCGCTATCTGTATGAACATGGAAATATCTACACAGCCATCTGGATGAACACGGAAATATCTACACCGCTATCTGTATGAACATGGAAAT
Organism: Gorilla gorilla gorilla; assembly: GCF_029281585.2. Lineage (NCBI taxonomy): Eukaryota > Metazoa > Chordata > Mammalia > Primates > Hominidae > Gorilla > Gorilla gorilla. The sequence goes on along the minus strand of NC_073234.2, from coordinate 153,613,485 downwards.
ACATACACCGCTATCTGTATGAACATGGAAATATCTACACCGCTATCTGTATGAACATGGAAATATCTTCACCGCCATCTGTATGAACATGGATATATCTACACAGCCATCTGGATGAACATGGAAATATCCGCACCGCTATCTGTATGAACATGGAAATATCTACAACGCTATCTGTATGAACATGGATATATCTACACAGCCATCTGGATGAACATGGAAATATCTACACCACTATCTGTGTAAACATGCATACATCTTCACCGCTATCTGTATAAACATGGAAATATCTACACCGCTATCTTTATGAACATGGAAATATCTACACCGCTAACTGTTTGAACAGGGAAATATATACACCGCTATCTGCATGAAAATGGAAATATCTACCCAGATATCTGCATATACATGGAAATGTCTACACAGCTATCTCTTTACACATGGAAATAACTACACCGCTATCTGTATGAACATGGAGATATCTACACCGCTATCTGTATGAACATATAAATATCTACACCGCCATCTGTATGAACATATAAATATCTTCACCGCCATCTGTATTAAGATGGAGATATCTACACCGCTATCTGTATAAACATGGAAATATCTACACCGCTATCTGTATAAACATGGAAATATCTAAACCGCTATGTGTATAAGCATGGAAATATCTACACCGCTATCTGTATAAACATGGAAATATCTACACCGCTACCTGTATAAACATGGAAATATCAGCACCGCTATCGGTATGAACATGGAAATATCTACACCACCATCTGTAAGTACATGGAAATATCTTCACCGCCATCTGTATGAACATGGATATATCTACACAGAAATCTGTATGAACATGGAAATATCTACCCCGCTATCTGTATGATCATGGAAATATCTACACCGCTATCTGTATGAACATGGAAATATCTTCACCGCCATCTGTATGAACATGGATATGTCTCCACAGCCAACTGGATGAACATGGAAATATCTACACCACTATCTGTATGAACATGGATATATCTACACAGCCATCTGGAGGAACATGGAAATATCTACACTGCAATATGTATGAACATGGAAATATCTACACCGCTATCTGTATGTACATGGAAATATCTACACTGCCATCTGGATGAACATGGAAATATCAACACCGCTATCTGTATGAACATGGAAATACATACACCGCTATCTGTATGAACATGGAAATATCTACACCGCTATCTGTATGAACATGGAAATATCTACACCGCTATCTGTATGAACATGGAAATATCTTCCCCGCCATCTGTATGAACATGGATATATCTACACAGCCATCTGGATGAACATGGAAATCTCTGCACCGCTATCTGTATGAACATGGAAATATCTACAACGCTATCTGTACGAACATGGATATATCTACACAGCCAACTGGATGAACATGGAAATATCTACACCGCTATCTGTGAAAACATGCATACATCTTCACCGCTATCTGTATAAACATGGAAATGTCTACCCCGCTATCTTTATGAACATGGAAATATGTACACCGCTACCTGTATAAACATGGAAGTATCAGCACCGCTATCGGTATGAACATGGCAATATCTACACGGTTATCTGTATGAACATGGAAATATCTACACCGCTATCTGTATGAACATGGAAATATCTTCACCGCCATCTGTATGAACATGGATATATCTACGCAGCCACCTGGATGAACATGGAAATATCTACACCGCTATCTGTACGAACATGGAAATATCTACACCGCTCTCTGTGTAAACATGCATACATCTTCACCGCTATCTGTATAAACATGGAAATAACTACACCGCTCACTGTATGAACATGGAAATATCTACACCGCTATCTGTTTGAACATGGAAATATCTAAACCGCTATCTGCATGAAAATGGAAATATCTCCACAGCTATCTGCATATACATGGAAATATCTACACAGCTATCTCTTTACACACGGAAATAACTACACCGCTATCTCTATAAACATGGAAATATCTACACCGCTATCTGTATGAACATGGAAATATCTGCACCGCCATCTGTATGAACATATAAATATCTACACCGCCATCTATATTAAGATGGAGATATCTACACTGCTATCTGAATAAACTTGGGAATATCTACACCGCTATCTGTATAAACATGGAAATATCTACACCGCTTTCTGTATAAACATGGAAATATCTACACCGCTAACTGTATAAAAATGGAAATATCAGCACCGCTATCTGTATGAACATGGAAATAGCTACACCGCTTTCTGTATGAACATGGAAATATCTTCACCGCCATCTGTATGAACATGGATATATCTACTCAGCCATCTGGATGAACATGGAAATACCTACACCGCTATCTCTATGAACATGGAAATAGCTTCACTGCTATCTGTATGAACATGGAAATATCTACACCGCTATCTGTATGAACATGGAAATATCTACATCGCTATCTGTATAAACATGGAAATATCTACACCGCTACCTGTATAAACATGGAAATATCAGCACCGCTATCTGAATGAATATGGAAATATCTACAGCGTAATCTGCATGAACTTGGAAATATATACACCAATATCAGTATGAACATGGAAATATCTTCACCGCCATGTGTATGAACATAGATATATCTACACAGCCATCTGGATGAACAAGGAAATATCAGCACCGCTGTCTGTATGAACATGGAAATATCTACAGCGCTATCTGTTTCAACATGGAAATATCTACACCGCTATCTGTATGAACTTTTAAATATCTTCACCGCCATTTGTATGAACATGGATATATCTACACAGCCATCTGGATGAACATGGAAATATCTGCACCGCTATCTGTATGAACATGGAAATATCTACACAGCTATCTGTGTAAACATGCATACATCTTCACCGCTATCTTTATAAACATGGAAATATCTACAATGCTATCTGTATGAACACGGAAATATCTACACCAATATCTGTTTGAACATGGAAATATCTACACCGCTATCTGCATGAAAATGGAAATATGTACACAGCTATCTGCATATACATGGAAATATCTATACAGCTATCTCTTTCCACATGAAAATAAATACTCCGCTATCTCTATAAACATGGAAATATCTACACCGCCTTCTGTATGAACATGGAAATATCTGCACCGCCATCTGTATGAACATATAAATATCTACACCGCCATCTGTATTAAGATGGAGATATCTACACCGCTATCTGTATAAACATGGAAATATCTACACCGCTATCTGTATGAACATGGAAATATCTACACCGCTATCTGTATAAACATCTAAATATCTACACTGCTACCTGTATAAACATGGAAATATCAGCACCGCAATCTGTATGAACATGGAAATATCTACACCGCTATCTGTATGAATATGGAAATGTCTACACCACTATCTGTATGAACATGGAAATAGCTACACATCCATCTGGAAGAACATGGAAATATCTACACCACTATCTGTATGAAGATGGAAATACATACACCGCTATCTGTATGAACATGGAAATACCTACACCGCAATCTGTATGAACATAGAAATATCTTCACCGCCATCTGTATGAAGATGGATATATCTACACAGCCATGTGGATGAACATGGAAATATCTGCACCGCTATCTGTATGAACATGGAAATATCTACACCGCTATCTGTATGAACATGGATACATCTACACAGCCATCTGGATGAACATGGAAATATCTACACCGCTATCTGTGCAAACATGCATACATCTTCACCGCTATCTGGATAAACATGGAAATATCTACACCACTAACTGTTTGAACAGGGAAATATATACACCGCTATCTGCATGAAAATGGAAATATCTACACAGCTATCTGCATATACATGGAAATATCTACGCAGCTATATCTCTACACACGGAAATAACTACACCGCTATCTGTATGAACATGGAAATATCTACACCGCCATCTGTATGAACATGGAAATATCTGCACCGCCATCTGAATGAACATATAAATATCTACACCGCCATCTGTATTAAGAAGGAGATATCTACACCGCTATCTGTATAAACATGGAAATATCTACACCGCTATGTGTATAAACATGGAAATATCTACACCGCTATCTGTATAAACATGGAACTGTCTACACCGCTACCTGTATAAACATGGAAATATCAGCACCGCTATCAGTATGAACATGGAAATATCTACACCGCCATCTGTATGAACATGGAAATATCTTCACCGCCATCTGTATGAACATGGAAATATCTGCACCGCCATCTGTATGAACATATAAATATCTACACCGCCATCTGTATTAATATGGAGATATCTACACCGCTATCTGTATAAACATGGAAATATCTACACTGCTATATGTATAAGCATGGAAATATCTACACCGCTACCTGTATAAACATGGAAATATCTACACCGCTACCCGTATAAACATGGAAATATCAGCACCGCTATCTGTATGAACATGGAAATATCTGCACCGCTATATGTATGAACATGGAAATATCTACACCGCTATCTGTGTAAACATCATGGAAATATCTACACTGCTATCTTTATGAACGTGGAAATATCTACACCGCTAACTGTTTGAACAGGGAAATATATACACCGCTATCTGCATGAAAATGGAAATACCTACCCCGCTATCTGTATGAACATGGAAATACATACACCGCTATCTGTATGAACATGGAAATATCTACACCGCTATCTGTATGAACATGGAAATATCTACACCGCTATCTGTATGAACATAGAAATATCTTCACCGCCATCTGTATGAACATGGATACATCTACACAGCCATCTGGATGAACATGGAAATATCTACACCGCTATCTGTATGAACATGGAAATATCTACACCGATATCTGTGTAAACACGCATACATCTTCACCGCTATCTGTATAAACATGGAAATATCTACACCGCTATCTTTATGAACATGGAAATAGCTACACTGCTATCTGTTTGAACAGGGAAATATATACACCGCTATCTGCATGAAAATGGAAATATCTACACAGCTATCTGCATATACATGGAAATATCTACACAGCTATCTCTTTTCACATGGAAATAACTACACCGCTATCTGTATGAACATGGTAATATCTACACCGCCATCAGTATGAACATGGAAATATCTGCACCGCCATCTGTATGAACATATAAATATCTACACCGCCGTCAGTATTAAGATGGAGATATCTACTCCGCTATCTGCATAAACATGGAAATATCTACACCGCTATCTGTATAAACATGGAAATATCTACACCGCTATGTGTATAAACATGGAAATATCTACACCGCTATCTGTATAAAGATGGAAATATCTACACAGCTACCTGTATAAACATGGAAATTTCAGCACCGCTATCGGTATGAACATGGAAATATCTACACCGCCATCAGTATGAACATGGAAATATCTGCACCGCCATCTGTATGAACATATAAATATCTACACCGCCATCTGTATTAAGATGGAGATATCTACTCCGCTATCTGTATAAACATGGAAAAATCTACACCGCTATCTGTGTAAACATGCATACATCTTCACCGCTATCTGTATAAACATGTAAATATCTACACCGCTTTCTGTATGAACATGGAAATATCCACACCACTATCTGTGTAAACATGCATACGTCTTCACCGCTTTCTGTATAAACATGGAAATATCTACACCGCTATCTGTATGAACATGGAAATATGTACACCGCTATCTGCATGAAAATGGAAATATCTACACAGCTATCTGCACATACATGGAAATATCTACAAAGCTATCTCTTTACACATAGAAATAACTACACCGCTATCTCTATAAACATGGAAATACCTACACCGCCGTCTGTATGAACATGGAAATATCTGCACCGCCATGTGTATGAACATATAAATATCTACACCGCCATCTGTATTAAGATGGAGATACCTACACCGCTATCTGTATAAACATGGAAATATCTACACCGCTACCTGTATAAACATGGAAATATCTACACCGCTATGTGTATAAACATGGAAGTATCTACACCGCTACCTGTATAAACATGGAAATATCAGCACCGCTATCTGTATGAAAATGGAAATATCTACACCGCTATTTGTATGATCATGGAAATATCTACACCAATATCTGTATGAACATGGAAATATCTTCACCGCCATCTCTATGAACATGGATATACCTACACAGCCATCTGGATGAACATGGAAATATCTACACCGCTATCTGTATGAGCATGGAAATACATACACCGCTATCTGTATGAACATGGAAATATCTACACCGCTATCTGTATGAACATGAAAATATCTTCACTGCCATCTGTATGAACATGGATATATCTACACAGCCATCTGGATGAACATGGAAATATCTGCACCGCTATCTGTATGAACATGGAAATATCTGCACCGCTATCTGTATGAACATGGATATATCTACACAGCCATCTGGATGAACATGGAAATATCTACACCGTTATCTGTGTAAACATGCATACATCTTCACCGCTATCTGTATAAACATGGAAATATCAACACCGCTATCTTTATGAACATGGAAATATCTACACCGCTAACTGTTTGAACAGGGAAATATATACACCGCTATCTGCATGAAAATGGAAATATCTTCACAGCTATCTGCATATACATGGAAATATCTACACCGCTATCTGTATGACCATGGAAATATCTACACAGCCATCTGGATGAACATGGAAATGTCTACACCGCTATCTGTATGAACATGGAAATACATACACCGCTATCTGTATGAACATGGAAATATCTACACCGGTATCTGTATGAACATGGAAATATCTACACCGCTATCTGTATGAACATGGAAATATATTCACCGCCATCTGTATGAACATGGATATATCTACACAGCCATCTGGATGAACATGGAAATATCTCCACCGCTATCTGCATGAAAATGGAAATATCTACACAGCTATCTGCACATACAAGGAAATATCTACAAAGCTATCTCTTTACACATGGAAATAACTACACCGCTATCTCTATAAACATGGAAATACCTACACCGCCATCTGTATGAACATGGAAATATCTGCACCGCCATCTGTATGAACATATAAATATCTACACCGCCATCAGAATTAAGATGGAGATACCTACACCGCTATCTGTATAAACATGGAAATATCTACACCGCTACCTGTATAAACTTGGAAATACCTACACCGCTATGTGTATAAACATGGAAATATCTACACCGCTACCTGTATAAACATGGAAATATCAGCACCGCTATCTGTATGAACATGGAAATATCTACACCGCTATTTGTATGATCATGGAAATATCTACACCGATATCTGTATGAACATGGAAATATCTTCACCGCCATCTCTATGAACATGGATATATCTACACAGCCATCAGGATGAACAAGGAAATATCAGCACCGCTGTCTGTATGAACATGAAAATATCTACAGCGCTATCTGTATGAAGATGGAAATATCTACACCGCTATCTGTATGTACATGGAAATATCTTCACCGCCATCTGTATGAAAATAGATATATCTACACAGCCATCTGGATGAACATGGAAATATCTACACCGCTATCTGCATGAACATGGAAATATCTACACTGCTGTCTGTGTAAACGTGCAAACATCTTCACCGCTATCTGTATAAACATGGAAATAACAACACTGCTATCTGTATGAACATGGAAATATCTACACCGCTATCTGTTTGAACATGGAAATATCTACACCGCTATCTGCATGAAAATGGAAATATCTACACAGCTATCTGCATATACATGGAAATATCTATACAGCTATCTCTTTACACATGGAAATAACTACACCGCTATCTCTATAAACATGGTAATATCTACACCGCCATCTGTATGAACATGGAAATATCTGCACCGCCATCTGTTTGAACATATACATATCTACAGCGCCATCTGTATTAAGATGGAGATATCTACACCGCTATCTGTATTAACATGGAAATTTCTACACCGCTATCTAAGTAAACATGGAAATATCTACACCGCTATCTGTATAAACATGGAAATATCTACACCACTACCTGTATAAACATGGAAATATCAGCACCGCAATCTGTAGGAACATGGAAATATCTACACCGCTATCTGAATGAACATGGAAATATCTACACCACTATCTGTATGAACATGGAAATAGCTACACAGCCATCTGGATGAACATGGAAATATCAGCACCGCTATCTGTATGAACATGGAAATATCTACACCGCTATTTGTATGATCATGGAAATATCTACACCTATATCTGTATGAACATGGAAATATATTCACCGCCATCTCTATGAACATGGATATATCTACACAGCCATCAGGATGAACAAGGAAATATCAGCACCGCTGTCTGTATGAACATGGAAATATCTACACCGCTATCTGTATGAAGATGGAAATATCTACACCGCTATCTGTATGTACATGGAAATATCTTCACCGCCATCTGTATGAAAATAGATATATCTACACAGCCATCTGGATGAACATGGAAATATCTACACCGCTATCTGTATTAACATGCAAATATCTACACCGCTATCTGTGTAACATGCATACATCTTCACCGCTATCTGTATAAACATGGAAATATCTGCACCGCTATGTTTATGAACATGGAAATATCTACACCGCTAACTTTTTGAACAGGGAAATATATACACCGCTATCTGCATGAAAATGGAAATATCTACACAGCTATCTGCATATACATGGAAATATCTACACAGGTATCTCTTTTCACATGGAAATAACTACACCGCTATCTGTATGAACATGGAAATATCTACACCGCTATCTGTTTGAACATGGAAATATCTACACCGCTATCTGCATGAAAATGGAAATATCTACACAGCTTTCTGCATATACATGGAAATATCTATACAGCTATCTCTTTACACATGGAAATAACTACACCGCTATCTCTATAAACATGGCAATATCTACACCGCCATCTATATGAACATGGAAATATCTGCACCGCCATCTGTTTGAACATATACATATCTACACCGCCATCTGTATTAAGATGGAGATATCTACACTGCTATCTGTATAAACATGGAAATAACTACACCGCTATATGTATAAACATGGAAATATCTACACCGCTATCTGTATAAAGATGGAAATATCTACATCGCTACCTGTATAAACATGGAAATATCAGCTCCGCAATCTGTAGGAACATGGAAATATCTACACCGCTATCTGTATGAACATGGAAATATCTACACCACTATCTGTATGAACATGGAAATAGCTACACAGCCATCTGGATGAACATGGAAATATCTACACCGCTATCTGTATGAACATGGATATATCTACAAAGCCATCTGGATGAACATGGAAATATCTACACCGCTATCTATAAGAAGATGGAAATACATACACCGCTTTCTGTATGAACATGGAATTATCTACACCGCTATCTGTATGAACATGGAAATATCTACAGCGCTACCTGTATGAACATGGAAATATCTTCACCGCCATCTGTATGAACATGGATATATCTACACAGCCATCTGGATGAACATGGAAATATCTGCACCGCTATCTGTATGAACATGGAAATATCTACACCGCTATCTGTATGAACATGGATACATCTACACAGCCATCTGGATGAACATGGAAATATCTACACCGTTATCTGTGTAAACATGCATACATCTTCACCGCTATCTGTATAAACATGGAAATATCTACACCGCTATGTTTATGAACATGGAAATATCTACACCGCTAACTGTTTGAACAGGGAAATATCTACACCGCTATCTGTTTGAACATGGAAATATCTACACCTCTATCTGCATGAAAATGGAAATATCTACACAGATATCTGCATATATATGTAAATATCTACACAGCTATCTATTTACACATGGAAATATCTACACCGCTATCTCTATAAACATGGAAATATCTACACCGCTACCTGTATAAACATGGAAATATCAGCACCGCTATCTGTATGAATATGGAAATATCTACAGCGCTATCTGTATGAACTTGGAAATATCTACACCGATATCCGTATGAACATGGAAATATCTTCACCGCCATCTGTATGAACATGGACATATGTACACAGCCATCTGGATGAACAAGGAAATATCAGCACCGCTGTCTGTATGAACATGGAAATATCTACACCGCTATCTGTTTGAACATGGAAATCTCTGCAAAGCTATCTGTATGAACTTTTAAATATCTTCCCGCCATTTGTATGAACATGGATATATCTACTCAGCCATCTGGATGAACATGGATATATCTACACCACTATCTGTATGAAGATGGAAATACATACACCGCTATCTGTATGAACATGGAAATATCTACACCGCTATCTGAATGAACATGGAAATACCTACACCGCTATCTGTATGAACATGGAAATATCTTCACCGCCATGTGTATGAACATGGATATATCTACACAGCCATGTGGATGAACATGGAAATATCTGCACCGCTATCTGTATGAACATGGAAATATCTACACCGCTATCTGTATGAACATGGATATATCTACACAGCCATCTGGATGAACATGGAAATATCTACACCGCTATCTGTGCAAACATGCATACATTTTCACCGCTATCTGGATAAACATGGAAATATCTACACCGCTAACTGTTTGAACAGGGAAATATATACACCGCTATCTGCATGAAAATGGAAATATCTACACAGCTATCTGCACATACATGGAAATATCTACACAGCTATATCTCTACACACGGAAATAACTACACCGCTATCTGTATGAACATGGAAATATCTACACCGCCATCTGTATGAACATGGAAATATCTGCACCGCCATCTGAATGAACATATAAATATCTATACCGCCATCTGTATTAAGAAGGAGATATCTACACCGCTATCTGTATAAACATGGAAATATCTACACCACTATGTGTATAAACATGGAAATATCTACACCGCTATCTGTATAAACATGGAAATGTCTACACCGCTACCTGTATAAACATGGAAATATCAGCACCGCTATCAGTATGAACATGGAAATATCTACACCGCCATCTGTATGAACATGGAAATATCTTCACCGCCATCTGTATGAACATGGAAATATCTGCACCGCCATCTGTATGAACATATAAATATCTACACCGCCATCTGTATTAAGATGGAGATATCTACACCGCTATCTGTATAAACATGGAAATATCTACACTGCTATATGTATAAGCATGGAAATATCTACACCGCTACCTGTATAAACATGGAAATATCTACAACGCTACCCGTATAAACATGGAAATATCAGCACCGCTATCGGTATGAACATGGAAATATCTACACCGCCATCTGTAAGAACATGGAATTATCTAAACAGCCATCTGGATGAACATGGAAATATCTACACCGCTATCTGTATGAACATGGAAATATCTACACCGCTATCTGTATGAACATGGAAATATCTACACAGCCATCTGGATGAACATGGAAATATCTACACCGCTCTCTGTATGAACATGAAAATTCATACACCGGTATCTGTACGAACATGGAAATATCTACACTGCTATCTATATGAACATGGAAATATCTGCACCGCTATATGTATGAACATGGAAATATCTACACCGCTATCTGTGTAAACATGCATACATCTTCACTGCTATCTGTGTAAACATCATGGAAATATCTACACTGCTATCTTTATGAACGTGGAAATATCTACACCGCTAACTGTTTGAACAGGGAAATATATACACCGCTATCTGCATGAAAATGGAAATATCTACACCGCTATCTGTATGAACATGGAAATACATACACCGCTATCTGTATGAACATGGAAATATCTACACCGCTATCTGTATGAACATGGAAATATCTACACCGCTATCTGTATGAACATAGAAATATCTTCACCGCCATCTGTATGAACATGGATATATCTACACAGCCATCTGGATGAACATGGAAATATCTGCACCGCTATGTGTATGAACATGGAAATATCTACACCACTACCTGTATAAACATGGAAATATCAGCACCGCTATCAGTATGAACATGGAAATATCTAGACCGCCGTCTGTATGAACATGGAAATATCTTCACCGCCATCTGTTTGAACATGGAAATATCTGCACCGACATCTGTAAGAACATATAAATATCTACAACGCCACCTGTATTAAGATGGAGATATCTACACCGCTATCTGTATAAACATGGAAATATCTACACCGCTATGTGTATAAACATGCAAATATCTACACCGCTACCTGTAGAAACATGGAAATATCTACACCGCTACCTGTATAAACATGGAAATATCAGCACCGCTATCGGTATGAACATGGAAATATCTACACCGCCATCTGTATGAACATGGAAATATCTACACAGCCATCTGGATGAACATGGAAATATCTACACCGCTATCTGTATGAACATGGAAATATCAGCACCGCTATCTGTATGAACATGGAAATATCTACACCGCTATTTGTTTGATCATGGAAATATCTACACCGATATCTGTATGAACGTGGAAATATCTTCACCGCCATCTCTATGAACATGGATATATCTACACAGCCATCTGGATGAACAAGGAAATATCAGCACCGCTGTCTGTATGAACATGGAAATAAATACACCGCTATCTGTATGAAGATGGAAATATCTACACCGCTATCTGTTTGAACATGGAAATAGGTACACCGCTATCTGCATGAAAATGGAAATATCTACACAGCTATCCGCATATACATGGAAATATCTACACAGGTATCTCTTTACACATGGAAATAACTACACTGCTATCTCTATAAACATGGAAATATCTACACCGCCATCTGTAAGAACATGGAAATATCTGCACCGCCGTCTGTATGAACATATAAATATCTACACCGCCATCTGTATTAAGATGGAAATACCTACACCACTATCTGTATAAACTTGAAAATATCTACACCGCTATCTGTCTAAACATGGAAATATCTACACCGCTACCTGTATAAACATGGAAATATCAGCACCACTGTCTGTATGAACATGGAAATAGCTACACAGCCATCTGGATGAACATGGAAATATCTACACCACTATCTGTATGAACTTGGAAATAGCTACACCGCTATCTGTAAGAACATGGAAATATCTACACCGCCATCTGTATGAACATGGATATATCTACACAGCCATCTGGATGAACATGGAAATATCTACACCGCTATCTGTATGAACATGGAAATATCTACACCGCCATCTGTATGAACATGGATATATCTACACAGCCATCTGTATAAACATGGAAATATCTACACCGCTATCTGTATGAACATGGAAATATCAACACCGCTATCTGTTTGAACATGGAAATATCTGCACCGCTATCTGCATGAAAATGGAAATATCTACACAGCTATCTGCATATACATGGAAATATCTACACAGCTCTCTCTTTACACATGGAAATAACTACACTGCTATCTCTATAAACATGGAAATATCTGCACCGCCATCTGTATGAACATGGAAATATCTGCACCGCCATCTGTATGAACATATAAATATCTACACCGCCATCTGTATTAAGAAGGAGATATCCTCACTGCTATCTGAATAAACATGGAAATATCTACACCACTATCTGTATGAACATGGAAATATCTACACCGCCGTCTGTATTAAGAAGGAGATAACTACACGGCTACCTGTATAAACATGGAAATATCTACACCGCTATCTGTATGAGCATGGAAATATCTACACCGCTATCTGTATAAACACGGAAGTATGTACACCGATACCTGTATAAACATGGAAGTATCAGCACCACTATGTGTATGAACATGGCAATATCTACACGGCTATCTGTATGAACATGGAAATATCTACACCGCTATCTGTATGAACATGGAAATATCTTCACCGCCATCTGTATGAACATGGATATATCTACACAGCCATCTGGATGAAGATGGAAATATCTACACCGCTATCTGTATGAACATGGAAATATCTACACCGCTATCTGCATGAAAATGGAAATATCTACACAGCTATCTGCATATTCATGGAAATATCTACACAGCTATCTCTTTACACATGGAAATAACTACACCGCTATCTCTATAAACATGGAAATATCTACACCACCATCTGTATGAACATGGAAATATCTCCACCGCCATCTGTATGAACATATAAATATCTACACCGCCATCTGTATGAAGAAGGAGATATCTACACCGCTATCTGTATAAACATGGAAATATCTACACCGCTATCTGTATGAACAGGGAAATATCTACACCGCTGTCTGTATAAACACGGAAATATGTACACCGCTACCTGTATAAACATGGAAGTATCAGCACCACTATCGGTATAAACATGGCAATATCTACACGGCTATCTGTATGAACATGGAAATATCTATACCGCTACCTGTATGAAAATGGAAATATCTTCACCGCCATCTGTATGAACATGGATATATCTACACAGCCATCTGGATGAACATGGAAATATCTACACCGCTATCTGTATGAACATGGAAATATCTACTCCGCTATCTGTATGAACATGGAAATATCTACACAGCCATCTGGATGAACACGGAAATATCTACACCGCTATCTGTATGAACATGGAAATACATACACCGCTATCTGTATGAACATGGAAATATCTACACCGCTATCTGTATGAACATGGAAATATCTTCACCGCCATCTGTATGAACATGGATATATCTACACAGCCATCTGGATGAACATGGAAATATCCGCACCGATATCTGTATGAACATGGAAATATCTACAACGCTATCTGTATGAACATGGATATATCTACACAGCCATCTGGATGAACATGGAAATATCTACACCACTATCTGTGTAAACATGCATCCATCTTCACCGCTATCTGTATAAACATGGAAATATCTACACCGCTATCTTTATGAACATGGAAATATCTACACCGCTAACTGTTTGAACAGGGAAATATATACACCGCTATCTGCATGAAAATGGAAATATCTACCCAGATATCTGCATATACATGGAAATGTCTACACAGCTATCTCTTTACACATGGAAATAACTACACCGCTATCTGTATGAACATGGAGATATCTACACCGCTATCTGTATGAACATGGAAATATCTACACCGCCATCTGTATGAACATATAAATATCTTCACCGCCATCTGTATTAAGATGGAGATATCTACACCGCTATCTGTATAAACATGGAAATATCTACACCGCTATCTGTATAAACATGGAAATATCTAAACCGCTATGTGTATAAGCATGGAAATATCTACACCGCTATCTGTATAAACATGGAAATATCTACACCGCTACCTGTATAAACATGGAAATATCAGCACCGCTATCGGTATGAACATGGATATATCTACACAGAAATCTGTATGAACATGGAAATATCTAATCCGCTATCTGTATGATCATGGAAATATCTACACCGCTATCTGTATGAACATGGAAATATCTTCACCGCCATCTGTATGAACATGGATATGTCTCCACAGCCAACTGGATGAACATGGAAATATCTACACCACTATCTGTATGAACATGGATATATCTACACAGCCATCTGGAGGAACATGGAAATATCTACACTGCAATCTGTATGAACATGGAAATATCTACACCGCTATCTGTATGTACATGGAAATATCTACACTGCCATCTGGATGAACATGGAAATATCAACACCGCTATCTGTATGAACATGGAAATACATACACCGCTATCTGTATGAACATGGAAATATCTACACCGCTATCTGTATGAACATGGAAATATCTACACCGCTATCTGTATGAACATGGAAATATCTTCCCCGCCATCTGTATGAACATGGATATATCTACACAGCCATCTGGATGAACATGGAAATATCTACAACGCTATCTGTATGAACATGGATATATCTACACAGCCATCTGGATGAACATGGAAATATCTACACCGCTATCTGTGAAAACATGCATACATCTTCACCGCTATCTGTATAAACATGGAAATATCTACCCCGCTATCTTTATGAACATGGAAATATGTACACCGCTACCTGTATAAACATGGTAGTATCAGCACCGCTAACGGTATGAACATGGCAATATCTACACGGTTATCTGTATGAACATGGAAATATCTACACCGCTATCTGTATGAACATGGAAATATCTTCACCGCCATCTGTATGAACATGGATATATCTACACAGCCACCTGGATGAACATGGAAATATCTACACCGCTATCTGTACGAACATGGAAATATCTACACCGCTCTCTGGGTAAACATGCATACATCTTCACCGCTATCTGTATAAACATGGAAATAACTACACCGCTCACTGTATGAACATGGAAATATCTACACCGCTATCTGTTTGAACATGGAAATATCTAAACCGCTATCTGCATGAAAATGGAAATATCTCCACAGCTATCTGCATATACATGGAAATATCTACACAGCTATCTCTTTACACACGGAAATAACTACACCGCTATCTCTATAAACATGGAAATATCTACACCGCTATCTGTATGAACATGGAAATATCTGCACCGCTAACTGTATAAAAATGGAAATATCAGCACCGCTATCTGTATGAACATGGAAATAGCTACAAAGCCATCACGATAAACATGGAAATATCTACACCGCTATCTGTATGAACATGGAAATAGCTACACCGCTATCTGTATGAACATGGAAATATCTTCACCGCCATCTGTATGAACATGGATATATCTACACAGCCATCTGGATGAACAAGGAAATATCAGCACCGCTGTCTGTATGAACATGGAAATATCTACACCGCTATCTGTATGAAGATGGAAATATCTACACCGCTATCTGTATGTACATGGAAATATCTTCACCGCCATCTGTATGAAAATAGATATATCTACACAGCCATCTGGATGAACATGGAAATATCTACACCGCTATCTGCATGAACATGAAAATATCTACACTGCTGTCTGTGTAAACGTGAAAACATCTTCACCGCTATCTGTATAAACATGGAAATAACAACACTGCTATCTGTATGAACATGGAAATATCTACACCGCTATCTGTTTGAACATGGAAATATCTACACCGCTATCTGCATGAAAATGGAAATATCTACACAGCTATCTGCATATACATGGAAATATCTATACAGCTATCTCTTTACACATGGAAATAACTACACCGCTATCTCTATAAACATGGTAATATCTACACCGCCATCTGTATGAACATGGAAATATCTACACAGCCATCTGGATGAACATGGAAATATCTACACCGCTATCTGTATGAACATGGAAATATCAGCACCGCTATCTGTATGAACATGGGAATATCTACACCGCTATTTGTTTGATCATGGAAATATCTACACCGATATCTGTATGAACGTGGAAATATCTTCACCGCCATCTCTATGAACATGGATATATCTACACAGCCATCTGGATGAACAAGGAAATATCAGCACCGCTGTCTGTATGAACATGGAAATAAATACACCGCTATCTGTATGAAGATGGAAATATCTACACCGCTATCTGTTTGAACATGGAAATAGGTACACCGCTATCTGCATGAAAATGGAAATATCTACACAGCTATCCGCATATACATGGAAATATCTACACAGGTATCTCTTTACACATGGAAATAGCTACACTGCTATCTCTATAAACATGGAAATATCTACACCGCCATCTGTAAGAACATGGAAATATCTGCACCGCCGTCTGTATGAACATATAAATATCTACACCGCCATCTGTATTAAGATGGAAATACCTACACCACTATCTGTATAAACTTGAAAATATCTACACCGCTATCTGTCTAAACATGGAAATATCTACACCGCTACCTGTATAAACATGGAAATATCAGCACCACTGTCTGTATGAACATGGAAATAGCTACACAGCCATCTGGATGAACATGGAAATATCTACACCACTATCTGTATGAACTTGGAAATAGCTACACCGCTATCTGTAAGAACATGGAAATATCTACACCGCCATCTGTATGAACATGGATATATCTACACAGCCATCTGGATGAACATGGAAATATCTACACCGCTATCTGTATGAACATGGAAATATCTACACCGCCATCTGTATGAACATGGATATATCTACACAGCCATCTGAATAAACATGGAAATATCTACACCGCTATCTGTATGAACATGGAAATATCAACACCGCTATCTGTTTGAACATGGAAATATCTGCACCGCTATCTGCATGAAAATGGAAATATCTACACAGCTATCTGCATATACATGGAAATATCTACACAGCTATCTCTTTACACATGGAAATAACTACACTGCTATCTCTATAAACATGGAAATATCTGCACCGCCATCTGTATGAACATGAAAATATCTGCACCGCCATCTGTATGAACATATAAATATCTACACCGCCATCTGTATTAAGAAGGAGATATCCTCACTGCTATCTGAATAAACATGGAAATATCTACACCACTATCTGTATGAACATGGAAATATCTACACCGCCGTCTGTATTAAGAAGGAGATAACTACACGGCTACCTGTATAAACATGGAAATATCTACACCGCTATCTGTATGAGCATGGAAATATCTACACCGCTATCTGTATAAACACGGAAGTATGTACACCGATACCTGTATAAACATGGAAGTATCAGCACCACTATGTGTATGAACATGGCAATATCTACACGGCTATCTGTATGAACATGGAAATATCTACACCGCTATCTGTATGAACATGGAAATATCTTCACCGCCATCTGTATGAACATGGATATATCTACACAGCCATCTGGATGAACATGGAAATATCTACACCGCTATCTGTATGAACATGGAAATATCTACACCGCTATCTGCATGAAAATGGAAATAAATACACAGCTATCTGCATATTCATGGAAATATCTACACAGCTATCTCTTTACACATGGAAATAACTACACCGCTATCTCTATAAACATGGAAATATCTACACCACCATCTGTATGAACATGGAAATATCTCCACCGCCATCTGTATGAACATATAAATATCTACACCGCCATCTGTATGAAGAAGGAGATATCTACACCGCTATCTGTATAAACATGGAAATACCTACACCGCTATCTGTATGAACAGGGAAATATCTACACCGCTGTCTGTATAAACACGGAAATATGTACACCGCTACCTGTATAAACATGGAAGTATCAGCACCACTATCGGTATAAACATGGCAATATCTACACGGCTATCTGTATGAACATGGAAATATCTATACCGCTACCTGTATGAAAATGGAAATATCTTCACCGCCATCTGTATGAACATGGATATATCTACACAGCCATCTGGATGAACATGGAAATATCTACACCGCTATCTGTATGAACATGGAAATATCTACTCCGCTATCTGTATGAACTTGGAAATATCTACACAGCCATCTGGATGAACACGGAAATATCTACACCACTATCTGTATGAACATGGAAATACATACACCGCTATCTGTATGAACATGGAAATATCTACACCGCTATCTGTATGAACATGGAAATATCTTCACCGCCATCTGTATGAACATGGATATATCTACACAGCCATCTGGATGAACATGGAAATATCCGCACCGCTATCTGTATGAACATGGAAATATCTACAACGCTATCTGTATGAACATGGATATATCTACACAGCCATCTGGATGAACATGGAAATATCTACACCACTATCTGTGTAAACATGCATCCATCTTCACCGCTATCTGTATAAACATGGAAATATCTACACCGCTATCTTTATGAACATGGAAATATCTACACCGCTAACTGTTTGAACAGGGAAATATATACACCGCTATCTGCATGAAAATGGAAATATCTACCCAGATATCTGCATATACATGGAAATGTCTACACAGCTATCTCTTTACACATGGAAATAACTACACCGCTATCTGTATGAACATGGAGATATCTACACCGCTATCTGTATGAACATGGAAATATCTACACCGCCATCTGTATGAACATATAAATATCTTCACCGCCATCTGTATTAAGATGGAGATATCTACACCGCTATCTGTATAAACATGGAAATATCTACACCGCTATCTGTATAAACATGGAAATATCTAAACCGCTATGTGTATAAGCATGGAAATATCTACACCGCTATCTGTATAAACATGGAAATATCTACACCGCTACCTGTATAAACATGGAAATATCAGCACCGCTATCGGTATGAACATGGATATATCTACACAGAAATCTGTATGAACATGGAAATATCTACCCCGCTATCTGTATGATCATGGAAATATCTACACCGCTATCTGTATGAACATGGAAATATCTTCACCGCCATCTGTATGAACATGGATATGTCTCCACAGCCAACTGGATGAACATGGAAATATCTACACCACTATCTGTATGAACATGGATATATCTACACAGCCATCTGGAGGAACATGGAAATATCTACACTGCAATCTGTATGAACATGGAAATATCTACACCGCTATCTGTATGTACATGGAAATATCTACACTGCCATCTTGATGAACATGGAAATATCAACACCGCTATCTGTATGAACATGGAAATACATACACCGCTATCTGTATGAACATGGAAATATCTACACCGCTATCTGTATGAACATGGAAATATCTACACCGCTATCTGTATGAACATGGAAATATCTTCCCCGCCATCTGTATGAACATGGATATATCTACACAGCCATCTGGATGAACATGGAAATATCTACAACGCTATCTGTATGAACATGGATATATCTACACAGCCATCTGGATGAACATGGAAATATCTACACCGCTATCTGTGAAAACATGCATACATCTTCACCGCTATCTGTATAAACAGGAAAATGTCTACCCCGCTATCTTTATGAACATGGAAATATGTACACCGCTACCTGTATAAACATGGAAGTATCAGCACCGCTATCGGTATGAACATGGCAATATCTACACGGTTATCTGTATGAACATGGAAATATCTACACCGCTATCTGTATGAACATGGAAATATCTTCACCGCCATCTGTATGAACATGGATATATCTACACAGCCACCTGGATGAACATGGAAATATCTAAACCGCTATCTGTACGAACATGGAAATATCTACACCGCTCTCTGTGTAAACATGCATACATCTTCACCGCTATCTGTATAAACATGGAAATAACTACACCGCTCACTGTATGAACATGGAAATATCTACACCGCTATCTGTTTGAACATGGAAATATCTAAACCGCTATCTGCATGAAAATGGAAATATCTCCACAGCTATCTGCATATACATGGAAATATCTACACAGCTATCTCTTTACACACGGAAATAACTACACCGCTATCTCTATAAACATGGAAATATCTACACCGCTATCTGTATGAACATGGAAATATCTGCACCGCCATCTGTATGAACATATAAATATCTACACCGCCATCTGTATTAAGATGGAGATATCTACACCGCTATCTGAATAAACTTGGAAATATCTACACCGCTATCTGTATAAACATGGAAATATCTACACCGCTTTCTGTATAAACATGGAAATATCTACACCGCTAACTGTATAAAAATGGAAATATCAGCACCGCTATCTGTATGAACATGGAAATAGCTACAAAGCCATCAGGATAAACATGGAAATATCTACACCTCTATCTGTATGAACATGGAAATAGCTACACCGCTATCTGTATGAACATGGAAATATCTTCACCGCCATCTGTATGAACATGGATATATCTACATAGCCATCTGGATGAACACGGAAATACCTACACCGCTATCTCTATGAACATGGAAATAGCTTCACTGCTATCTGTATGAACATGGAAATATCTACACCGCTATCTGTATGAACATGGAAATATCTACATCGCTATCTGTATAAACATGGAAATATCTACACCGCTACCTGTATAAACATGGAAATATCAGCACCGCTATCTGAATGAATATGGAAATATCTACAGCGTAATCTGCATGAACTTGGAAATATATACACCAATATCAGTATGAACATGGAAATATCTTCACCGCCATGTGTATGAACATAGATATATCTACACAGCCATCTGGATGAACAAGGAAATATCAGCACCGCTGTCTGTATGAACATGGAAATATCTACAGCGCTATCTGTTTCAACATGGAAATATCTACACCGCTATCTGTATGAACTTTTAAATATCTTCACCGCCATTTGTATGAACATGGATATATCTACACAGCCATCTGGATGAACATGGAAATATCTACACCGCTATCTGTATGAACATGGAAATATCTACACAGCTATCTGTGTAAACATGCATACATCTTCACCGCTATCTTTATAAACATGGAAATATCTACAATGCTATCTGTATGAACACGGAAATATCTACACCGCTATCTGTTTGAACATGGAAATATCTACACCGCTATCTGCATGAAAATGGAAATATGTACACAGCTATCTGCTTATACATGGAAATATCTATACAGCTATCTCTTTCCACATGAAAATAACTACTCCGCTATCTCTATAAACATGGAAATATCTACACCGCCATCTGTATGAACATGGAAATATCTGCACCGCCATCTGTATGAACATATAAATATCTACTCCGCCATCTGTATTAAGATGGAGATATCTACACCGCTATCTGTATGAACATGGAAATACCTACACCGCAATCTGTATGAACATGGAAATATCTTCACCGCCATCTGTATGAACATGGATATATGTACACAGCCATGTGGATGAACATGGAAATATCTGCACCGCTATCTGTATGAACATGGAAATATCTACACCGCTATCTGTATGAACATGGATACATCTACACAGCCATCTGGATGAACATGGAAATATCTACACCGCTATCTGTGCAAACATGCATACATCTTCACCGCTATCTGGATAAACATGGAAATATCTACACCGCTAACTGTTTGAACAGGGAAATATATACACCGCTATCTGCATGAAAATGGAAATATCTACACAGCTATCTGCATATACATGGAAATATCTACACAGCTATATCTCTACACACGGAAATAACTACACCGCTATCTGTATGAACATGGAAATATCTACACCGCCATCTGTATGAACATGGAAATATCTGCACCGCCATCTGAATGAACATATAAATATCTACACCGCCATCTGTATTAAGAAGGAGATATCTACACCGCTATCTGTATAAACATGGAAATATCTACACCGCTATGTGTATAAACATGGAAATATCTACACCGCTATCTGTATAAACATGGAAATGTCTACACCGCTACCTGTATAAACATGGAAATATCAGCACCGCTATCAGTATGAACATGGAAATATCTACACCGCCATCTGTATGAACATGGAAATATCTTCACCGCCATCTGTATGAACATGGAAATATCTGCACCGCCATCTGTATGAACATATAAATATCTACACCGCCATCTGTATTAAGATGGAGATATCTACACCGCTATCTGTATAAACATGGAAATATCTACACTGCTATATGTATAAGCATGGAAATATCTACACCGCTACCTGTATAAACATGGAAATATCTACACCGCTACCCGTATAAACATGGAAATATCAGCACCGCTATCTGTATGAACATGGAAATATCTGCACCGCTATATGTATGAACATGGAAATATCTACACCGCTATCTGTGTAAACATCATGGAAATATCTACACTGCTATCTTTATGAACGTGGAAATATCTACACCGCTAACTGTTTGAACAGGGAAATATATACACCGCTATCTGCATGAAAATGGAAATATCTACCCCGCTATCTGTATGAACATGGAAATACATACACCGCTATCTGTATGAACATGGAAATATCTACACCGCTATCTGTATGAACATGGAAATATCTACACCGCTATCTGTATGAACATAGAAATATCTTCACCGCCATCTGTATGAACATGGATACATCTACACAGCCATCTGGATGAACATGGAAATATCTGCACCGCTATGTGTATGAACATGGAAATATCTACACCGCTACCTGTATAAACATGGAAAGATCAGCACCGCTATCAGTATGAACATGGAAATATCTAGACCGCCATCTGTATGAACATGGAAATATCTTCACCGCCATGTGTTTGAACATGGAAATATCTGCACCGACATCTGTATGAACATATAAATATCTACAACGCCATCTGTATTAAGATGGAGATATCTACACCGCTATCTGTAGAAACATGGAAATATCTACACCGCTATGTGTATAAACATGCAAATATCTACACCGCTACCTGTATAAACATGGAAATATCTACACCGCTACCTGTATAAACATGGAAATATCAGCACCGCTATCGGTATGAACATGGAAATATCTACACCGCCATCTGTATGAACATGGAAATATCTACACAGCCATCTGGATGAACATGGAAATATCTACACAGCCATCTGGATGAACATGGAAATATCTACACCGCTATCTGTATGAACATGGAAATATCTACACAGCCATCTGGATGAACATGGAAATATCTACACCGCTATCTGTATTAACATGGAAATATCAACACCGCTATCTGTTTGAACATGGAAATATCTGCACCGCTATCTGCATGAAAATGGAAATATCTACACAGCTATCTGCATATACATGGAAATATCTACACAGCTATCTCTTTACACATGGAAATAACTACACTGCTATCTCTATAAACATGGAAATATCTGCACCGCCATCTGTATGAACATGGAAATATCTGCACCGCCATCTGTATGAACATATAAATATCTACACCGCCATCTGTATTAAGAAGGAGATATCCTCACTGCTATCTGAATAAACATGGAAATATCTACACCACTATCTGTATGAACATGGAAATATCTACACCGCCGTCTGTATTAAGAAGGAGATAACTACACGGCTACCTGTATAAACATGGAAATATCTACACCGCTATCTGTATGAGCATGGAAATATCTACACCGCTATCTGTATAAACACGGAAGTATGTACACCGATACCTGTATAAACATGGAAGTATCAGCACCACTATGTGTATGAACATGGCAATATCTACACGGCTATCTGTATGAACATGGAAATATCTACACCGCTATCTGTATGAACATGGAAATATCTTCACCGCCATCTGTATGAACATGGATATATCTACACAGCCATCTGGATGAACATGGAAATATCTACACCGCTATCTGTATGAACATGGAAATATCTACACCGCTATCTGCATGAAAATGGAAATATCTACACAGCTATCTGCATATTCATGGAAATATCTACACAGCTATCTCTTTACACATGGAAATAACTACACCGCTATCTCTATAAACATGGAAATATCTACACCACCATCTGTATGAACATGGAAATATCTCCACCGCCATCTGTATGAACATATAAATATCTACACCGCCATCTGTATGAAGAAGGAGATATCTACACCGCTATCTGTATAAACATGGAAATACCTACACCGCTATCTGTATGAACAGGGAAATATCTACACCGCTGTCTGTATAAACACGGAAATATGTACACCGCTACCTGTATAAACATGGAAGTATCAGCACCACTATCGGTATAAACATGGCAATATCTACACGGCTATCTGTATGAACATGGAAATATCTATACCGCTACCTGTATGAAAATGGAAATATCTTCACCGCCATCTGTATGAACATGGATATATCTACACAGCCATCTGGATGAACATGGAAATATCTACACCGCTATCTGTATGAACATGGAAATATCTACTCCGCTATCTGTATGAACTTGGAAATATCTACACAGCCATCTGGATGAACACGGAAATATCTACACCACTATCTGTATGAACATGGAAATACATACACCGCTATCTGTATGAACATGGAAATATCTACACCGCTATCTGTATGAACATGGAAATATCTTCACCGCCATCTGTATGAACATGGATATATCTACACAGCCATCTGGATGAACATGGAAATATCCGCACCGCTATCTGTATGAACATGGAAATATCTACAACGCTATCTGTATGAACATGGATATATCTACACAGCCATCTGGATGAACATGGAAATATCTACACCACTATCTGTGTAAACATGCATCCATCTTCACCGCTATCTGTATAAACATGGAAATATCTACACCGCTATCTTTATGAACATGGAAATATCTACACCGCTAACTGTTTGAACAGGGAAATATATACACCGCTATCTGCATGAAAATGGAAATATCTACCCAGATATCTGCATATACATGGAAATGTCTACACAGCTATCTCTTTACACATGGAAATAACTACACCGCTATCTGTATGAACATGGAGATATCTACACCGCTATCTGTATGAACATGGAAATATCTACACCGCCATCTGTATGAACATATAAATATCTTCACCGCCATCTGTATTAAGATGGAGATATCTACACCGCTATCTGTATAAACATGGAAATATCTACACCGCTATCTGTATAAACATGGAAATATCTAAACCGCTATGTGTATAAGCATGGAAATATCTACACCGCTATCTGTATAAACATGGAAATATCTACACCGCTACCTGTATAAACATGGAAATATCAGCACCGCTATCGGTATGAACATGGATATATCTACACAGAAATCTGTATGAACATGGAAATATCTACCCCGCTATCTGTATGATCATGGAAATATCTACACCGCTATCTGTATGAACATGGAAATATCTTCACCGCCATCTGTATGAACATGGATATGTCTCCACAGCCAACTGGATGAACATGGAAATATCTACACCACTATCTGTATGAACATGGATATATCTACACAGCCATCTGGAGGAACATGGAAATATCTACACTGCAATCTGTATGAACATGGAAATATCTACACCGCTATCTGTATGTACATGGAAATATCTACACTGCCATCTTGATGAACATGGAAATATCAACACCGCTATCTGTATGAACATGGAAATACATACACCGCTATCTGTATGAACATGGAAATATCTACACCGCTATCTGTATGAACATGGAAATATCTACACCGCTATCTGTATGAACATGGAAATATCTTCCCCGCCATCTGTATGAACATGGATATATCTACACAGCCATCTGGATGAACATGGAAATATCTACAACGCTATCTGTATGAACATGGATATATCTACACAGCCATCTGGATGAACATGGAAATATCTACACCGCTATCTGTGAAAACATGCATACATCTTCACCGCTATCTGTATAAACAGGAAAATGTCTACCCCGCTATCTTTATGAACATGGAAATATGTACACCGCTACCTGTATAAACATGGAAGTATCAGCACCGCTATCGGTATGAACATGGCAATATCTACACGGTTATCTGTATGAACATGGAAATATCTACACCGCTATCTGTATGAACATGGAAATATCTTCACCGCCATCTGTATGAACATGGACATATCTACACAGCCACCTGGATGAACATGGAAATATCTAAACCGCTATCTGTACGAACATGGAAATATCTACACCGCTCTCTGTGTAAACATGCATACATCTTCACCGCTATCTGTATAAACATGGAAATAACTACACCGCTCACTGTATGAACATGGAAATATCTACACCGCTATCTGTTTGAACATGGAAATATCTAAACCGCTATCTGCATGAAAATGGAAATATCTCCACAGCTATCTGCATATACATGGAAATATCTACACAGCTATCTCTTTACACACGGAAATAACTACACCGCTATCTCTATAAACATGGAAATATCTACACCGCTATCTGTATGAACATGGAAATATCTGCACCGCCATCTGTATGAACATATAAATATCTACACCGCCATCTGTATTAAGATGGAGATATCTACACCGCTATCTGAATAAACTTGGAAATATCTACACCGCTATCTGTATAAACATGGAAATATCTACACCGCTTTCTGTATAAACATGGAAATATCTACACCGCTAACTGTATAAAAATGGAAATATCAGCACCGCTATCTGTATGAACATGGAAATAGCTACAAAGCCATCAGGATAAACATGGAAATATCTACACCGCTATCTGTATGAACATGGAAATAGCTACACCGCTATCTGTATGAACATGGAAATATCTTCACCGCCATCTGTATGAACATGGATATATCTACATAGCCATCTGGATGAACACGGAAATACCTACACCGCTATCTCTATGAACATGGAAATAGCTTCACTGCTATCTGTATGAACATGGAAATATCTACACCGCTATCTGTATGAACATGGAAATATCTACATCGCTATCTGTATAAACATGGAAATATCTACACCGCTACCTGTATAAACATGGAAATATCAGCACCGCTATCTGAATGAATATGGAAATATCTACAGCGTAATCTGCATGAACTTGGAAATATATACACCAATATCAGTATGAACATGGAAATATCTTCACCGCCATGTGTATGAACATAGATATATCTACACAGCCATCTGGATGAACAAGGAAATATCAGCACCGCTGTCTGTATGAACATGGAAATATCTACAGCGCTATCTGTTTCAACATGGAAATATCTACACCGCTATCTGTATGAACTTTTAAATATCTTCACCGCCATTTGTATGAACATGGATATATCTACACAGCCATCTGGATGAACATGGAAATATCTACACCGCTATCTGTATGAACATGGAAATATCTACACAGCTATCTGTGTAAACATGCATACATCTTCACCGCTATCTTTATAAACATGGAAATATCTACAATGCTATCTGTATGAACACGAAAATATCTACACCGCTATCTGTTTGAACATGGAAATATCTACACCGCTATCTGCATGAAAATGGAAATATGTACACAGCTATCTGCTTATACATGGAAATATCTATACAGCTATCTCTTTCCACATGAAAATAACTACTCCGCTATCTCTATAAACATGGAAATATCTACACCGCCATCTGTATGAACATGGAAATATCTGCACCGCCATCTGTATGAACATATAAATATCTACACCGCCATCTGTATTAAGATGGAGATATCTACACCGCTATCTGTATGAACATGGAAATACCTACACCGCAATCTGTATGAACATGGAAATATCTTCACCGCCATCTGTATGAACATGGATATATGTACACAGCCATGTGGATGAACATGGAAATATCTGCACTGCTATCTGTATGAACATGGAAATATCTACACCGCTATCTGTATGAACATGGATACATCTACACAGCCATCTGGATGAACATGGAAATATCTACACCGCTATCTGTGCAAACATGCATACATCTTCACCGCTATCTGGATAAACATGGAAATATCTACACCGCTAACTGTTTGAACAGGGAAATATATACACCGCTATCTGCATGAAAATGGAAATATCTACACAGCTATCTGCATATACATGGAAATATCTACACAGCTATATCTCTACACACGGAAATAACTACACCGCTATCTGTATGAACATGGAAATATCTACACCGCCATCTGTATGAACATGGAAATATCTGCACCGCCATCTGAATGAACATATAAATATCTACACCGCCATCTGTATTAAGAAGGAGATATCTACACCGCTATCTGTATAAACATGGAAATATCTACACCGCTATGTGTATAAACATGGAAATATCTACACCGCTATCTGTATAAACATGGAAATGTCTACACCGCTACCTGTATAAACATGGAAATATCAGCACCGCTATCAGTATGAACATGGAAATATCTACACCGCCATCTGTATGAACATGGAAATATCTTCAACGCCATCTGTATGAACATGGAAATATCTGCACCGCCATCTGTATGAACATATAAATATCTACACCGCCATCTGTATTAAGATGGAGATATCTACACCGCTATCTGTATAAACATGGAAATATCTACACTGCTATATGTATAAGCATGGAAATATCTACACCGCTACCTGTATAAACATGGAAATATCTACACCGCTACCCGTATAAACATGGAAATATCAGCACCGCTATCTGTATGAACATGGAAATATCTGCACCGCTATATGTATGAACATGGAAATATCTACACCGCTATCTGTGTAAACATCATGGAAATATCTACACTGCTATCTTTATGAACGTGGAAATATCTACACCGCTAACTGTTTGAACAGGGAAATATATACACCGCTATCTGCATGAAAATGGAAATATCTACCCAGCTATCTGTATGAACTTGGAAATACATACACCGCTATCTGTATGAACATGGAAATATCTACACCGCTATCTGTATGAACATGGAAATATCTACACCGCTATCTGTATGAACATAGAAATATCTTCACCGCCATCTGTATGAACATGGATACATCTACACAGCCATCTGGATGAACATGGAAATATCTGCACCGCTATGTGTATGAACATGGAAATATCTACACCGCTACCTGTATAAACATGGAAAGATCAGCACCGCTATCAGTATGAACATGGAAATATCTAGACCGCCATCTGTATGAACATGGAAATATCTTCACCGCCATGTGTTTGAACATGGAAATATCTGCACCGACATCTGTATGAACATATAAATATCTACAACGCCATCTGTATTAAGATGGAGATATCTACACCGCTATCTGTAGAAACATGGAAATATCTACACCGCTATGTGTATAAACATGCAAATATCTACACCGCTACCTGTATAAACATGGAAATATCTACACCGCTACCTGTATAAACATGGAAATATCAGCACCGCTATCGGTATGAACATGGAAATATCTACACCGCCATCTGTATGAACATGGAAATATCTACACAGCCATCTGGATGAACATGGAAATATCTACACAGCCATCTGGATGAACATGGAAATATCTACACCGCTATCTGTATGAACATGGAAATATCTACACAGCCATCTGGATGAACATGGAAATATCTACACCGCTATCTGTATGAACATGGAAATACATACACCGGTATCTGTATGAACATGGAAATATCTACACCGCTATCTGTATGAACATGGAAATATCTACACCGCTATCTGTATGAACATGGAAATATCCTCACCGCCATCTGTATGAACATGGATATATCTACACAGCCATCCGGATGAACATGGAAATATCTACACCGCTATCTGTGTAAACATGCATACATCTTCACCGCTCTCAGTATAAACATGGAAATATCTACACCGCTATCTTTATGAACATGGAAATAGCTACACTGCTATCTGTTTGAACAGGGAAATATATACACCGCTATCTGCATGAAAATGGAAATATCTACACAGCTATCTGCATATACATGGAAATATCTACACAGCTATCTCTTTTCACATGGAAATAACTACACCGCTATCTGTATGAACATGGAAATATCTACACCGCCATCAGTATGAACATGGAAATATCTGCACCGCCATCTGTATGAACATATAAATATCTACACCGCCGTCTGTATTAAGATGGAGATATCTACTCCGCTATCTGCATAAACATGGAAATATCTACACCGCTATCTGTATAAACATGGAAATATCTACACCGCTATGTGTATAAACATGTAAATATCTACACCGCTATCTGTATAAAGATGGAAATATCTACACAGCTACCTGTATAAACATGGAAATTTCAGCACCGCTATCGGTATGAACATGGAAATATCTACACCGCCATCAGAATGAACATGGAAATATCTGCACCGCCATCTGTATGAACATATAAATATCTACACCGCCATCTGTATTAAGATGGAGATATCTACTCCGCTATCTGTATAAACATGGAAAAATCTACACCGCTATCTGTATGAACATGGAAATATCAACACCGCTATCTGTATAAACACAGAAATATGTACACCGCTACCTGTATAAACATGGAAGTATCAGCACCGCTATCGGTATGAACATGGCA
The DNA here is from genome assembly GCF_029281585.2 of Gorilla gorilla gorilla. NCBI lineage: Eukaryota > Metazoa > Chordata > Mammalia > Primates > Hominidae > Gorilla > Gorilla gorilla. The sequence goes on along the minus strand of NC_073234.2, from coordinate 153,581,253 downwards.
ATATCTACACAGCTATCTGTATGAACATGGAAATATCTACACCGCTATCTGCATGAACATGGAAATATCTTCACTGCCATCTGTATGAACATGGATATATCTACACAGCCATCTGGATGAACATGGAAATATCTACACCGCTATCTGTATGAACATGGAAATATCTACACCGCTATCTGTATGAACATGGAAATATATACACAGCCATCTGGATGAACATGGAAATGTCTACACCGCTATCTGTATGAACATATAAATATCTACACCGCCATCTGTATTAAGATGGAGATATCTACACCGCTATCTGTATGAACATGGAAATACCTACACCGCAATCTGTATGAACATGGAAATATCTTCACCGCCATCTGTATGAACATGGATATATGTACACAGCCATGTGGATGAACATGGAAATATCTGCACTGCTATCTGTATGAACATGGAAATATCTACACCGCTATCTGTATGAACATGGATACATCTACACAGCCATCTGGATGAACATGGAAATATCTACACCGCTATCTGTGCAAACATGCATACATCTTCACCGCTATCTGGATAAACATGGAAATATCTACACCGCTAACTGTTTGAACAGGGAAATATATACACCGCTATCTGCATGAAAATGGAAATATCTACACAGCTATCTGCATATACATGGAAATATCTACACAGCTATATCTCTACACACGGAAATAACTACACCGCTATCTGTATGAACATGGAAATATCTACACCGCCATCTGTATGAACATGGAAATATCTGCACCGCCATCTGAATGAACATATAAATATCTACACCGCCATCTGTATTAAGAAGGAGATATCTACACCGCTATCTGTATAAACATGGAAATATCTACACCGCTATGTGTATAAACATGGAAATATCTACACCGCTATCTGTATAAACATGGAAATGTCTACACCGCTACCTGTATAAACATGGAAATATCAGCACCGCTATCAGTATGAACATGGAAATATCTACACCGCCATCTGTATGAACATGGAAATATCTTCAACGCCATCTGTATGAACATGGAAATATCTGCACCGCCATCTGTATGAACATATAAATATCTACACCGCCATCTGTATTAAGATGGAGATATCTACACCGCTATCTGTATAAACATGGAAATATCTACACTGCTATATGTATAAGCATGGAAATATCTACACCGCTACCTGTATAAACATGGAAATATCTACACCGCTACCCGTATAAACATGGAAATATCAGCACCGCTATCTGTATGAACATGGAAATATCTGCACCGCTATATGTATGAACATGGAAATATCTACACCGCTATCTGTGTAAACATCATGGAAATATCTACACTGCTATCTTTATGAACGTGGAAATATCTACACCGCTAACTGTTTGAACAGGGAAATATATACACCGCTATCTGCATGAAAATGGAAATATCTACCCAGCTATCTGTATGAACTTGGAAATACATACACCGCTATCTGTATGAACATGGAAATATCTACACCGCTATCTGTATGAACATGGAAATATCTACACCGCTATCTGTATGAACATAGAAATATCTTCACCGCCATCTGTATGAACATGGATACATCTACACAGCCATCTGGATGAACATGGAAATATCTGCACCGCTATGTGTATGAACATGGAAATATCTACACCGCTACCTGTATAAACATGGAAAGATCAGCACCGCTATCAGTATGAACATGGAAATATCTAGACCGCCATCTGTATGAACATGGAAATATCTTCACCGCCATGTGTTTGAACATGGAAATATCTGCACCGACATCTGTATGAACATATAAATATCTACAACGCCATCTGTATTAAGATGGAGATATCTACACCGCTATCTGTAGAAACATGGAAATATCTACACCGCTATGTGTATAAACATGCAAATATCTACACCGCTACCTGTATAAACATGGAAATATCTACACCGCTACCTGTATAAACATGGAAATATCAGCACCGCTATCGGTATGAACATGGAAATATCTACACCGCCATCTGTATGAACATGGAAATATCTACACAGCCATCTGGATGAACATGGAAATATCTACACAGCCATCTGGATGAACATGGAAATATCTACACCGCTATCTGTATGAACATGGAAATATCTACACAGCCATCTGGATGAACATGGAAATATCTACACCGCTATCTGTATGAACATGGAAATACATACACCGGTATCTGTATGAACATGGAAATATCTACACCGCTATCTGTATGAACATGGAAATATCTACACCGCTATCTGTATGAACATGGAAATATCCTCACCGCCATCTGTATGAACATGGATATATCTACACAGCCATCCGGATGAACATGGAAATATCTACACCGCTATCTGTGTAAACATGCATACATCTTCACCGCTCTCAGTATAAACATGGAAATATCTACACCGCTATCTTTATGAACATGGAAATAGCTACACTGCTATCTGTTTGAACATGGAAATATCTACACCGCTATCTGTATGAAGATGGAAATATCTACACCGCTATCTGTATGTACATGGAAATATCTTCACCGCCATCTGTATGAAAATAGATATATATACACAGCCATCTGGATGAACATGGAAATATCTACACCGCTATCTGCATGAACATGGAAATATCTACACTGCTGTCTGTGTAAACGTGCAAACATCTTCACCGCTATCTGTATAAACATGGAAATAACAACACTGCTATCTGTATGAACATGGAAATATCTACACCGCTATCTGTTTGAACATGGAAATATCTACACCGCTATCTGCATGAAAATGGAAATATCTACACAGCTATCTGCATATACATGGAAATATCTATACAGCTATCTCTTTACACATGGAAATAACTACACCGCTATCTCTATAAACATGGTAATATCTACACCGCCATCTGTATGAACATGGAAATATCTTCACCGCCATCTGTTTGAACATATACATATCTACACCGCCATCTGTATTAAGATGGAGATATCTACACCGCTATCTGTATTAACATGGAAATATCTACACCGCTATCTATGTAAACATGGAAATATCTACACCGCTACCTGTATAAACATGGAAATATCAGCACCGCAATCTGTAGGAACATGGAAATATCTACACCGCTATCTGAATGAACATGGAAATATCTACACCACTATCTGTATGAACATGGAAATAGCTACACAGCCATCTGGATGAACATGGAAATATCAGCACCGCTATCTGTATGAACATGGAAATATCTACACCGCTATTTGTATGATCATGGAAATATCTACACCTATATCTGTATGAACATGGAAATATATACACCGCCATCTCTATGAACATGGATATATCTACACAGCCATCAGGATGAACAAGGAAATATCAGCACTGCTGGCTGTATGAACATGGAAATATCTACACCGCTATCTGTATGAAGATGGAAATATCTACACCGCTATCTGTATGTACATGGAAATATCTTCACCGCCATCTGTATGAAAATAGATATATCTACACAGCCATCTGGATGAACATGGAAATATCTACACCGCTATCTGCATGAACATGGAAATATCTACACTGCTGTCTGTGTAAACATGCAAACATCTTCACCGCTATCTGTATAAACATGGAAATAACAACACTGCTATCTGTATGAACATGGAAATATCTACACCGCTATCTGTTTGAACATGGAAATATCTACACCGCTATCTGCATGAAAATGGAAATATCTACACAGCTATCTGCATATACATGGAAATATCTATACAGCTATCTCTTTACACATGGAAATAACTACACCGCTATCTCTATAAACATGGTAATATCTACACCGCCATCTGTATGAACATGGAAATATCTGCACCGCCATCTGTTTGAACATATACATATCTACACCACCATCTGTATTAAGATGGAGATATCTACACCGCTATCTGTATAAACCTGGAAATATCTACACCGCTATCTGTATAAACATGGAAATATCTACACCGCTATCTGTATAAAGATGGAAATATCTACATCGCTACCTGTATAAACATGGAAATATCAGCTCCGCAATCTGTAGGAACATGGAAATATCTACACCGCTATCTGTATGAACATGGAAATATCTACACCACTATCTGTATGAACATGGAAATAGCTACACAGCCATCTGGATGAACATGGAAATATCTACACCGCTATCTGTATGAACATGGATATATCTACACAGCCATCTGGATGAACATGGAAATATCTACACCGCTATCTATAAGAACATGGAAATACATACACCGCTATCTGTATGAACATGGAAATATCTACACCGCTATCTGTATGAACATGGAAATATCTACAGCGCTACCTGTATGAACATGGAAATATCTTCACCGCCATCTGTATGAACATGGATATATCTACACAGCCATCTGGATGAACATGGAAATATCTGCACCGCTATCTGTATGAACATGGAAATATCTACACCGCTATCTGTATGAACATGGAAATATCTGCACCGCTATATGTATGAACATGGAAATATCTACACCGCTATCTGTGTAAACATCATGGAAATATCTACACTGCTATCTTTATGAACGTGGAAATATCTACACCGCTAACTGTTTGAACAGGGAAATATATACACCGCTATCTGCATGAAAATGGAAATATCTACCCCGCTATCTGTATGAACATGGAAATACATACACCGCTATCTGTATGAACATGGAAATATCTACACCGCTATCTGTATGAACATGGAAATATCTACACCGCTATCTGTATGAACATAGAAATATCTTCACCGCCATCTGTATGAACATGGATACATCTACACAGCCATCTGGATGAACATGGAAATATCTGCACCGCTATGTGTATGAACATGGAAATATCTACACCGCTACCTGTATAAACATGGAAAGATCAGCACCGCTATCAGTATGAACATGGAAATATCTAGACCGCCATCTGTATGAACATGGAAATATCTTCACCGCCATGTGTTTGAACATGGAAATATCTGCACCGACATCTGTATGAACATATAAATATCTACAACGCCATCTGTATTAAGATGGAGATATCTACACCGCTATCTGTAGAAACATGGAAATATCTACACCGCTATGTGTATAAACATGCAAATATCTACACCGCTACCTGTATAAACATGGAAATATCTACACCGCTACCTGTATAAACATGGAAATATCAGCACCGCTATCGGTATGAACATGGAAATATCTACACCGCCATCTGTATGAACATGGAAATATCTACACAGCCATCTGGATGAACATGGAAATATCTACACAGCCATCTGGATGAACATGGAAATATCTACACCGCTATCTGTATGAACATGGAAATATCTACACAGCCATCTGGATGAACATGGAAATATCTACACCGCTATCAGTATGAACATGGAAATACATACACCGGTATCTGTATGAACATGGAAATATCTACACCGCTATCTGTATGAACATGGAAATATCTACACCGCTATCTGTATGAACATGGAAATATCCTCACCGCCATCTGTATGAACATGGAAATATCTGCACCGCCATCTGTATGAACATATAAATATCTACACCGCCATCTGTATTAAGATGGAGATATCTACACCGCTATCTGTATAAACATGGAAATATCTACACTGCTATATGTATAAGCATGGAAATATCTACACCGCTACCTGTATAAACATGGAAATATCTACAACGCTACCCGTATAAACATGGAAATATCAGCACCGCTATCGGTATGAACATGGAAATATCTACACCGCCATCTGTATGAACATGGAATTATCTACACAGCCATCTGGATGAACATGGAAATATCTACACCGCTATCTGTATGAACATGGAAATATCTACACCGCTATCTGTATGAACATGGAAATATCTACACAGCCATCTGGATGAACAGGGAAATATCTACACCGCTCTCTGTATGAACATGAAAATTCATACACCGGTATCTGTACGAACATGGAAATATCTACACCGCTATCTGTATGAACATGGATATATCTACACAGCCATCTGGATGAACATGGAAATATCTGCACCGCAATCTGTATGAACGTGGAAATATCTACACCGCTATCAGTATGAACATGGAAATATCTACACCGCTATCTGTATGAACATGGAAATATCTTCACCGCCATCTGTATGAACATGGATATATCTACACAGCCATCTGGATGAACATGGAAATAACTACACCGCTATCTGTGTAAACATGCATACATCTTCACCGCTATCTGTGTAAACATCATGGAAATATCTACACTGCTATCTTTATGAACGTGGAAATATCTACACCGCTAACTGTTTGAACAGGGAAATATATACACCGCTATCTGCATGAAAATGGAAATATCTACACCGCTATCTGTATGAACATGGAAATACATACACCGCTATCTGTATGAACATGGAAATATCTACACCGCTATCTGTATGAACATGGAAATATCTACACCGCTATCTGTATGAACATAGAAATATCTTCACCGCCATCTGTATGAACATGGATATATCTACACAGCCATCTGGATGAACATGGAAATATCTGCACCGCTATGTGTATGAACATGGAAATATCTACACCGCTACCTGTATAAACATGGAAATATCAGCACCGCTATCAGTATGAATATGGAAATATCTACAGCGTAATCTGCATGAACTTGGAAATATATACACCAATATCAGTATGAACATGGAAATATCTTCACCGCCATGTGTATGAACATAGATATATCTACACAGCCATCTGGATGAACAAGGAAATATCAGCACCGCTGTCTGTATGAACATGGAAATATCTACAGCGCTATCTGTTTCAACATGGAAATATCTACACCGCTATCTGTATGAACTTTTAAATATCTTCACCGCCATTTGTATGAACATGGATATATCTACACAGCCATCTGGATGAACATGGAAATATCTACACCGCTATCTGTATGAACATGGAAATATCTACACAGCTATCTGTGTAAACATGCATACATCTTCACCGCTATCTTTATAAACATGGAAATATCTACAATGCTATCTGTATGAACACGGAAATATCTACACCGCTATCTGTTTGAACATGGAAATATCTACACCGCTATCTGCATGAAAATGGAAATATGTACACAGCTATCTGCTTATACATGGAAATATCTATACAGCTATCTCTTTCCACATGAAAATAACTACTCCGCTATCTCTATAAACATGGAAATATCTACACCGCCATCTGTATGAACATGGAAATATCTGCACCGCCATCTGTATGAACATATAAATATCTACACCGCCATCTGTATTAAGATGGAGATATCTACACCGCTATCTGTATGAACATGGAAATACCTACACCGCAATCTGTATGAACATGGAAATATCCTCACCGCCATCTGTATGAACATGGATATATGTACACAGCCATGTGGATGAACATGGAAATATCTGCACCGCTATCTGTATGAACATGGAAATATCTACACCGCTATCTGTATGAACATGGATACATCTACACAGCCATCTGGATGAACATGGAAATATCTACACCGCTATCTGTGCAAACATGCATACATCTTCACCGCTATCTGGATAAACATGGAAATATCTACACCGCTAACTGTTTGAACAGGGAAATATATACACCGCTATCTGCATGAAAATGGAAATATCTACACAGCTATCTGCATATACATGGAAATATCTACACAGCTATATCTCTACACACGGAAATAACTACACCGCTATCTGTATGAACATGGAAATATCTACACCGCCATCTGTATGAACATGGAAATATCTGCACCGCCATCTGAATGAACATATAAATATCTACACCGCCATCTGTATTAAGAAGGAGATATCTACACCGCTATCTGTATAAACATGGAATTATCTACACCGCTATGTGTATAAACATGGAAATATCTACACCGCTATCTGTATAAACATGGAAATGTCTACACCGCTACCTGTATAAACATGGAAATATCAGCACCGCTATCAGTATGAACATGGAAATATCTACACCGCCATCTGTATGAACATGGAAATATCTTCACCGCCATCTGTATGAACATGGAAATATCTGCACCGCCATCTGTATGAACATATAAATATCTACACCGCCATCTGTATTAAGATGGAGATATCTACACCGCTATCTGTATAAACATGGAAATATCTACACTGCTATATGTATAAGCATGGAAATATCTACACCGCTACCTGTATAAACATGGAAATATCTACACCGCTACCCGTATAAACATGGAAATATCAGCACCGCTATCTGTATGAACATGGAAATATCTGCACCGCTATATGTATGAACATGGAAATATCTACACCGCTATCTGTGTAAACATCATGGAAATATCTACACTGCTATCTTTATGAACGTGGAAATATCTACACCGCTAACTGTTTGAACAGGGAAATATATACACCGCTATCTGCATGAAAATGGAAATATCTACCCCGCTATCTGTATGAACATGGAAATACATACACCGCTATCTGTATGAACATGGAAATATCTACACCGCTATCTGTATGAACATGGAAATATCTACACCGCTATCTGTATGAACATAGAAATATCTTCACCGCCATCTGTATGAACATGGATACATCTACACAGCCATCTGGATGAACATGGAAATATCTGCACCGCTATGTGTATGAACATGGAAATATCTACACCGCTACCTGTATAAACATGGAAAGATCAGCACCGCTATCAGTATGAACATGGAAATATCTAGACCGCCATCTGTATGAACATGGAAATATCTTCACCGCCATGTGTTTGAACATGGAAATATCTGCACCGACATCTGTATGAACATATAAATATCTACAACGCCATCTGTATTAAGATGGAGATATCTACACCGCTATCTGTAGAAACATGGAAATATCTACACCGCTATGTGTATAAACATGCAAATATCTACACCGCTACCTGTATAAACATGGAAATATCTACACCGCTACCTGTATAAACATGGAAATATCAGCACCGCTATCGGTATGAACATGGAAATATCTACACCGCCATCTGTATGAACATGGAAATATCTACACAGCCATCTGGATGAACATGGAAATATCTACACAGCCATCTGGATGAACATGGAAATATCTACACCGCTATCTGTATGAACATGGAAATATCTACACAGCCATCTGGATGAACATGGAAATATCTACACCGCTATCAGTATGAACATGGAAATACATACACCGGTATCTGTATGAACATGGAAATATCTACACCGCTATCTGTATGAACATGGAAATATCTACACCGCTATCTGTATGAACATGGAAATATCCTCACCGCCATCTGTATGAACATGGATATATCTACACAGCCATCCGGATGAACATGGAAATATCTACACCGCTATCTGTGTAAACATGCATACATCTTCACCGCTCTCAGTATAAACATGGAAATATCTACACCGCTATCTTTATGAACATGGAAATAGCTACACTGCTATCTGTTTGAACAGGGAAATATATACACCGCTATCTGCATGAAAATGGAAATATCTACACAGCTATCTGCATATACATGGAAATATCTACACAGCTATCTCTTTTCACATGGAAATAACTACACCGCTATCTGTATGAACATGGAAATATCTACACCGCCATCAGTATGAACATGGAAATATCTGCACCGCCATCTGTATGAACATATAAATATCTACACCGCCGTCTGTATTAAGATGGAGATATCTACTCCGCTATCTGCATAAACATGGAAATATCTACACCGCTATCTGTATAAACATGGAAATATCTACACCGCTATGTGTATAAACATGTAAATATCTACACCGCTATCTGTATAAAGATGGAAATATCTACACAGCTACCTGTATAAACATGGAAATTTCAGCACCGCTATCGGTATGAACATGGAAATATCTACACCGCCATCAGTATGAACATGGAAATATCTGCACCGCCATCTGTATGAACATATAAATATCTACACCGCCATCTGTATTAAGATGGAGATATCTACTCCGCTATCTGTATAAACATGGAAATATCTACACCGCTATCTGTATGAACATGGAAATATCAACACCGCTATCTGTATAAACACAGAAATATGTACACCGCTACCTGTATAAACATGGAAGTATCAGCACCGCTATCGGTATGAACATGGCAATATCTACACAGCTATCTGTATGAACATGGAAATATCTACACCGCTATCTGTATGAACATGGAAATATCTTCACTGCCATCTGTATGAACATGGATATATCTACACAGCCATCTGGATGAACATGGAAATATCTACACCGCTATCTGTATGAACATGGAAATATCTACACCGCTATCTGTATGAACATGGAAATATATACACAGCCATCTGGATGAACATGGAAATGTCTACACCGCTATCTGTATGAACATGGAAATTCATACACCGCTATCTGTATTAACATGGGAATATCTACACCGCTATCTGTATGAACATGGAAATATCTACACCGCTATTTGTATGAACATGGAAATATCTTCACCGCCATCTGTATGAACATGGATATATCTACACAGCCATCTGGATGAACATGGAAATATCTGCACCGCTATCTGTTTGAACATGGAATTATCTACACCGCTATCTGTACGACCATGTATATATCTACACAGCCATCTGGATGAACATGGAAATATCTACACCGCTATCTGTGTAAACATGCATACATCTTCACCGCTATCTGTATAAACATGTAAATATCTACACCGCTTTCTGTATGAACATGGAAATATCCACACCACTATCTGTGTAAACATGCATACGTCTTCACCGCTATCTGTATAAACATGGAAATATCTACACCGCTATCTGTTTGAACATGGAAATATCTACACCGCTATCTGCATGAAAATGGAAATATCTACACAGCTATCTGCACATACATGGAAATATCTACAAAGCTATCTCTTTACACATAGAAATAACTACACCGCTATCTCTATAAACATGGAAATACCTACACCGCCGTCTGTATGAACATGGAAATATCTGCACCGCCATGTGTATGGACATATAAATATCTACACCGCCATCTGTATTAAGATGGAGATACCTACACCGCTATCTGTATAAACATGGAAATATCTACACCGCTACCTGTATAAACATGGAAATATCTACACCGCTATGTGTATAAACATGGAAGTATCTACACCGCTACCTGTATAAACATGGAAATATCAGCACCGCTATCTGTATGAAAATGGAAATATCTACACCGCTATTTGTATGATCATGGAAATATCTACACCAATATCTGTATGAACATGGAAATATCTTCACCGCCATCTCTATGAACATGGATATATCTACACAGCCATCTGGATGAACATGGAAATATCTACACCGCTATCTGTATGAGCATGGAAATACATACACCGCTATCTGTATGAACATGGAAATATCTACACCGCTATCTGTATGAACATGAAAATATCTTCACTGCCATCTGTATGAACATGGATATATCTACACAGCCATCTGGATGAACATGGAAAAATCTGCACCGCTATCTTTATGAACATGGAAATATCTGCACCGCTATCTGTATGAACATGGATATATCTACACAGCCATCTGGATGAACATGGAAATATCTACACCGTTATCTGTGTAAACATGCATACATCTTCACCGCTATCTGTATAAACATGGAAATATCAACACCGCTATCTTTATGAACATGGAAATATCTACACCGCTAACTGTTTGAACAGGGAAATATATACACCGCTATCTGCATGAAAATGGAAATATCTTCACAGCTATCTGCATATACATGGAAATATCTACACCGCTATCTGTATGACCATGGAAATATCTACACAGCCATCTGGATGAACATGGAAATGTCTACACCGCTATCTGTATGAACATGGAAATACATACACCGCTATCTGTATGAACATGGAAATATCTACACCGCTATCTGTATGAACATGGAAATATATTCACCGCCATCTGTATGAACATGGATATATCTACACAGCCATCTGGATGAACATGGAAATATCTCCACCGCTATCTGCATGAAAATGGAAATATCTACACAGCTATCTGCACATACATGGAAAAATCTACAAAGCTATCTTTTTACACATGGAAATAACTACACCGCTATCTCTATAAACATGGAAATACCTACACCGCCATCTGTATGAACATGGAAATATCTGCACCGCCATCTGTATGAACATATAAATATCTACACCGCCATCAGAATTAAGTTGGAGATACCTACACCGCTATCTTTATAAACATGGAAATATCTACACCGCTACCTGTATAAACTTGGAAATATCTACACCGCTAAGTGTATAAACATGGAAATATCTACACCGCTACCTGTATAAACATGGAAATATCAGCACCGCTAACTGTATAAACATGGAAATATCTACACCGCTATTTGTATGATCATGGAAATATCTACACCGATATCTGTATGAACATGGAAATATCTTCACCGCCATCTCTATGAACATGGATATATCTACACAGCCATCAGGATGAACAAGGAAATATCAGCACCGCTGTCTGTATGAACATGGAAATATCTACACCGCTATCTGTATGAAGATGGAAATATCTACACCGCTATCTGTATGTACATGGAAATATCTTCACCGCCATCTGTATGAAAATAGATATATATACACAGCCATCTGGATGAACATGGAAATATCTACACCGCTATCTGCATGAACATGGAAATATCTACACTGCTGTCTGTGTAAACGTGCAAACATCTTCACCGCTATCTGTATAAACATGGAAATAACAACACTGCTATCTGTATGAACATGGAAATATCTACACCGCTATCTGTTTGAACATGGAAATATCTACACCGCTATCTGCATGAAAATGGAAATATCTACACAGCTATCTGCATATACATGGAAATATATATACAGCTATCTCTTTACACATGGAAATAACTACACCGCTATCTCTATAAACATGGTAATATCTACACCGCCATCTGTATGAACATGGAAATATCTGCACCGCCATCTGTTTGAACATATACATATCTACACCGCCATCTGTATTAAGATGGAGATATCTACACCGCTATCTGTATTAACATGGAAATATCTACACCGCTATCTATGTAAACATGGAAATATCTACACCGCTACCTGTATAAACATGGAAATATCAGCACCGCAATCTGTAGGAACATGGAAATATCTACACCGCTATCTGAATGAACATGGAAATATCTACACCACTATCTGTATGAACATGGAAATAGCTACACAGCCATCTGGATGAACATGGAAATATCAGCACCGCTATCTGTATGAACATGGAAATATCTACACCGCTATTTGTATGATCATGGAAATATCTACACCTATATCTGTATGAACATGGAAATATATACACCGCCATCTCTATGAACATGGATATATCTACACAGCCATCAGGATGAACAAGGAAATATCAGCACTGCTGGCTGTATGAACATGGAAATATCTACACCGCTATCTGTATGAAGATGGAAATATCTACACCGCTATCTGTATGTACATGGAAATATCTTCACCGCCATCTGTATGAAAATAGATATATCTACACAGCCATCTGGATGAACATGGAAATATCTACACCGCTATCTGCATGAACATGGAAATATCTACACTGCTGTCTGTGTAAACATGCAAACATCTTCACCGCTATCTGTATAAACATGGAAATAACAACACTGCTATCTGTATGAACATGGAAATATCTACACCGCTATCTGTTTGAACATGGAAATATCTACACCGCTATCTGCATGAAAATGGAAATATCTACACAGCTATCTGCATATACATGGAAATATCTATACAGCTATCTCTTTACACATGGAAATAACTACACCGCTATCTCTATAAACATGGTAATATCTACACCGCCATCTGTATGAACATGGAAATATCTGCACCGCCATCTGTTTGAACATATACATATCTACACCACCATCTGTATTAAGATGGAGATATCTACACCGCTATCTGTATAAACCTGGAAATATCTACACCGCTATCTGTATAAACATGGAAATATCTACACCGCTATCTGTATAAAGATGGAAATATCTACATCGCTACCTGTATAAACATGGAAATATCAGCTCCGCAATCTGTAGGAACATGGAAATATCTACACCGCTATCTGTATGAACATGGAAATATCTACACCACTATCTGTATGAACATGGAAATAGCTACACAGCCATCTGGATGAACATGGAAATATCTACACCGCTATCTGTATGAACATGGATATATCTACACAGCCATCTGGATGAACATGGAAATATCTACACCGCTATCTATAAGAACATGGAAATACATACACCGCTATCTGTATGAACATGGAAATATCTACACCGCTATCTGTATGAACATGGAAATATCTACAGCGCTACCTGTATGAACATGGAAATATCTTCACCGCCATCTGTATGAACATGGATATATCTACACAGCCATCTGGATGAACATGGAAATATCTGCACCGCTATCTGTATGAACATGGAAATATCTACACCGCTATCTGTATGAACATGGATACATCTACACAGCCATCTGGATGAACATGGAAATATCTACACCGTTATCTGTGTAAACATGCATACATCTTCACCGCTATCTGTATAAACATGGAAATATCTACACCGCTATGTTTATGAACATGGAAATATCTACACCGCTAACTGTTTGAACAGGGAAATATCTACACCGCTATCTGTTTGAACATGGAAATATCTACACCGCTATCTGCATGAAAATGGAAATATCTACACAGATATCTGCATATATATGGAAATATCTACACAGCTATCTATTTACACATGGAAATATCTACACCGCTATCTCTATAAACATGGAAATGTCTACACCGCTACCTGTAAACATGGAAATATCAGCACCGCTATCTGTATGAATATGGAAATATCTACAGCGCTATCTGTATGAACTTGGAAATATCTACACCGATATCCGTATGAACATGGAAATATCTTCACCGCCATCTGTATGAACATGGACATATGTACACAGCCATCTGGATGAACAAGGAAATATCAGCACCGCTGTCTGTACGAACATGGAAATATCTACACCGCTATCTGTTTGAACATGGAAATCTCTGCAAAGCTATCTGTATGAACTTTTAAATATCTTCCCGCCATTTGTATGAACATGGATATATCTACTCAGCCATCTGGATGAACATGGATATATCTACACCACTATCTGTATGAAGATGGAAATACATAAACCGCTATCTGTATGAACATGGAAATATCTACACCGCTATCTGTATGAACATGGAAATACCTACACCGCTATCTGTATGAACATGGAAATATCTTCACCGCCATCTGTATGAACATGGATATATCTACACAGCCATGTGGATGAACATGGAAATATCTGCACCGCTATCTGTATGAACATGGAAATATCTACACCGCTATCTGTATGAACATGGATACATCTACACAGCCATCTGGATGAACATGGAAATATCTACACCGCTATCTGTGCAAACATGCATACATTTTCACTGCTATCTGGATAAACATGGAAATATCTACACCGCTAACTGTTTGAACAGGGAAATATATACACCGCTATCTGCATGAAAATGGAAATATCTACACAGCTATCTGCATATACATGGAAATATCTACACATCTATATCTCTACACACGGAAATAACTACACCGCTATCTGTATGAACATGGAAATATCTACACCGCCATCTGTATGAACATGGAAATATCTGCACCGCCATCTGAATGAACATATAAATATCTATACCGCCATCTGTATTAAGAAGGAGATATCTACACCGCTATCTGTATAAACATGGAAATATCTACACCACTATGTGTATAAACATGGAAATATCTACACCGCTATCTGTATAAACATGGAAATGTCTACACCGCTACCTGTATAAACATGGAAATATCAGCACCGCTATCAGTATGAACATGGAAATATCTACACCGCCATCTGTATGAACATGGAAATATCTTCACCGCCATCTGTATGAACATGGAAATATCTGCACCGCCATCTGTATGAACATATAAATATCTACACCGCCATCTGTATTAAGATGGAGATATCTACACCGCTATCTGTATAAACATGGAAATATCTACACTGCTATATGTATAAGCATGGAAATATCTACACCGCTACCTGTATAAACATGGAAATATCTACAACGCTACCCGTATAAACATGGAAATATCAGCACCGCTATCGGTATGAACATGGAAATATCTACACCGCCATCTGTATGAACATGGAATTATCTACACAGCCATCTGGATGAACATGGAAATATCTACACCGCTATCTGTATGAACATGGAAATATCTACACCGCTATCTGTATGAACATGGAAATATCTACACAGCCATCTGGATGAACAGGGAAATATCTACACCGCTCTCTGTATGAACATGAAAATTCATACACCGGTATCTGTACGAACATGGAAATATCTACACCGCTATCTGTATGAACATGGATATATCTACACAGCCATCTGGATGAACATGGAAATATCTGCACCGCAATCTGTATGAACGTGGAAATATCTACACCGCTATCAGTATGAACATGGAAATATCTACACCGCTATCTGTATGAACATGGAAATATCTTCACCGCCATCTGTATGAACATGGATATATCTACACAGCCATCTGGATGAACATGGAAATAACTACACCGCTATCTGTGTAAACATGCATACATCTTCACCGCTATCTGTGTAAACATCATGGAAATATCTACACTGCTATCTTTATGAACGTGGAAATATCTACACCGCTAACTGTTTGAACAGGGAAATATATACACCGCTATCTGCATGAAAATGGAAATATCTACACCGCTATCTGTATGAACATGGAAATACATACACCGCTATCTGTATGAACATGGAAATATCTACACCGCTATCTGTATGAACATGGAAATATCTACACCGCTATCTGTATGAACATAGAAATATCTTCACCGCCATCTGTATGAACATGGATATATCTACACAGCCATCTGGATGAACATGGAAATATCTGCACCGCTATGTGTATGAACATGGAAATATCTACACCGCTACCTGTATAAACATGGAAATATCAGCACCGCTATCAGTATGAACATGGAAATATCTAGACCGCCATCTGTATGAACATGGAAATATCTTCACCGCCATCTGTTTGAACATGGAAATATCTGCACCGACATCTGTATGAACATATAAATATCTACAACGCCACCTGTATTAAGATGGAGATATCTACACCGCTATCTGTATAAACATGGAAATATCTACACCGCTATGTGTATAAACATGCAAATATCTACACCGCTACCTGTATAAACATGGAAATATCTACACCGCTACCTGTATAAACATGGAAATATCAGCACCGCTATCGGTATGAACATGGAAATATCTACACCGCCATCTTTATGAACATGGAAATATCTGCACAGCCATCTGGATGAACATGGAAATATCTACACCGCTATCTGTATGAACATGGAAATATCTACACAGCCATCTGGATGAACATGGAAATATCTACACCGCTATCTGTATGAACATGGAAATACATACACCGGTATCTGTATGAACATGGAAATATCTACACAGCTATCTGTATGAACATGGAAATATCTACACCGCTATCTGTATGAACATGGAAATATCTTCACCGCCATCTGTATGAACATGGATATATCTACACAGCCATCTGGATGAACATGGAAATATCTACACCGCTATCTGTGTAAACATGCATACAACTTCACCGCTATCTGTATAAAAATGTAAATATCTACACAGCTATCTTTATGAACTTGGAAATATCTGCAACGCTAAGTGTTTGAACAGGGAAATATATACACCACTATCTGCATGAAAATGGAAATATCTAAACCGCTATCTGTATGAACATGGAAATACATACACTACTATCTGTATGAACACGGAAATATCTACACCGCTATCTGTATGAACATGGAAATATCTACACCGCTATCTGTATGAACATGGAAATATCTTCACCGCCATCTGGATGAAGATGGAAATATCTACACCGCTGCCGGTATAAAGAAGGAAATATCAGCACTGCTATCTGTATGAACATGGAAATATCTACACCGCTATCTGTATTAACATGGAAATATCTACACCGCTATCTGTATGAACATGGAAATATCTACACCGCTATCTGTGTAAACATGCATACATCTTCACCGCTCTCAGTATAAACATGGAAATATCTACAATGCTATCTTTATGAACATGGAAATATCTACACTGCTAACTGTTTGAACAGGGAAATATATACACCGCTATCTGCATGAAAATGGAAATATCTACACAGCTATCTGCATATACATGGAAATATCTACACAGCTATCTCTTTTAACATGGAAATAACTACACCGCTATCTGTAAGAACATGGAAATATCTACACCGCCATCTGTATGAACATGGAAATATCTGCACCGCCATCTGTTTGAACATATACATATCTACACCACCATCTGTATTAAGATGGAGATATCTACACCGCTATCTGTATAAACCTGGAAATATCTACACCGCTATCTGTATAAACATGGAAATATCTACACCGCTATCTGTATAAAGATGGAAATATCTACATCGCTACCTGTATAAACATGGAAATATCAGCTCCGCAATCTGTAGGAACATGGAAATATCTACACCGCTATCTGTATGAACATGGAAATATCTACACCACTATCTGTATGAACATGGAAATAGCTACACAGCCATCTGGATGAACATGGAAATATCTACACCGCTATCTGTATGAACATGGATATATCTACACAGCCATCTGGATGAACATGGAAATATCTACACCGCTATCTATAAGAACATGGAAATACATACACCGCTATCTGTATGAACATGGAAATATCTACACCGCTATCTGTATGAACATGGAAATATCTACAGCGCTACCTGTATGAACATGGAAATATCTTCACCGCCATCTGTATGAACATGGATATATCTACACAGCCATCTGGATGAACATGGAAATATCTGCACCGCTATCTGTATGAACATGGAAATATCTACACCGCTATCTGTATGAACATGGATACATCTACACAGCCATCTGTATGAACATGGAAATATCTACACCGCTATCTGTACGAACATGGAAGTATCTACACCGCTATCTGTTTGAACATGGAAGTATGTACACCGCTATCTGCATGAAAATGGAAATATCTACACAGCTATCTGCATATACATGGAAATATCTACACAGGTATCTCTTTACACATGGAAATAACTACACCGCTATCTCTATAAAAATGGAAATACCTACACCGCCATCTGTATGAACATGGAAATATCTGCACCGCCATCTCTATGAACATATAAATATCTACACCGCCATCTGTATTAAGATGGAGATACCTACACCGCTATCTCTATAAACATGGAAATATCT
The DNA here is from genome assembly GCF_029281585.2 of Gorilla gorilla gorilla. Lineage (NCBI taxonomy): Eukaryota > Metazoa > Chordata > Mammalia > Primates > Hominidae > Gorilla > Gorilla gorilla. The sequence continues at coordinate 153,561,587 of NC_073234.2, read as the reverse complement.
ACACCGCTACCTGTATAAACATGGAAATATCTACACCGCTATGTGTATAAACATGGAAATATCTACACCGCTACCTGTATAAACATGGAAATATCAGCACCGCTATCTGTATGAACATGGAAATATCTACACCGCTATTTGTATGATCATGGAAATATCTACACCGATATCTGTATGAACATGGAAATATCTTCACCGCCATCTCTATGAATATGGATATATCTACACAGCCATCAGGATGAACAAGGAAATATAAGCACCGCTGTCTGTACGGACATGATAATATCTACACCGCTATCTGTATTAAGATGGAAATATCTACACCGCTATCTGTATGAACATGGAAATACCTTCACCGCCATCTGTATGAACATAGATATATCTACACAGCCATCTGGATGAACATGGAAATATCTACACCGCTATCTGCATGAACATGGCAATATCTACACCGCTGTCTGTACGAACATGGAAATATCTACACCACTATCTGTTTGAACATGGAAATAGGTACACCGCTATCTGACTGAAAATGGAAATATCTATACAGCTATCTGCATATACATGGAAATATCTACACAGGTATCTCTTTACACATGGAAATAACTACACCGCTATCTCTATAAACTTGGAAATATCTACACCGACATCTGTATGAACTTGGAAATATCTGCACCGCCATCTGTATGAACATATAAATATCTACACCGCCATCAGTATGAAGTAGGAGATATCTACACCGCTATCAGTATAAACATGGAAATATCTACACCGCTATCTGTATGAACATGGAAATATCAACACCGCTATCTGTATAAACACAGAAATATGTACACCGCTACCTGTATAAACATGGAAGTATCAGCACCGCTATCGGTATGAACATGGCAATATCTACACGGCTATCTCTATGAACATGGAAATATCTACACCGCTATCTGTATGAACATGGAAATATCTTCACCGCCATCTGTATGAACATGGATATATCTACACAGCCATCTGGATGAACATGGAAATATCTACACAGCTATCTGTATGAACATGGAAATATCTACACCGCTATCTGTATGAACATGGAAATATCTACACAGCCATCTGGATGAACATGGAAATGTCTACACCGCTATCTGTATGAACATGGAAATACATACACCGCTATCTGTATTAACATGGGAATATCTACACCGCTATCTGTATGAACATGGAAATATCTACACCACTATCTGTATGAACATGGAAATATCTTCACCGCCATCTATATGAACAAGGATATATCTACACAGCCATCTGGATGAACATGGAAATATCTGCACCGCTATCTGTTTGAACATGGAATTATCTACACCGCTATCTGTACGAACATGTATATATCTACACAGCCATCTGGATGAACATGGAAATACCTACACTGCTATCTCTATGAACATGGAAATAGCTTCACTGCTATCTGTATGAACATGGAAATATCTACACCGCTATCTGTATGAACATGGAAATATCTACATCGCTATCTGTATAAACATGGAAATATCTACACAGCTACCTGTATAAACATGGAAATATCAGCACCGCTATCTGAATGAATATGGAAATATCTACAGCGTAATCTGCATGAACTTGGAAATATATACACCAATATCAGTATGAACATGGAAATATCTTCACCGCCATGTGTATGAACATAGATATATCTACACAGCCATCTGGATGAACAAGGAAATATCAGCACCGCTGTCTGTATGAACATGGAAATATCTACAGCGCTATCTGTTTCGACATGGAAATATCTACACCGCTATCTGTATGAACTTTTAAACATCTTCACCGCCATTTGTATGAACATGGATATATCTACACAGCCATCCGGATGAACATGAAAATATCTACACCGCTATCTGTATGAACATGGAAATATCTACACAGCTATTTGTGTAAACATGCATACATCTTCATCGCTATCTTTATAAACATGGAAATATCTACACCGCTATCTGTATGAACATGGAAATACATACAACGCTATCTGTATGAACATGGAAATATCTACACCGCTATCTGTAAGAACTTGGAAATATCTAAACCGCTATCTGTATGAACATGGAAATATCTTCAGTGCCATCTGTATGAGAATGAATATATCTACACAGCCATCTGGATGAACATGGAAATATCTGCACCGCTATGTGTATGAACATGGAAATATCTACACCGCTATCTGTATAAACATGGAAATATCTACACCGCTACCTGTATAAACATGGAAATATCAGCACCGCTATCAGTATGAACATGGAAATATCTACACTGCCATCTGTATGAACATGGAAATAACTTCACCGCCATCTGTATGAACAATGAAATATCTACACCGCCATCTGTATGAACATATAAATATCTACACCGCCATCTGTATTAAGATGGAGATATCTACACCGCTATCTGTATGAACATGGAAATATCTACACCGCTATCTGTATAAACATGGAAATATCTACACCGCTATCTGTATAAACATGGAAATATCTACACCGCTACCTGTATAAACATGGAAATATCAGCACCGCTATCGGTATGAACATGGAAATATCTACACCGCCATCTGTATGAACATGGAAATATCTACACAGCCATCTGGATGAACATGGAAATATCTACACCGCTATCTGTATGAACATGGAAATATCTACACAGCCATCTGGATGAACATGGAAATATCTACACCGCCATCTGTATGAACTTGGAAATATCTGCACCGCCATCTGAATGAACATATAAATATCTACACCGCCATCTGTATTAAGATGGAGATATCTACACCACTATCTGTATAAACATGGAAATATCAGCACCGCTATCAGTATGAACATGGAAATATCTACACTGCCATCTGTATGAACATGGAAATAACTTCACCGCCATCTGTATGAACAATGAAATATCTACAACGCCATCTGTATGAACATATAAATATCTACACCGCCATCTGTATTAAGATGGAGATATCTACACCGCTATCTGTATGAACATGGAAATATCTACACCGCTATCTGTATAAACATGGAAATATCTACACCGCTATCTGTATAAACATGGAAATATCTACACCGCTACCTGTATAAACATGGAAATATCAGCACCGCTATCGGTATGAACATGGAAATATCTACACCGCCATCTGTATGAACATGGAAATATCTACACAGCCATCTGGATGAACATGGAAATATCTACACCGCTATCTGTATGAACATGGAAATATGTACACAGCCATCTGGATGAACATGGAAATATCTACACCGCCATCTGTATGAACTTGGAAATATCTGCACCGCCATCTGAATGAACATATAAATATCTACACCGCCATCTGTATTAAGATGGAGATATCTACACCACTATCTGTATAAACATGGAAAAATCTACACCGCTATCTGTATAAACATGGAAATATCTACACCGCTACCTGTATAAACATGGAATTATCAGCACCACTATCAGTATGAACATGGAAATATCTACACTGCCATCTGTATGAACATGGAAATAACTTCACCGCCATCTGTATGAACAATGAAATATCTACACCGCCATCTGTATGAACATATAAATATCTACACCGCCATCTGTATTAAGATGGAGATATCTACACCGCTATCTGTATGAAAATGGAAATATCTACACCGCTATCTGTATAAACATGGAAATATCTACACCGCTATCTGTATAAACATGGAAATATCTACACCGCTACCTGTATAAACATGGAAATATCAGCACCGCTATCGGTATGAACATGGAAATATCTGCACCGCCATCTGTATGAACATGGAAATATCTACACAGCCATCTGGATGAACATGGAAATATCTACACCGCTATCTGTATGAACATGGAAATATCTACACAGCCATCTGGATGAACATGGAAATATCTACACCGCCATCTGTATGAACATGGAAATATCTGCACCGCCATCTGAATGAACATATAAATATCTACACCGCCATCTGTATTAAGATGGAGATATCTACACCGCTATCTGTATAAACATGGAAATATCTACACCGCTATCTGTATAAACATGGAAATATCTACACCGCTACCTGTATAAACATGGAAATATCAGCACCGCTATCAGTATGAACATGGAAATATCTACACTGCCATCGGTATGAACATGGAAATATCTTCACCGCCATCTGTATGAACATGGAAATATCTGCACCATCATCTGTATGAATATATAAATATCTACACCGCCATCTGTATAAACATGGAAATATCTACACCGCTATGTGTATAAACATGGAAATAGCAACACCGCTATCTGTATAAACATGGAAATATCTACACCGCTACCTGTATAAACATGGAAATAGCACCGCTATCTGTATGAACATGGAAATATCTACACCGCCATCTGTAGGAACATGGAAATATCTTCACCGCCATCTGTATGAATATGGATATATCTACACAGCCATCTGTATGAACATGGAAATATCTTCACCGCCATCTGTATGAACATGGATATGTCTTCACAGCCGTCTGCATGAACATGCAAATATCTACACCGCTATCTGTATGAACATGGAAATATCTACACCGCTATCTGTGTAAACATGCATACATCTTCACCGCTATCTGTATAAACATGGAAATATCTACACCGCTATCTGTATGAACATGGAAATATCTACACCGCTATCTGTTTGAACATGGAAATATCTACACCGCTATCTGCATGAAAATGGAAATATCTACAAAGCTATCTGCATATACATGGAAATATCTACAGAGATATCTCTTTACACATGGAAATAACTACACCGCTATCTCTATAAACATGGAAATATCTACACCGCTACCTGTATAAACATGGAAATATCAGCACCGCTATCTGTATGAATATGGAAATATCTACAACGCTATCTGTATGAACTTGGAAATATCTACACCGATATCCATATGAACATGGAAATATCTTCACCGCCATCTGTGTGAACATGGATATATCTACACAGCCATCTGGATGAACAAGGAAATATCAGCACAGCTGTCTGTATGAACATGGAAATATCTACACCGCTATCTGTTTGAAAATGGAAATATCTACTCCGCTATCTGTATGAACTTTTAAATATCTTCACCGCCATTTGTATGAACATGGATATATCTACACAGCCATCTGGATGAACATGGAAATATCTACACCGCTATCTGTATGAACATGGAAATATCTACACCGCTATCTGTGTAAACATGCACACATCTTCACCGCTATCTTTATAAACATGGAAATATCTACAATGCTATCTGTATAAACATGGAAATATCTACACCGCTATCTGTTTGAACATGGAAATATCTACACCGCTATCTGCATGAAAATGGAAATATGTACACAGCTATCTGCATATACATGGAAATATCTATACAGCTATCTCTTTCCACATGGAAATAACTACACCGCTATCTCTTTAAACATGGAAATATCTACACCGCCATCTGTATGAACATGGAAATATCTGCACCGCCATCTGTATGAACATATAAATATCTACACCGCCATCTGTATTAAGATGGAGATATCTACACCGCTGTCTGTATAAACATGGAAATATCTACACCGCTATCTGTATAAACATCGAAATATCTACACTGCTACCTGTATAAACATGGAAATATCAGCACCGCAATCTGTATGAACATGGAAATATCTACACCGCTATCTGTATGAATATGGAAATATCTACACCACTATCTGTATGAACATGGAAATAGCTACACAGCCATCTGGATGAACATGGAAATATCTGCACCGCTATCTGTATGAAGATGGAAATACATACACCGCTATCTGTATGAACATGGAAATATCTACACCGCTATCTGTATGAACATGGAAATATCTACACCACTATCTGTATGAACATGGAAATATCTTCACCGCCATCTATATGAACATGGATATGTCTACACAGCCATCAGGATGAACATGGAAATATCTACACCGCTATCTGTATGAACATGGAAATAGCTACAACGCTATCTGTATGAACATGGAAATAGCTACACCACTATCTGTATAAACATGGAAATATCTACACCGCTATCTGTATGAACATGGAAGTATCTTCACCGCCATCTGTATGAACATGGATATATCTACACAGCCATCTGGATGAACATGGAAATATCTGCACGGCCATCTGTATGAACATATAAATATCTACACCGCCATCTGTATTAAGATGGATATATCTACACCGCTACCTGTATAAACATGGAAATATCTACACCGCTATCTGTATAAACATGGAAATGTCTACAAAGCTATCTGTATAAACTTGGAAATACCTACACCGCTACCTGTATAAACATGGAGATATCAGCACCGCTATCTGTATGAACATGGAAATATCAGCCCCTCTATCTGTATGAACATGGAAATATCTACACCGCTATCTGTATGAACATGGAAATATCTACACCGCTATCTGTATGAACATGGAAATATCTTCACCGCCATCTGTATGAACATGGATATATCTACACAGCCATCTGGATGAACATGGAAATATCTACACCGCTATCTGTATGAACATGGAAATAGCTACACCGCTATCTGTATGAACATGGAAATATCTACACCACTATCTGTATGAACATGGAAATATCTACTCTGCTATCTGTTTGAACATGGAAATATCTACACCGCTATCTGCATGAAAATGGAAATATCTACACAGCTATCTGCATATACATGGAAATATCTACAAAGCTATCTCTTTACACATGGAAATAACTACACCACTATCTCTATAATCAAGGAAATATCTACACCCCAATCTGTATGAACATGGAAATATCTGCACCGCCATCTGTACGAACATATAAATATCTACACCGCCATCTGTATTAAGATGGAGATATCTACTTCGCTATCTGTATAAACTTGGAAATATCTACACCGCTATCTGTATAAACATGGAAATATCTACACCGCTATCTGTATAAACATGGAAATATCTACACCGCTATCTGTATAAACACGGAAATATAAGCACCGCTATCTGTATGAACATGGAAATACCTACACCGCTACCTTTGTAAACATGGAAATATCAGCACCGCTATCTGTATGAACATGGAAATAACAGCCCCCCTATCTGTATGAACATGGAAATATCTACATCACTATCTGTATGAACATGGAAATATCTACACCGCTATCTGCATGAACATGGAAATATCTTCACCGCCATCTGTATGAACATGGATATCTCTGCACAGCCATCTGGACGAACATGGAAATATCAACACCGCTATCTCCATGAACATGGAAATAGCTACACCGCCATCTGTATGAACATGCAAATATCTACACCGCAATCTGTATGAACATGGAAATATCTGCACCGCCATCTATATGAACATATAAATAACTACACCGCCATGTGTATTAAGATGGACATATCTACACCGCTATCTGTATAAACCTGGAAATATCTACACCGCTATCTGTATAAACATGGAAATATCAGCACCGCTATCTGTACGAACATGGAAATATCTACACCGCTATCTGTATGAACATGGAAATACCAACACCGCTATCTGTATGAACATGGAAATATCTACACCGCTATCTGTATGAACATGGAAATATCTACACCGCTATCTGTATGAACTTGGATATAACTACACAGCCGTCTGGATGAACATTGAAATATCTACACCGCTATCTGTATGAACTTGGAAATATCTACACCGCTATCTGTGTAAACATGCATACATCTTCACCGCTACCTGTATAAACATGGAAATATCTACACCGCTATCTGTTTGAACATGGAAATATCTAAACCGCTATCTGCATGAAAATGGAAATATCTACACAGCTATCTGCATATACATGGAAATATCTACACAGCTATCTCTTTGCACATGGAAATAACTACACCGCTATCTGTATGAACATGGAAATATCTACACAGCCATCTGGATGAACAGGGAAATATCTACACCGCTCTCTGTATGAACATGAAAATTCATACACCGGTATCTGTACGAACATGGAAATATCTACACCGCTATCTGTATGAACATGGAAATATCTGCACCGCTATATGTATGAACATGGAAATATCTACACCGCTATCTGTGTAAACATGGAAATATCTGCACCGCTATATGTATGAACATGGAAATATCTACACCGCTATCTGTGTAAACATGCATACATCTTCACCGCTATCTGTGTAAACATCATGGAAATATCTACACTGCTATCTTTATGAACATGGAAATATCTACACCGCTAACTGTTTGAACAGGGAAATATATACACCGCTATCTGCATGAAAATGGAAATATCTACACCGCTATCTGTATGAACATGGAAATACATACACCGCTGTCTGTATGAACATGGAAATATCTACACCGCTATCTGTATGAACATGGAAATATCTACACCGCTATCTGTATGAACATAGAAATATCTTCACCGCCATCTGTATGAACATGGATATATCTACACAGCCATCTGGATGAACATGGAAATATCTGCACCGCTATGTGTATGAACATGGAAATATCTACACCGCTACCTGTATAAACATGGAAATATCAGCACCGCTATCAGTATGAACATGGAAATATCTAGACCGCCATCTGTATGAACATGGAAATATCTTCACCGCCATCTGTTTGAACATGGAAATATCTGCACCGACATCTGTATGAACATATAAATATCTACAACGCCACCTGTATTAAGATGGAGATATCTACACCGCTATCTGTATAAACATGGAAATATCTACACCGCTATGTGTATAAACATGCAAATATCTACACCGCTACCTGTATAAACATGGAAATATCTACACCGCTACCTGTATAAACATGGAAATATCAGCACCGCTATCAGTATGAACATGGAAATATCTACACTGCCATCGGTATGAACATGGAAATATCTTCACCGCCATCTGTATGAACATGGAAATATCTGCACCATCATCTGTATGAATATATAAATATCTACACCGCCATCTGTATTAAGATGGAGATATCTACACCGCTATCTGTATAAACCTGGAAATATCTACACCGCTATCTGTATAAACATGGAAATATCAGCACCGCTATCTGTACGAACATGGAAATATCTACACCGCTATCTGTATGAACATGGAAATACCAACACCGCTATCTGTATGAACATGGAAATATCTACACCGCTATCTGTATGAACATGGAAATATCTACACCGCTATCTGTATGAACTTGGAGATAACTACACAGCCGTCTGGATGAACATTGAAATATCTACACCGCTATCTGTATGAACTTGGAAATATCTACACCGCTATCTGTGTAAACATGCATACATCTTCACCGCTACCTGTATAAACATGGAAATATCTACACCGCTATCTGTTTGAACATGGAAATATCTAAACCGCTATCTGCATGAAAATGGAAATATCTACACAGCTATCTGCATATACATGGAAATATCTACACAGCTATCTCTTTGCACATGGAAATAACTACACCGCTATCTGTAAGAACATGGAAATATCTACACCGCCATCTGTATGAACGTGGAAATATCTGCACGGCCATCTGAATGAACATATCAATATCTACACTGCCATCTGTATTAAGATGGAGATATCTACACCGCTATCTGTATAAACATGGAAATATCTACACCGCTATCTGTAAAAACATGGAAATCTCTACACCGCTACCTGTATAAACATGGAAATACCAGCACCGCTATCTGTATGAACATGGAAGTATCAGCCCCTCTATCTGTATGAACATGGAAATATCTACACCACAATCTGTATGAACATGGAAATATCTACACCGCTATCTGTATGAACATGGAATTATCTTCACCGCCATCTGTATGAACATGGATATGTATACACAGCCATCTGGATGAACATGGAAATATCTACACCGCTATCTGTATGAACATGGAAATATCTACACCGCTATCTGTATGAACATGGAAATATCTACACCACTATCTGTATGAACATGGAAATATCTACACCGCTATCTGTATGAACATGGAAATATCTTCACCGCCATCTGTATGAACATGGATATATCTACACAGCCATCTGGATGAACATGGAAATATCTGCACCGCTATCTGTATAAACATGGAAATATCTACACCGCTATCTGTATAAACATGGAAATATCTACACCGCTACCTGTATAAACATGGAAATATAAGCACCGCTATCTGTATGAATATGGAAATATCTACACCGCTATCTGTTTGAACATGGAAATATCTACACTGCTATCTGTATGAACATGGAAATAGCTACACCGCTATCTGCATGAAAATGGAATTATCTACAAAGCTATCTGTATGAACATGGATATATCTACACAGCCATCTGGATGAACATGGAAATATCCACACCGCTATCTGTGTAAACAAGCATACACCTTCACCGATATCTGTATAAACATGGAAATATCTACACCGCCATCTGTATGAACGTGGAAATGTCTAAACCGCCATCTCTATAAACATGTAAATATCTACACCGCCCTCTGTAGGAACATGGAAATATCTACAACGCTATCTGTTTAAACATTGAAATATCTACAACGCTATCTGCCTAAAGGTGGAAATATCTACACCGCTATCTGCATAAACTTGGAAATATCTACACCGCTATCTGTGTAAACATGGAAATATCTAAACCACCAACTGTAGGAACATGGAAATATCTACACCACTATCTCCATAAGCATTGACATATCTGCACCGCTATCTGTATAAACATGGAAATATCTACACAGCCATCTGTAGGAACGTGTAAATATCTACACCACTATCTCTATAAACATGGAAATATCTACACTGCTATCTGTATAAACATGGAAATATCTACACCGCTATCTGTGTAAACATGGAAAGATCTACACCGCTATCTCTGAAAACATGGAAAGATCTAAACCATTATGTGTATAAAGACGAAAATATCTACACCGCTATCTGTATAAACATGGAAATATCTACGCAGCCATCTGTAGGAACATGTAAATATCTAGACAGTTATCTGTATACACATGGAAATATCTACACCACTATCTGTATAAACACGGAAATATCTACACCGCTATCTGTGTAAACATGGAAATATCTACACTGCTATCTGTGTAAACATGGAAATATCTACACCGCCATCTCTTAAAACTTGGAAATATCTTCACCGTTATTTGTATAAACATGGAAATATCTTCACTGTCATCTGTATGAACATGGAAATATCTACACTGCCATCGATATAAACATGGAAATATCTACACCGCCATCTGTTTGAACATGAAAATATCTACACCGCCAACTCTATAAACATTGAAATATCTACACCGCTATCTGTATAAACATGGAAATATCTACACCGCTATCTGTGTAAACATGGAAATATCTACACCGCTATCTGTGTAAACATGGAAGTATCTACACCGCTATCTCTATTAACATGGAAATATCTTCACCGCCATCTGTATGAACATGGAAATATCTACATCGCCATCTGTATAAACATGGAAATATCTACACTCCTGTCTCTATAAACATGGAAATAAAAACAACGCTATCTGTATAAACATGGAAAATCTTCACCGCTATCTGTATAAACATGGAAATATCTACACCGCTATCTCTATAAACATGGAAATATCTACACCGCTATCTGTATAAACATGGAAATATCCACACCGCTATCTGTATAGACATGGCAATATCTACACCGCTATCTGTGTAAACATGGAAATACCTACACCACTATCTGTGTAAACATGGAAATATCTACACCGCTATCTGTACAAACATGGAAATATCTACACAGCCATCTGTAGGAATATGTAAATATCTACACCGTTATCTGTATACACATGGAATTATCTACACCGCTATCTGTATGAACATGGAAATATCTACACCGCTATCTGTGTAAACATGGAATTATCTACACCGCTATCTGTGTAAACATGGAGATATCTACACCGCTATCTCTATAAACATGGAAATATCCACACAGCCATCTATATAAACATGGAAATATCATCACTACGCTCTGTATAAACCTGGAAATATCTACACTGATATCTCTATAAACATGGAAACATCTACACCGCTTTCTCTATAAACATGGAAATATCTACACCGCTATCTGTGTAAACATGGAAATATCTACACCGCTGTCTGTGTAAACATGGAAATACCTACACTGCTATATCTATAAACATGGAAATATCTACACCGCCATCTGTATGGGTATGGAAATATCTACACCGCCATCTGTATAAACATGGAAATATCTACACTGTTATCTGTGTACACATGGAATTATCTACACCGCTATCTGTATAAACATGGAAATATCTACAATGCTATCTGCGTAAACATGGAAATATCCACACCGCTATCCCTACATACATGCAAATATCTACACCGCTATCTGTGTAAACATGGAAATATCTACACCGATATCTCTGTAAACATGGAAATATCTACACCGTTATCTCTGTAAACATGGAAATATCTACAGAGTCATCTGTATAAACATGGAAATATCTACACCGCTATCTGTGTAAACATGGAAATATCTTCACCGCTATCTCTAAAAACATGGAAAGATCTACACCATTATGTTTATAAAGACGGAAATATCTACACCGCTATCTGTATAAACATGGAAATATCTACACCGCCATCTGTATGAACGTGGAAATGTCTAAACTGCCATCTCTATAAACATGTAAATATCTACACCGCCCTCTGTAGGAACATGGAAATATCTACAACGCCATCTGTATAAACATGGAAATATCTACAACGCTATCTGTTTAAACATTGAAATATCTACACCGCTATCTGCCTAAAAGTGGAAATATCTACACCGCTATCTGCATAAACTTGGAAATACCTACACCGCTATCTGTGTACACATGGAAATATCTACACCACCAACTGTAGGAACATGAAAATATCTACACCGCCAACTCTATAAACATTGAAATATCTACACCGCTATCTGTATAACCATGGAAATATCTACACCGCTATCTGTGTAAACATATAAATATCTACACCGCCTTCTGTGTAAACATGGAAATATCTACACCGCCATATCTATAAACATGGAAATATCTTCAACTCCATCTGTATGAAGATGGAATTATCTACCCTGCCATCTGTATGAACATGGATACATCTACACCGCTATCTGTATAAACATGGAAATATCTACACCGCCATCGGTAGGAAAATGAAAATATCTACACCGCCATCTGTATGAACAGGGAACTATGTACACCACCATCTGTATCAAGATGAAAATACCTACACCGCCATCTGTATCACAATGGAAATATCTAAACCGCCGTCTGTATGGAAATGGAAAAATCTACACCACCATCTGTATAAAGGTGGAAATATCTACACCGCTATCTGTGTGAACATGGAAATATCTACAACGCTATCTGTAAAAACATGGAAATATCTACCCCTCCATCTGTATAAACATGGAAATATCTACACCGCCATCTGTAGAAACATGGAAATATCTACACCGCCATCTCTATAAACATGGAAATATCTACATAGCTATCTGTATAAACATTTAAATATCTACACCGCCATCTCTATAAACATAGAAATATCTACACCGCCATCTGTATGAACATGGAAATATGTACACCGCCATCTGTATAAATGTGGAAATATCTACACCGCTATCTGTATGAACATGGCAATATGTACACCGCTACCTGTATTAACATGGAAATATCTACACCGCTATCTGTATAAACATGGAAATATCTACACCGCTGTCTCTATAAACATGGAAATATGTGCGCCGCTATCTCTATAAATATAGAAATATATACACCTCTGTCTCTATAAACGTGGAAATATCTACAATGCTATCTGTATAAACATGGAAATATCTACACCGCTATCTGTATAAACATGGAAATATCTACACCGCTATCTCTATAAACATGGATATATCTACACCGCTATCTCTATGAACATGGAAATATCTACACCACTATCTGTATGAACATGGAAATATCCACACCGCTATCTGTATAGACATGGAAGTATCTACACCGGTAACTGTATAAACATGGAAATATCTACACCACTATCGGTATAAATGTCTGTATTTGCTCTTAATTTATACCCAAGGCTGGGATGTTTCATATGATAAAAAGACCTAATACAGAAATAGACTATATTTGGTCTGGCAATTGATCTCTGCAATAATCAAACCTCAAAGACAATCAAACCTGAAATCTAAGCTACATATTAAATAGCTTGGTTTTTAGGTTGCACGTTGCTGTGTATGCTGGCTTCATAGAAAATGCAAGTAGCAATGGCCATTTTTTAATAGTCATTAGCCTTGAAGCTCTCCTACTTTTGAATCACATAGAAATAGAAATCAAATCTCACTAGATTTTTTTTTTTGAAACAGGGTCTGGCTTGGTTGCCCAGGCTGAAGAGCAGGGCATGATCTTGGCTCACACCTCTGCCTCTCGGACTCAAGCCATCCTCCCACCTCAGCCTTGGAGTAGCTGGGACCACAGGCATGTGCCACCATACCCAGCTAATATTTTTATTTTTGTACCAATGGGGTTTGTCATCTTTCCCAGGCAGGCCTCAAACTCCAAGACTCAAGCAATACACCTGCCTTGAATTCCCAAAGTACTGGGATTACAGGCGACAGCCACTACGCCCAGCAACTAAACTTCTAAAAATCAGTTTTACATAAAATTATCTAAGCGTGCAAGGAAAGATAAGAAGCCTAAGGAACCAGTGAGTTGAAGAATAAATGCAGTTTAAATCATACATGTAAACAACATGATGTGATGTGGTAGGAATCATCTAACATGCTTTAAAGCATGAGTAAAAGGTCTTTACTTAGAAAACTGGATCTTAGTTTAGGATATCTTTAGATAAGAGTATGAAAAGTCATATCATATTGATAAGTAAAGTGCTTCCTTTGGCTAATTTTAAGGATAGGACATTTACTTTCATATAATTCATAGGAATCTTAGACTTAAAAATAAAATTTCCCTTCTCAAATCCTTACTTTTATACTTTTTTGCATTTCTTTCACTTTTGTGTTAATGGCCTATGTCTCAACATATTCTATTAAGCCTTCTGGAAACACATACTTTGTTTCCAGCCTCTTCAGAGAACCATCACTCCAATTCCTAGGCTTCTGAAGAAGCAGACCCAAGCTTATAATTATTACATATTTCCAAATCTAGGTGACCAACAAAAATTGATACTTTTCCCATCATACCTTTAAGTTAATAATCAGGTGTATGCTGAGAGGTAAAGACCCAAGAGTGTTGGTTGTCTAATTCTGCAGCTGTATAAACAAATCTTAATGCTTGAAAATATTCAAAGGTTATTCTCACGTTGATTGTTGGTAACTATGTGTAACAACATGAAAAGAAAAAAAAATCAAAGAATTACGTCTGAGGATAATACACAATCTCTAAGGGTAAGAAGAGCAACAAAAATTCTGCTTCAATTACCACTGAAATAATATATTTATCCTGTAAAATCTATGGTGGCTGGTTGTAAAAATTAGGCATTAGCAAACTGATAAAGATTTTTTAATGAAAACATTATGAAACATAGTTTTTAAAAAGTTAAATACACCCACACCAGTTTTTCACATTCTTTGGGCTGCTTTAATGCTGCCATTAAATAATTGATTTAGTTGTGACATAGATCCTATGTTCCATGGAGTCTACCATTCATAAAGATGCAATGTAAGGTAACAAAAATATAAATTGTGTGTGTGGGGAGGAGAAGTCAAGAGTATTTTTATGTGACAGAAGTTAAGTTGTTATCAGTGTAAAATAGTCTGTTACAAATACAGGACTCTGTATGTTAGTTTCACTAACCAGAAAGAAAGAAATTACAGCAGATACACACACACACACCAAAAAAGGGAAAAGAAACAAAGCTTAGCACCACAGAAAACCACCAAACTAGAGGGATAAACAATAAGAAAGGAAGAAGTGAACAAGTAATCTAAAAAACAACTAATGAAATGGTAGAAGGAAGTCCTAATTTATCAATAATAAACTTGAATAGAAGTGGATTAAACTCTACTTAAAAGATATAAAGTGGATGAATGGATTCGGATAGCAAAACCCACCTATATGCTGCCTACATGATACTTACCTCACTATTAAAGACAAATAGACTGAAAGTGAAGAGATGGAAAAATATATTTTATGCAAACAAATGAAAAGCAAGCAGGAGTAGCCACAGTCATGTCATATTTTAAAAGGCTTTAAATAAAAAAAACTATATAAAAAAAGAATGTCACTGTATAATGAAATGATAAAAGGCCCAATTCAATAAGAGGACATAACATATATATTACTTAGGTGTAACTATATATGTACCCAACACCAGAACAACCAGATATATAAAGCAAATATTAGATTTAAAGGTAGAGATAGACTGCAATACAATATTAGTAGGAAATTTCAACACTCCACTTTAAAAATGGACAGATTCTATGAAGAGAAAATCAACCAAAAAATGACAGACTCAAACTATCCCATAGACCAAATGGACCTAGCAGGTAAAGAAGATCTCACCTGATATGGTTTGGCTGTATATCTCCACCCAAATCTCATCTTGATTATAGCTCCCATAATTCATACATGTTGTGGGAGGGAACCAGTGGGAGATAATTGAATCATGGGGGCGGTTCCCCCATACTGTTCTTGTGGTAGTGAATACGTCTAACAAGATCTGATGGTTTTATAAGGGGGAACCCTTTCACTTGGTTCTCAATTCTATTTTGTTTGCTACCATGTAAGATGTGTCTTTCGCCTTCCATCATGATTGGGAGACCTCCCCAGCCACGTGGAACTATGAGTCCACTAAACCTCTTTTTCTCTGTAAATTACCCAGTCTCGGGTATGTCTTTATCAGCAGTATGAAAACAGACTAATACATCATCCAACAGCTGCAGAATACAAATTATTCTCAACTGTACACCAAACATTCTCTAGGACCAATCATACATTATGACACATAATAAGTCTTAACAAACTTAAGAAGACAGATATCATATGAAGTATCTTTTCTGATTCCAGGGATATAAAGCCAGAAATCAACAACAGGAAAGCCCTTGGAAATTTTATAAAAACATGGAAATTAAATAGCACGCACCCAAGAAATCAATAGGTCTCATTAAGACATTAATAGGAAAATTTCAAAAGTCACTGAGACAAGTAAGAATGAAAATCCAACATACCCAAACCTATGGAACGTAGCAAAAGCAGTTCTAAGAGGGAAATTTATAGCAATAAAAGCCTACACCAAAAAAGAAGAAAGATTTTCAAATCACAAAGCAAAATTATACACTTCAAGTAACTAGAACATCAAAAACAAACTAAACCCAAAATTGGTAGAAGGAAGGAAATAATAAAGCTCACAGCAGATATAAATGAAACAGACACTAAAAAATATTTCAAAAGATAAATAAGACAAAGTGTAAAGGTAAAACTGACAAACCTTTAGCTAAACTAAGACAAAAGGAGAGAAAATTCAAATAAATAAAAGATGAAAAAGGAGACATTACAACTGATACACCACAGAAATAGAAGGGATTGTAAGACATTACTCATAACTATATGCCAACAAATTTGATAGTGTAGAATAAAATGAATAAATTTCTGCACACATACAACTACCCAGATTAAATTGTGAGGAAATATAACATCTGAACACATCAATAATGAGTTTGGAAATTGAATCAATAATAAAACATCTTCCATCAAAACAACAACAACAACAACCAACACCCAGGACCTGATGTCTTCACTGCTGAATTCTACCAAACAGTTAAAGAATAACTACCAATTCTCCACAAACTTTTCCACAAAAGTAATGAGGAAGGAATACTTCCATACTCATCTTATGAGGCTCGCAATATCCTGATTCTAAAACCAGACAAAGACACGCACAAAATGAAAATAACAGGCCAATATTCCTGAAGAACATAGATACAAAAATTCTCAACAAGATACAAGTGAACTGACTTCGACAGCACACTAAAAAGAGTATTCACTATAATCAAGTGGGGCTCATCCCAGGGATGAAAGGATGGCTTAACATGCACAAATCAGTAAATATGATACACCACCACAATAGAAAGAAGAACAAAAACCATGTGATCATTTCAACAGATGCAAAAAGAACACTTGACAAAAGTCAACATTCCTTTATGATAAAAACTGTCAAGAAAGTAGGTATAGGAGTGTACCTCAACGCAGTAAAGGCCATAGGTGACAAACCCACAGCTAACATCTTATTTATGGTGAATAGTTAAATGCTTTTCCTCTTTGATATGGAGGAAGACAAGGATGTCAACTTCTACCACTTCTATTTAGCATAGTACTGGAGGTCAGAGCCAGAGCAATTAGACAAAAGAAATAAATAAGAGGGATCCAAACTGGAAAGAAGGAAGTCAGATTGTTTCTGTTTGTAGAAAATGTGATCTCACATACATATGTATACATCTATATATATGATCATATAGATATATATGATCTCTCTCTCTTTAGGGTTCTTTCTATATATACTTATATAGAGTGAGAACCCTAAAGACTTGACCAAAAACTACTAGAAATCATAAATAAATTCAGTAAAGTTGTAGTATACAAAATCAACACAGAAAATTCAGTGGTGTTTCTATACACTAATAGTGAACTATCTGAAAAAGTCATCAAGAAAGGAATTCCATTTACAATAGCTACCAAGAAATCTGCAGATAAATTTAATCAAGGTCGTGAAAGATCTCTACAATGAAAACTATAACACACTGATGGAAAAATTTACGATCCACAAAAAATGGACACTATATACTCATGGAATGGAAGAACTGATACTATTGAAATGACCATACTAACAAAATGTCCTACAGATTCAATGCAATCCCTATCAAAATACCAATGAAATTCTTCACAGAAATAGAAAAAAATACCCTAAAATTTGTGTGAAACCAGAAAAGACCCCAAATAACCAAAGCAATCCTGTGCAAAAATAACAAAGCTGGAGGCACCACACTACCTGACTTCAAAATATACTACAAAGCCATAGTAAGCAAAACAGCATGGCACTGCCATAAAGCAAACACATAGACCAATGGAAGAGAATATACAGCTCAGAAATAAATTCTCATACCTAAAGTCAACTGATTTTCCAAAAAGGAGTCAAGAGCACACACAGGGGTAAAGACAGTCTCTTCATTAAATGGTACTGAGAAGATTGGATATCTACATGTGGGATAATGAAATTAGACCCCTATCTTTTACCTTATACAAAAATCAACTCAAATGCGATTAAAGACCTAAAGGTAAGATTGAAAACTATGAAAAACTACTAGAAGATAACATGTGGGAAATTCTCTATAACTTTGGGTTCTACAAGGATTTTTTAAATGAGACGTCAAAAGCACAGGCAACAAAAGCAAAAATAGATAAATGGGGTTTCATCAAACTAAAATGCTTTTGCACAGCAAAGGAAACTTAACAGAGTGAAAAAACAACTTACAGAATGGGATACAATATTTGCAAACTATACATCTGCTAAGGAGTTAATGCCCAGATTATATAACAAACTTAAACAACTCAACAGCAAAAACATAAATAACTTATTTAAAAATGGGCAAAACTGGGAGGCTGAGGCAGGCGGATTGCCTGAGGTCAGGAGTTTGAGACCAGCCTGACCAATATGGTGAAATCATTTCTCTACTAAAAATACAAAAATTTAGCCAAACATGATGGCGTGTGCCTGTAACCCCAGCTACTCAGCAGGCTGAGGCAGGGGAATTGCTTGAACCAGGGAGATGGAGGTTGCCGTGAGCCCCGATTGCACCACTGCACTCCAGCTTGGGCAACAGAGCAAGACTCCTTCGCAAAAAAAAAAAAAAAAAAGGACAAAATAAACTAAAAGAAATGCCACAAGAGAAAATATAGAAAGGGTCAAGACGAATATATAATAAAATCATGTTCAACATCACTAACCATCAGGGAAATGCAAATCAAAACCGCAATGAGATACCAGTTCACCCATTAGAATGGCTATTAGCAAAAAGGTAAAAGATAACAAGAGTTGGCAAGGAAGTGGAGAAAACGGAACACTTACGCACTGTTGATGGGGTTGTAAACTAGTACAACCATTAAGCAAAACTTTATGGAAGTTCGCTAAAAAATAAAAAATAAAAAAAAAAAACAATCATTCGATCACATAACCCAGCAATCCCACTACTGGGTATATATCCATAGGAAATGAAATCATTGTGTTTGAAAAATATCTGCACTCTTATGTTTACTGTAGCACTATTTCTAATAATCAGATATGGAATCAACCTATGTGTATAAAAACAAACAAGTGAATTATATATATATAATATATATTATGTATATTATATATAATACATATTATGTATATTATATATAATATATTATGTATAATATATAATATATTATATATTAATATATTATTAATATTAATATATTATATATTAATATATTATTAATATTAATATATTATATATTAATATATTATTAATATTAATATATTATATATTAATATATTATTAATATTAATATATTAATATTAATATATTATTAATATATAATATATTAATATTAATATATTATTAATATATAATATATTATATATTAATATATTATTAATATATAATATATTATATATTAATATTAATAATATCAATAATAAATAATAATTATTAATAATTAATAATAATTAATATTAATATTAATATATTATTAATATATAATATATATTGTATGTATAATATACATTATATATTATGTATATTTTATATATAATACATATTATGTATATTATATACATAATATATATTATGTATATTATAATATATATAATGTATAACGTATATAATATACGTTATGTATATTATATATAATATACATTATGTATGTTATGTATATTATATATTACATATAATATATATTATTATTATATATAATTATATATAATTATAATTATAATTATATATAATTTTATGTGTAATTATAATTACACATAAAATTAATTATAATTATATATAATTTTATGTGTAATTATAATTATACATAAAATTATATATGTATATATATATATATATATATGGACACACACACAATGAAATACTATTCAGCCATAAAAAAAGAATGAAATTCTGCCAGTTGCAACAACATGGATGACCCTGTAGGATACAATGTTAAGTGAAATAAGCCAGACACAGAAAGCAAATACCGCATGATCTCGCTCATACGTGGAATCTTAAAAAAAAAATGTTAATAGAGAAGTAGAGTAGAATAGTGGTTACCAAACAGTGAGGAAGAAGTGGGGAGGGCAAAATGGAGATAGATTGGTTAACAGTTATGAAATCACAATTATATAGGAAGAATAAGTTGTAGTGTTCTTTGCAAAGCAGGGTGACTATAGTTAAAAGTAAAGTATTGTATATTACAAAGTATCTAGAAGAAAGGATTTTGAAATTTCTTATTAAAAAGAAATGATGAATGCATGAGGTAATTAACACACTAACTATCCTTATTGGATCATTAGACAACATACATATTCATTGAAACATCAAATTGTATCCTATAAATCTATATAATTACAATGTGAAAATTTTTTAAAAATAAATTAATGAATTAAATAACAATTTTAAAATGTTCTCAATCACCAATGCAAAGTTTAGGAGCTTTGTTCTTGACTCAGCCTTAAGACTGAAAACTAATGTGTTAGAAATATTTGTAGATCCTCTCAATTTTGAAAGAATCCTAGCTAAACTACTGAAATATAAAATATATTCTATGTAATATGCTCTTAGGTATATTCTTAGGTGAACTCTGCTTTTAGATGAAGCTTATAAAAATGAAAAACCTATCTGAAATAAAATTTTAAAGTATTTGGAAAATTACAGCTTAATCTCTTAAAGACAAATTTTCTATACAGTAACCTTTTTATGTGCTTTTGAAATGGGGTATACAATTATTTTCCCTGATGTGAGACAAAATATAGAAAGTTGGCATTTTATCTAAGAAGTTAACTTAGGAAGAAAGAGTGAGAGGCAGAGGAATGAGGGAAGAAAGGAAGGCTGATGATGGGATACCTTATCAAGTTGCCTAATGCTGTATTGGAACCTAATAGGCCTTCTAAGGAGTTTTATTACATAATGCAAGACTCCTCAATCTGGGAGGAGGAAAGGGCTTTATTTTTGAGTGGTCACAGGTTGCCCCATGGGCATAAACTCTACCAAGCTGCTAGGTTACACCTACATGAGCATCCCACCTGCTTAAGTAAGAGCAGCCACAAACTGTGGGCCATTCCAGGTAAGTGTCATATCACACCTGCACCAACTAGTCAAAGCCTGGGTCAAAGCCTGTGCAGAACTGATCGCTACAGCAGAGGCTAAAATAAGAAATGGGGCTAAGAGAGTGAAAAGCAGTGCCCATATGTATCCAAAAACAGGTTGAAGATATCTTTAGGAAGGAACAGATAATTTTTCTTATTCATACAATAACAGATGCATATGAACTCCTCGACTAGTCACCCATTCCTGTCAGCCCTTGGGCTTCATAACTAAATCATTCTTCCTTTGTAATCCAGTCCCACATTTTCAGCTATCTCTATATGTTTATTATCTTAAATATTTCTTTGCTCTATACTCTTCCCCTAGTCTTCAACAAATTTCTTTCTTTATTGTCCCAACCCACAGACTGTTATTTCCACTTCGATGTCCCATAGAAGCTTCAAGGGTTTGAAATACCTAAAAAAACAACTCATCTTTCTCCCTAAAACTCCCTCTCCTTCTCCCACTTCAAAATTTCAACTAATGGCTCCCCCTGTTATTCCCACCAGAATCCTGAATGATCCCTGCTTCCCCTCATTCACTCCATACATGTAAATCTCATTAACGTTACTTTCTAGATATTTCATGAATCCTTTCCATTCATTCTGTACTAGAAAGTGTTCCCAGTTTAGACCCTGGTGGTTGGTGGCCTCTTACCTAGGCGCTCTCTCTCTCTCTCTCTCTCTCTCTCTCTGTGGGTGTGGGTGTGGGTGTGTGTGTCCTGAGAATTTATTTACTTCTGGTTTTTGTTTGTTTTTTAGTATCCAGAATCTACAGGGAACTTAAATCAATTAGAAAAAAAAATAACCCAATTAAAAAATGGGCAAAGGACATGAACAAACCCTTCTCAAAAGAACACATACAAATGGCCAACAAATACACGAAAAAAATGCTTAGAATCACTAATCATCAGAAAAATGCAAATCAAAACACAATGAGATACCATTTCATACCGGTTGGAATGGCTATTATTAAAAAGTCAAAATACAACAGATGCCAGCAGGGCTGTAGACAAGAGGAAGTGTCTGTATATTTTTAGCTATAGCCCTACTTCAAACGTGTCCCCATTACAGCCAAAAGAGCGGCCTATCTAAAGGACTGTTCTGATCAGCTCACTTACCTGACTGAAACCTTCAGTGACTCCCATGGCCTGCAGGTCAATGCACTAATTCATGACTATAACATCTGAGATATCCTTGATCTGGCTACTGGTCTAGCCCTCTCTGACTCACGCTTTATAAACCATGCATTCTGGAACTTTTTAGTTGTTTCCCACATCAGCATGCTACTTCCCATCCATGTAGATTTGCAGAGACCTCCTCATCTTTTTAATTCCCAGTTCCCACTCTCAACATGGGCCATCTCCTACCCACACTTCAAAACCTAAGCAAAACAACACCTTCCGTGACACCTCCATGCTGAGTCAGATGCCATCCCCTTTGTATTGTAGTTCTTTGCTTGTGTGCCTTTGTCTCACTTTGTTCTCTTTAAAATAAACTCCATGAGGACAATGATCACCTGCTATTTGTGTTAATATCTGCACCTAGTGGCATAGTGTCTGGAGTATAGTAGGATCTATTTTCAAGGAAAAAAAGATTATATCTATACCAATAGACATGAATTAGCGCTTTTTTTTTTAAAGATAAGCTCCCTTTGAACTAAGTCAATGTTTACAAGAAGAGTTATACTAAAAAGTTCACTTTTGCTGCTTACGTTTCATTTATTTCAGGCAATTAATTCATTGTTATTGGTAAATCGATACTTTTTATTGATACTGAAAAGAGAGAAATAAACTAATGACTATCTCTGTTAGAGTAGATTTGTTCATATCTATCAGTAAAATGTTAATTATCTGAAAGTCAATAATAAAACATAAACTGTGATCTTAAATGTTTTTTAGGGGCTCAAAAATAATTAGAATTCATGTCAGCATATAAAAAAAGATCAGAGTATTTTTAAGATATGATAAAATTTTATTTTAGTTTCTTAATAGGGATTTTTGTGACCTTATAGAGTTCAACTAATTATAATTTTAAAAATAGGATTGATAGAGTTTTAGAATTAGAAACAATTTATAGATTATTTTATTTTTCTTTTGAGGAATCAGGTCATCAGAAGATCAAGGAACTCCTATAATGTCACTAGATCCTAATTTAATTTAAATTTTAGAATCCAGGTATTCTAACTCCTGTCTTGATACTATTTCTACTTTATTATGTTGCTTCCCAGGGCTTTAAAAAATAAAAGCTGGGAAATTACATTTGCTTTGCATATACAGCACCAATTATCAAATTCAGCATAAAAGCATAACATGTATACATCAAAAAGAAAACATAAAAACTTCAAATTAAAAGCATCTCAAAACAATTGAATATAATAGGGAAACCTTATACAAATGCAACACTCACCCATTAATAAAAAGAAACCAATTGGAGAAAAAAGAAATTCAATATAAACATGTTGGAATATAACCTAATTCATTTTAATCCAATGCTTCAAATTGAAAAAAATTAGCACTAGTGTTATTTTCCTTTATCATTACAATCTTGCTTTTCATTACATTATGCTATGTTTTGTATTAAACATAAAATCAATTTTTCACCTTAACACATGCTAGAAATACAGAGTCACCATATTGGAAATCAGTAGAAAGTGTCTTTGTTTCTACTTTTTTTTCTTTGAAAAAGCTTTGGGAAAAAAAATCATTTACAACGTTTAATTTTAATAACTTAAAGAATGTAATTGATTTTTGTTTGTTTTTGACATGGAGTTTCACTCTTGTCACTCAGGCTGGAGTACAATGGCATGATCTCGGCTCACTGTAACCTCCACCTCCCAGGTTCAAATGATTCTCCTGTCTCAGCCCCCCGAGTAGCTGGGATGACAGGCACTCGCCACCACACCCGGCTAATTTTTGTATTTTTAGTAGAGATGGGGTTTCATCATGTTGGCCAGGCTGCTCTCAAACTCCTGACCTCAGGCGATCCGCCAACCTCGGCCTCCCAAAGAGCTGGGACTACAGGCGTGAGCCACCATGCCCAGCCAATTGAATAGTTTTTAACTCAGAGGATAAATGCTTGAGGGGATGGAAAGCCCATTCCTCATGACGTGATTATTTCACACTGCATGCCTGTATCAAAACATCTCATGTACCCCACAAATATATAAACCTCCTATGTACCCACAAAAATTTTATAAAATAATGAAAATATTTTAAAACTAAAAAAAGTGTTTTTTAATTAAGCAACTTTATTTAAATAAAATCATTCTTCCTCATCCTCAGTCCTGGGATCTACCAGAAAGAATTAGCAACATCTTAAAGATGACAAAGTGTTAAAGATAAGCTGCTATTAAGTAAAAGTGTGAAGTGTGGAGGGGACAAGCTGGATGCCTGAACCATTTTGTTCTATCTTTAGGACAGTGAAAGAGCAAGAAGCAGGGTTGGGTGGGGGACACATATTCTGTTGAGCATTGTCACCACTATATTCACTGAAATTCATCTGCATGCTTGTATGTATACTTTTGATTCGCCTGATACACTGAAAATTATATGAAATTGTTCTCTATTCTTTAGATAATTATAATCTAAGTGCTAATATGAAGCTTAGAATTTATATGAAATATGTATGCCCACAACAAGACATTTCAGCTATTTCCTAGATAATAATCTCACTTCACCCTGCACAAAACAGGCACATGATCATGTCACTCTGACCTGGTTTGAGTCCAAGGAGGCTTTTGTTTTTAAAATAATTTAGGTTAGTAGTTAAAATATGAACTTTGGGCCAGGAGTGGGAGCTCATGCCTATAATCCCAGCACTTCGGGAGGCTGAGGCGGGCGGATGACTTGAAGTCAGGAGTAGGAGACTGGCCTGGCCAACATGCTGAAACCCCATCTCTACTAAAAAAAAAAAAATAGAAAACTTAGCTGGGTGTGGTGGCGGGCACCTATAATCCCAGCTACTTGGGAGACTGAGGCAGGAGAATTGCTTGAGCCTGGGAAGTGGAGGTTGCAGTGAGCAGAGATCTTACCACTACACTCCAAAACAAACAACAAACAAAAAAATTCTAGAGTCACACTGAAAATCTTAACAACCTGCTTCTACTACCCATTTTTTTAATTTTTATTTTGACCTGATTTTAGATTGATAGCAAAATGCACAAATAACACAAAGTGCCCCCTATGTCCCTCACCCTACTTCCCCTAATGCTAACATTTTCAGAGCCATCCTTATTTTCTCTATAAAAGAGCAGAGTTCTCCTTTTAGAGATTTGGAAAGATTATTAAAAGATAAGTTACAAAATACAGTACCTGACACGTATAAAATATTAAATAAATACTAGCCATGCTTAATTATTTTGTTTTAAGTCTATATGAGTCAAGTTTTAGTAGAAATATGGGCTAGAAAAAAAAACAGAAAGCGGGACTCTGTGATCCGACTTGGGCTTATAGAACAGACTGCACTAGTTTGTTCTCATGCTGCTAATAAAGTCATACCCAAGACTGGGTAATTTACAAAGGAAAGAGGTTTAAGGAACTCACAATTCCACATGGCTGGGGAGGCCTCACAGTCACGGCAGAAGGCGAAAAAGAAGCAAAGGCACATCTTAAATGGTAGCAGAGAAGAAAGCTTGTGTAGGGAAGCTCCCATTTTAAAAGCATCAGATCTCGTGAGACTTATTCGCTACCAGGAGAACAGTAGGGGGAACCCGCCCCTATGATTCAATGATCTCCACCTGACTCCATCCTTGACATGCGGGGATAATTACAATCAAGGTGAGATTCGGATGGAGACACAGCCGAATCATATCAATGACTAATGAGAGTTATGTCCAGAACCTAATGAAAACCTGTCTGAGGCCACATTCCCTGTAAAGCAGATTTGAGATAGAGATTTGTGTAGAGAACATTTAACTGGGTAAAATCCTAGGAGCCAACAACTGTGGCGAAAAAGCTGAATTGGATAAAGGGAGTTGAGATGTGAGGCAGTCACAACAAATACCTCAGCTAATCTCAAGGGGGAGCTGAGAAGCTGGGGCGACCCTTCAGAGTTGCCCTAAATTGAGGCAGGAGTATGGAGTTTTAATACCTTTCACTGGCCATTCTTCAGATACGAGTTGTCCCCAAGGATGGACATCAGCTTGACAAGTTATTAATTAGATCTCCTGAGAATAAATTCTAGAGAGAATCAGCTGAGAGGCATGATTTGCCAACACTCCCAATAGCTGGGCAAACTTCAGTTTTGAGGGAGGATTTGGGTCACACACAAAAGTCTCCACAACCAATTATTCATGGGAAATTCTATGTAGGCAGAGCTATTTCATGGCCAGTTAATCAAAACTACATAATCTATTTGGTTAAGCAAAAGAAATTAAAAAGATAAAATAAAATCTATGTATTAACACTCAAAAGTTTTTTAATGCATTTGCCTTGCATTTCGTATGTTTTGCCTTGCCTTTTATATGTTTTGCCTTGCATTTGTTTATTTGCTTTTAAGAACCTTTAGAGAACAATAATTACTAATATAATATGGAGTAGCACAGCATAGACGAGGGAAGCTAACTCTCTCCCTTTTCCCAGAACCTGGAACAGCTAAAGATCCTAAGCATTGTCAGCTTTGGTATCTGACATAGTTTGGATGTTTGTCCCCTTCAAATCTCACGTTAAAATGTGATCCCCAATGTTGGAGAGAGATGCCTCCTGAATGGCTTGGTGCTGTCCTCTTGGTAATGAATGAGTTCTTACCCTGTGAGTTCATGCGATATCTGGTTGTTTAAAAGAGACTGACACCTCCTCCCTGTCTCTCTTGCTTCCTCTCTCACCATGTGATATGCTGGTTTCCCTTCACCTTCCACCATGATTGGAAGGTTCCTGAGGCCCTCCCTGGAAGCAGGTGCCAGTACTATGCTTCATGTACAGCCTTCACAACAAGGAGCCAAATAAACCGCATTTCTTTATAAATTACCCAGCCTCAGGTATTTCTTTATAACAATGCAAATGGGCTAACAGAGTATCATTCATGGACAGTGAGTGTATTAGTCAATTTTCATGCTGCTGATAAAGACATACCCAAGACTGGGTCATTTATAAAGAAAAAGAGGTTTAATGAATTCACAGTTCCACATGGCTGAGGAGGCCTCACAGTTATGGCAGAAGGCGAAAGACGCGTCTTACATGGCAGCAGGCAAACAGCAAATGAGAACCAAGTGAAAGGCGAAAGGGGTTTCCCCTTATAAAACCATCAGATCTCATGAGACTTATTCACTACCACTAGAACAGTGTGGGGAAAGCTGCCCCCATGATCCACTTACCTCTCACTGGGTCCCTCCCACAACATGTGAATTATGGGAGCTACAGTGCAAGATGAGATTTCAGTGGGGACACAGCCAAACCATATCAGACAGTAATAACTTTCAATTAAATATAGCTAGACTTTCTGTCAGTGGGTCACAGCAGTCTAGAGAATACATTGAAAAACTCTGGGAACAGCAGATATAGAGGTCAGATCTAGAGATTTTGAACAAAGTTTAGTGCTACAATGCATTGGTGACCACAGACAAAAGGTGTCTGTTGTTGTAGTTTGTTTTCTGTCTTGTTTTTCATCATGGGAGGACAAAAAGAAAAAATGGGGGCAATGGTGAAGGAGAAATGAAAAAGACCTGCTTTTCTATGGGTGGAAGCGACTAAACGAGAGAATAAATTTGGATCACACAACAAATGCAAATCAAGTTAGAAGCATGAAAGGCATGATTAAGGCCATGGTTCTAATAGAGATCAGCCAGCGGAACCAGGATCATGCCACACCGAGAGAGGCTGCAGAGCCATTGCCTTCTCTCCTGTCAAAGCTAAATTAATGAAATGGAACTCACAGAAGCACTATGTAATCAAATATTGGTGGGACACAAGCAAATTCTTAAAAAGTTTCATTGATCAGTGATAATATCTTTTGGTGTAAATATCTCCTCAAAACATTTCAGGAAAAAAAAATAAAGCTATAATTTTACTTTAGAAATATTTAACTTTGTTATACTAGTTTACTTATTTTTTACCTAATACTTCTGATATATTGTTATGTAGGTTAAAGATGCTCGATTCATGCCACTGTGGAAACCACACATAATTTAGGCAATAATGCAAATTCTTTTCAAATTCTTTTATCAGTGTATTCACTTTATTTTTATTTCAAACACAATACAAAATTACAGGATGCTATCAAAGTGATGCTACAAAACCCCACTAAAATTTTTTCAATTCTTCAAATCACACACTTACACACACACACACACACACACCACATGCATTCCCCGTACAGACCTTTTTTGGGGGGGCCTGAGTAAATAATTGCATTTTATTTTCAATTTTTCATTTTGAAATAATTAAAGACTTACCAAAAATGTTGCAAAACTACGTGCCTTTTTGAAGTAAAGTCTTGAAAAAGTTGTTTGGTATATCCTTTATAGTAATAAAAGAAAACACGTGTATATTCTGTTGATTAAAGGCATGCTGAGATCGTCAGACATGTGATTTCATCAGAGACTCCAATATAGAGCGCAGCTGTAACGACATCCTAAGAGTGTTCTAACTGAAATGTGTTGGAAGAAGGTTCTAATTTTTTTCAACCCTTCTCAAGTTGGCACTCAGCAGATTTCCACTCTATAAAAGTAACTCCTGCTCTGCAACTAATGTTCACAGATAAGCTCCAAACATATTTACAGCTCCATTTAAGTATAATGTACACACAGTAAAATTCACCCTTTTCAATGTGCAATTTAATGGGTTATGGCAGATGAATATCATCATTTGACCACAATCATGATCAAGATACAGAAAATCTGCATCATCACAAAACGTTTTCTTTTGCTGTTTTGCATTTGATCTTTTCTCCATTCCTGAACACAGGCAACCACTAATCTGCTTCTGTTTCTACAGTTTGCATTTTCTAGAGTATCCTATTAGTGGAAT
Organism: Gorilla gorilla gorilla; assembly: GCF_029281585.2. Taxonomy (NCBI): domain Eukaryota; kingdom Metazoa; phylum Chordata; class Mammalia; order Primates; family Hominidae; genus Gorilla; species Gorilla gorilla. The sequence continues at coordinate 153,531,122 of NC_073234.2, read as the reverse complement.
GATACATTGGTGTCTTTCATGTCTAGCTTCTTTCACTGAGCATAATGCTTTTGATATTCATTTATATTGCTGTTGTATCAGTTTGCTCCTTTTTATTGTTGAGTGGTACTCCATCTACAACTGGTTTATCCATTTACAAGTTGATGGACACATCTGCTATGAACTTCAAGGATGAGGCTTGGTACGGATATGTTTTTATTTATTTTGGGTCGCAGTGGAATTATTTGGCTATATGATCAGTACTAAGTTTAACATTAAAAGAAACTGCCAAACTGCTTTCCAAAATGTCTGTACCATTTTGAAGTCCCACTAGCCAGGTGTGAATAGCAATTCTTCACATCATGTGGTATGGTCAGTTCTGCTCGTGTCAGCCACTCCAGTGGGTGTACAGTGGTACCTCAATGTGGTTTTAACTTGCATTTCCCTGATGACGGGTAATGTTAAGTATCTTTTCATTTGTGTATTGGACATCATCTCTTTTTAAATTAAAATATCTGTACAAATATTTGGCCCATTTAGGTCAAAATATTACGTTAAATGAGTTATTTGTGTTTTGTTATTTAGTTTTTTAGTTATGTGTACATTCTAGATGAAAGTTCTTTATCAGACATATTTAAAATTATTCTGTCCCAATCTGTGGTTTGCCTTTTCATTTTTTGATGCTATGTTTTAAGTTGCAAAAGTCTTAATTTCATGAAGTCCAACTTACTATTTTTTTCCATTTTCATCCATCCTTTTCTTATCTAAAAAATTTTTAGCTATAGTAAGATTATTAAAAATTTTTCCTATTCAGTAAGCTTTATACATTTTATATTTACATTATGTATAAAATACATGTTGAGTTAATTTGAGGATATGGTGTGAGGTAATTCTGAAGTTCATATTCTCCATTTAATATCCAATTTTAATAGTACCATCTTTATAAAGACATTGATTTCCTTATTGAAATATTTTGGCAACTTTGGCCATGTAAGGCAGGATATATTTCTAAATTATTTATTCTGTTTCACTGATATATATGTCTTCTTCATGCCAGTAAGTTTACTGTACTGTTTAGTGTAGCTTTACAATATGTCTTGAAATTTGGAAAGTTTTCCAACTTTATTCTTCTTTCTAAAACATGCTCTGGCTATTCTAGGACTTCTGCATTTAAAAAAAAATTAGAATCAGCTTTGTAATTTCTCCAAAAAGGCCTATAGGTTTGACTGGGATTGTGCCAAATCTGGAGATCAGTTTCAGAAGAATTATCATCTAATAAGTATGACATGTATATTTACCAATGAACTTGATACATATTTCTACCTATTCAATCTCTCGTATTAGTGATTTAGAAATTTTGGATCAGCATACCTTTTATTAAATTTATTCTGAATTATTTTATTATTTTCGAGGCTATTATAAGTTAAATTGCTTACATAATTTTATTTTCTAATTGGTGTTGATTGTGTATAGAAACACAATTGATTTTATTTATTGATCTTTCATCCTACAACTTTGTTAAATTCACTTCATACCTCTAGCACACTTCTGCAGATGCCTAAGGATTTTCTATGTATATGTTTACATCACGTGAGAATAGTATTTTTCTTTCTTCCCAACTTGGGTGTCACTTATTTCTTATTTTCTTTTCTTTTCTCTTTATTTCTTTCTTCTTTCTGTCCATTCCTCCTTCCTTCCCTTCTTTCTTTCTCCCTGTTTTAGAATCAGTTTTGTAATTTATCCAAAAGGACCTATAAGGTTTCATGGGAATTCCACTGAATCTAGAGATCAATTTCAGGAGAATTATCATCTCATAAGTATTAAATATTTATCAATGAACTTGGTATATATTTCCACTTATTTAGTATTGAATGCAATACTTTAAAGAACTAGGGAGAGAGGACATCATTGCATTTTTCATAATCTTATGTAGAAAGTATTAAGGCTTTCACCATTTTAAGTAAGATGTTTGCTATAGATTTTTTGTAAACACATAATCAGTTTGAAAATGTACTTTTCTATCCTCAGTTCGCTGGGAGTTTTTAATTTAAAAAATGTGTTACATTTTGTAAATTCCTTTTTTGCATCTATTGAGAGTGTCACGTGATTTTTCTTTTTTCTGTCAGCATGGTAGATTTTCAGTTGTTGAAACCAACTTGAGATAAACCCCACTTGGTTAAAACACATTATCATTTTTAAATATTCCTAGACTCAATTTGCTAATATTGTATTAAGAATGTTGCATCTAAGTTCATAATGGTTATCAGTCTGTCATTTTTGAGTTGTGATATCTGTATTTGTTTCTGATATCGAGAGAATCCACGTAAAACATCTACTTCTGTCATCAGTAATAATCTGACCAGGGATAACACCAACAGTTAGAGAGGAACCTGTCATTACCTGTGGCAGCAGAGATATCAGAGATTCCAAAAAGAAAAGCAAGGTTAAAATTTCAAATATAATCACATGAAATATCAGAAAGCCAGGGGATAGAAATATAGGAGAGCAAAATCTTAGAGGTCAAAACAAGTAGTTAAGTACGGCACATGATAATAAAAAGTAAAATCTTTTCCTAAGGCAGAGCCTGGCTGCTGCCTAGCTTCTTTGACAATTCTTGGTAGGCTTTCATGGCTTTATAAGGGCTTATACTTTAGGTAAAGTTATAGTCAGGGAAACGGTGGGTGTAGGTTGGCTCTGTAGAAATGAAGCATCACAGGAGCACTGCAGTTAGAAAGAAACTGATACTGATGATACTTCGGTCACACTAATAACACATGCTAATGATAATCATAGCAATCATGGTAATGACAGAAAATATATATATAATATTAGCATGCTTCTATTTGCACATATACATATGTGAATAGAAACATTGATTTAAAGACATGAAAGTATAGAAATAGCCTACACCTGATAAAGATATGCTCATACACAATAACAAACCTCAGTATAAACAGAGATTTTGATGTATCACAGAATTCTCCAATAGATCACAATTTTGACACTATGGGAAGTGTCATTTTCAGAACTTTTCTTTATCTCCATTATCTCCATTCTCTATTTCCAACATTCCTGGAGACTGAACTCAAGGATCAGTAAATATTCTCAACCTTAACCATAGCAGACTTCATTCATCCCATATATGCTTGTTATTTTTCCCCATTGACAGAAGGCATTGTACCATGAAATATACAACATATCTCTGACACACCTGACGAAAACAAACAATGGGGAAAGATTGACTATTTAATAAATGGTGATGGGAAAACTGGCTAGCCATATGAAGAAAGCTGAAAGTGGACCCCTTCCTTACAGCTTGTAAAATAATTAACTCAAGATGGATTAAAGACTTAAACATAAGATCTAAAACCATAAAAACTCTAGAAGACAACCAAGCCAATACCATTCAGAACATAGGCATAGGCAAAGACTTCACGACTAAAACACCAAAAGCAGTGGCAACAAAAGCCAAAATTGAGAAATGGGATCTAATTAAACTAAAGATAGCTTCTGCACAGCAAAAGACACTATCATCGGAGTGAACACACAACCTACAGAGTGGGAGAAAATTTTTGCAATCTATCCATCTAACAAAGGGCTAATATCCAGAATCTACAAGGAACTTAAACAAATTTACAAGAAAAAAACAACCCCATCAAAAAGTGGGAAAACGATATGAACAGACACTTCTCAAAAGAAGACATTTATGCAGCCAATAAACACATGAAAAAAAGCTCATCATAGGCTGGGCGTGGTGGCTCACGCCTGTAATCCCATCACTTTGGGAGGCCAAGGCGAGTGGATCACAAGGTCAGGAGTTTGAGACTTGCCTGGCCACTATGGTGAAACTCTGTCTCTACCAAAAACACACAAAAAAACTTTAGCCAGGCGTGGTGGTATATATCTGTAATCCCAGCTACTCAAGAGGCTAAGGCAGGAGAATTGCTTGAACCCATTAGGTGGAGGTTGCAGTGAGCCGAAATTGTGCCACTGCACTCCACTCTGGGTGACAGAGTGAGGCTGTCTCGAAGAAAAAAAAAAAAAAAGCTCATCACCCCTGGTCCAATGAGATACCATCTCGCGCCAGTTAGAATGGCAATCATTAAAAAGTCAGGAAACAACAGGTGCTAGAGAGGATGTGGAGAAATAGGAATGCTTTTACACTGTTGGTGGGAGTGTAAATTAGTTCAACCATTGTGGAAGACAGTGTAGCCATTCCTCAAGGATCCAGAACTAGAAATATCATTTGACCTAACAGTCTCATTACTAGGTACACATCCAAAGGATTGTAAATCATTCTACTATAAAGACACATTCACACATATGTTTATTGCAGCACTATTCACAATAGCAAAGACTAGGAACCAACCCAAATGCCCATCAATGATAGACTGGATAAAGAATATGTGGCACATATACACCATGGAATACCATGCAGCTATAAAAAAGGATGGATTAATGTCTTTTGCAGAGACATGGATGAAGCTGGAAACCATCATTCTCAGCAAACTATCACAAGAACAGGAAACCAAACACCACATGTTCTCACTCATAAGTGGGAGTTGAACAATGAGAACACATAGACACAGGGAGGGGAACATCACACACTGGGGCCTGTCAGTGGGTAGGAAGGAAAGAGGAGGGATAGCATTAGGAGAAATACTTAATGTAGATGACGGGTTGATGGGTGCAGCAAACCACGACAGCACATGTATACCTGTTTCACAAAACTGCAAGTTCTGCATATGTATCCCAGAACTTAAAGTGTATGTATGTGTGTATATATATACACACAAATGTAAATGTAAATGTAAATAAATTGAAAATGGTAAAAATAGAAATATGTTTTCTACACAAATAGCGACATAATAAAGCAAGATAGAATGTATGTTTGAGTTAAAAAAAATTGCTTAGAAGACAACTTGAATTCCATTCCAAGGAACTAGTTTTCAAAAGTTTACAACCAGATTTCAGTTTGGCAAAAGGCAACAATGCTGTTTTGAAAATAATTTCTGAAAAGAGCTTCCCCAGCAGTTCCAAATGGCAGTCCTGATACAAGGAAGTAGGGGCAATTTTGTTACCACCAGGAACACTGAATTTATTTTCAGACCTTGAAATTCTGGGAGGCCCTCGAAGAATAATCAACTACAATATTTTACTTTACATAGAAATATTGTTTTAATGTTAATATAAAAGCTTGTATATGAACTAAAACTGTCAATCTTCCACTTTTAAGAAAGAAGAATCCATTATGCCCCTAATCTATAGTGAGTTGATATGTTCCATAAGCAGTTCTGGAAGGAGGCTACACTTAGAGCATAAATTGGTATAGATCGCTTTGCTCTCACAGATAGCGACACAATATTTTCTGCTGAATGGGAAAAAGTTTGAAGGCATAAATCAAGATAAAGCAATCATCTGACAAAGAATTACAAAGAGGCCCCATACCTTTTTCTTAGTGAACGCCATGTGACACATTGATTTTCCACTGAAGATAAAAGCCAAAATCATGTGTCATCAATAGAAAGCAAGCAAAACTATTTGGTTCAATATGTTATGGTACTTAACAAAAAAAAACTTGCAGAGAAAAGACAAATCTAAAATGTTGCACATGATTCAAACAAGTCTGGATCAGAAGAGACATTTCAGAGGTCACTGCTAGAGAGTCAAGGATACATTAGAGAGAAATAAACTCCTGCTTTTTTGTTTATCTCCTTACATACACAGATACTGTCTGATGAAGATGATTGATATCAGGTATGGTATTTGATGGTATAGTCATTTACAAAATAATTCATCCCTTATGATCTAATGCAATTTTCTTCATATTACACGTGTATATTTAAATACTTCCTTGTGAAGTGGAGGCTAGCCAGGCTGCTGTTAGCATATCCAGTACATTTCTGCAAATTCCAAAATGGCAAATCCCACAGTTGAAATTTCAACCTTTCTAGCGTCCCTCGGCTGGAGTGCATAATCACGGCAAAAGTCTGCAACATCAGAGGTGGCCGCCACAGACACAAAGTCTATGTTTCTCATTCCATTCTACCAAATCTATTCAGCAGTCTGGGTGAGGGGGCTTGGCAGTATCTATGAGCAGAAAGCATTCAAATGGCTGGTATATGTGCTTCCGGGGAAACTAAGGGGAAAAAGAGAGAGGGAGGGAGGGAGGGAACAAGAAAGAAGAAGGAAACTCAAGGAGAGAGGAAGGGAAGGAGGCTGGCAAGAAGGGATGGAGGGAGCAAGGGAGGGAGGAATAAAGGAAGGAAGTTACACCAAGTTTCAAAACTGGCCACGGACTGAGAAGGATTAAGAGACAAACGGAATTGAAAGCATTTATGTTCATACTCGGTATTTTTCTTACCCATTCTTGCAAATTAGTAATTTAAAAATTTTCATTTCCACAAATCCACGTGTTTTCTTGTTCCTCTCTCTCCGCTCTTTTTCCTTCTTTCCTTCCTGCCTTTCTTCTTTCTTTTCAACATAGGTTATATAAATGTGTGAGAGCTATCACTAGTCTACGTTAATCATCAGGATTTTCCTGTATATTTCCAATTAAGATGACCCATAATAATATTCTACTGTAATTTTGGAGGGTCCAAAATACTAGATGGCATTTAGTGTTTTGGAAATCATGACAAGTCTAACAGGACTTTAAAAAACCTATCAAGACATCTGATGTGTTTTCTTGCCCATACATTCTTTAGTGAGGTCTGCTTGACCCTTTCTTCTTCCCTTCTCTAGTCATGGGTTCTTCACACTGAAAACTAAGCTTTGCATCAGTGTTTGACGAACAGGTGACATAATAAACTGCAGTTACATTTTAAATTCAGCTCAAGATGGTAGATGAGAAATCCAAGATTGTGAAGTGAGATTTAGCATGCTGTTCAGTATGCAACAAATCTGAGTGTTGCTCACACAGGATTCATACCAACAGGCTCCTTCCAAAACCTTTCAATGCAAATTCTAGCAAATGCACACTTGGAAGAAAAATGTTCCATGAAGTTGTATATGTAAATTTATACTTTCAGCATTTATGTATATAATTTCAGGGGAAGTGGGATCAACTTAACATTATTAAACATAGTCCAATGATATTTACAACATAACTTCAGAAACATTTTATTACTAGAAGTATTTTAAAAAGGATGTACCATTTAGGATTTAAGACACAACCCACAAATGAAAAAACAAATGAGATTATAAACAACATTTTTTAAAAAAATTATGCCATCTCTTTCACTACAAAATCCTCCTGGGGGAAAAATATCTTTTCCTTCATTATTAAAGGATGTTATCAGAGCACAGTGGAATTCTTTCAGATTTAGTCAGAAGGTTCTCTGGAGTTGAGAGATCTATTGGAGAATATTTTCTTTGAAAGTCCATGTCCTTTCCCCAGGCCTACATCATATATAAATAAACATTTCAGAAAAGGGGCCATGTTAGGAAAAAGTGGGTTGAAGATTGTAAGACGTGGTTCCTGGGTGCCAAATAATTCACAAGTTGGAATAAGCTGGGTTTTTGTAACACTTCTCTATGACTGCCATTGATACTGAACTATGCCAAGGAACTAAGTCCTACCAAGGAAAAGCAGGAGGAAAACAGGTGTAAGAAAACATTTCCTGTCAGTGTGTCCAGAGATAGCATGAGTCAACAGCGGCTCCTCATGAAGCCATCGATTCGTAACACTGGAGTATCTAGAATGCATCTGGGTCGAATTATTAAAAAGAAAGTTCTTCTCAAGCTAGTTGTAATGGTAGCTAATTTAAAAAATTAATGTTCTGCGATTCTGATAAAAACCTATGTGGTGAACCAACAATAAAGGCGGCTGGAGATATTGGTATGAAATAGTTATTTTTCCTTATATACCTGGACGTTCATGTAAGAAATTATACTTTTGGAAGGTCTGTCATATTCTCAGTGTATAAGAGTTGAATCATTTTTAGAAGTTATTGTCAGAATTTTGCTTTAATAGTGCAGTAAAGTGTGCATTCTCTCTCTCTCATTTTCATTCAACAGCCTCTACAAATTGAGCCTGGCTCAAAGGTCTTTCCCTCTTGGAATATGACTCCTCCCCTGTCCCTCTACATAGGCTGTTCTATAACAAATTATTTTGCTGTCTTGATTTTTCAGAGACCTCATGCTAGTAGTAAAGAGCCAGGAGAAAGTGAGATGTCCTATATAAAAGGCCTGCTAGAAAAAGAAATCAGCACTGAGTTCTAAGGATACTGAACAACTTTTTAAAAAACAAGCAAGCCATATTAAACACATTAGTTACAACCAAATTAGATAAAACCATGAAAATTATCCAAGAAGAAAAAGTACATCACCTGTCTAGGTTTAAAATTGCTTAAGGCTGCCATCCAAGGACCATCTATGATAACAAATACAGTAGTCTGTATTGACACAAAGTTTTAGTGATAGACGTAATTACATTCTTCTGCTGGTGGTGTTCTAGAATAAATGGAATATCTGCTGATCAAATCTGAATGCATCCCATAATATTAGCATGTAGGATCCCAGATCTGCAGGCACTATCTCTTTCTCAGATCTACACTTTGAATATTATGTTAGTTAAAATGAGAAGTATGTTAGAAAATGTCTTTTACAAAAGAAATATTGGCTGAGTATGGTGGCTCATGCCTGTAATCCCAACACTCTGGGAGGCCAAGGTGAGAAGATCTCTTGAGCTCAAGAATTTGAGACCAGCTTGGGCAACATATCTATAAAAAATTTTAAAACTTAGCCGGTGTGGTGGTGCACACCTATAGGCACAGCTACTTCAGAGGCTGAATCAAGAGGATCACTTGAGCTTGGGAGTTTGAGGTTGCAGTGAACTATGAACATGGCACTGAACTCCAGTCTGGGCAACAGAGTGAGAACTTGTCTTCAAAAAAATAAAAAAGAAGAAAAAAATAGGAAATATTGTGTTCACATCTGCTATGGTACTCTTTCTTATATAAACTATTTCTTTGCAGTATTCTAGAGGATTTAAGACAAATTTACCACTGAATAATTTCATATGGTATATTATTGCATTAGTATAGTATGTTATTATATAATTAGTATAAGTGACCAGTGCTGCAACAACCACATTCCAAAAAGTATTGTGATCCTCCAAAATTACAATGTCTAAATGACATTATTCTCCTTCATGAGACCATTATACCTTAATTTTTCAGCACCATGAAAATCTACAAATGCCCTCTAAAATATATTTAGAAAACGTGGGGAAAAAACAGATACAGTTTCAGAGATACATATATTTTGAAAATTAGCCTTTTTGGAATAAATTATTCTTTATGACATATAAATAAACACATTTTTCAGACTGGCGGGGTAACATTTGCATCAGTCAAAATAATTAGATTACTAAAACCTGTAATCTTATTAGAAAAATGGTTTATTCAGAGAATCATTGGAATTATTAGCCTTCAAGCTGCTATAGATTGAATCTGATCAAAATAATTAAGATAATATTATTTCATTTTTCAGTATAATATCTCCTTAGTATTTTTGTTTCTTATTTAATATGTGATTATATTTACTTCTGTGAATAATATGGATGAAGATCATTACAGTGTCAAGATCACTGGGTTCAGAGCACAGAAACCTCAAGTCTATTCTTTTTTCTTAAATACCTGTAAGACTTTAAAGAAGACAGAGTTTCTGGACTCTAATTTCTCTATCTGTAGAATAAATGGGTTAGACCAAATAACTCCTTTCTGCTTATAAATTTTCTAATTATATGACTGAGCTTACACCTGGAAAACAGTCTATCTCCTGTATAAATTAATGATAGAAATGAAAACCACCACGTTTCATGAAATTAACCACATAAATATCAACATCAACTGCTCAGAAGGACTTAAGTGCAAGTATCACAGGAATTCTGAAGCACAGAGAACTGAATATAAGAAATGTAACATTCTTCGTATTTTCAAAGAAGATTTTAATAATATATGTAAACACAGTAGCCTGTTCATAAGAAAAAAGAAAAGGGACGTCTTAGCATATTCAGGGTTCAACCAAAACTACTACTGGAATGTAAATCAAAGTAATATTCACCTAACTGTCATAATTGGCATGAATAATTTTAAGTAAAACACTTTTATTTGATATTAAATGTGAACAATAAGCCAAAACAGAGAAAATTAATAAATTGATCATTTATTGAAAGTGAAATAAAAATATATAATTATTGAAGCCTCTTATATACATAAACCAATCATTGCTTAAATGAGCTGACATACTAGCTCCATAGTTTTATGTCACTAAGGAACTCTTTTGAACACAATAAAGAAACCAGAATTGAGCACAAAGAATGATGAACTGGGAAGTTCATGGCTTTCTATCTACTAATTAGGAGTACAATCATTCAGTCAAACAGCCACTCAACAAACATTTAGCATACAGCTTCTGGATACCAGGTACTGGTGTAGGTGCTAGAGCAACAAGGAAATAGTCCCTGCATTCAGTGAGCTCACAGGCAAGTAAACAAGTAAGTATAAAGACTGCATGACTGATTGGGAGCGGTGGTTCATGCCTGTAATCCCAGCACTTTGGGAGGCCAACGTGGGCAGATCACGAGGTCAAGAGATCGAGACCATCCTGGCCAACATAGTGAAACCCCGTCTCTACTAAAAATACAAAAATTAGCTGGGCACGGTGGTGCACGCCTGTAGTTACTTGGGAGGCTGAGGCAAGAGAATCAGTTGAACCTGGAAGGTAAAGGTTGCAGTGAGCTGATATCACACCACTGCACTCCAGCCTGGTGACAGAGTGAGACTCTGTCTCAAAAAAAAAAAAAGACTCCATGATAAATGTGTATCTACAAAGGGCACAAAGGAATGAGTAGCTAATCCCCAAAGCCATATGGAGCAGTCAGTATAAGCTTCAGGAAAAGAAACTGAAGTAAAAAGCTAACCTGAATCTGAAAAAAATGAGTAGGTATTTTCCAAGCACGTTTCAGGGGAAAAGTTGCAGGATGCAGAAGTCCTCCCAAGTACAAAAAGAGAATGAACTCTGGACAACTGGCAATTTATGGCACACAGGAATCAGTAAATGTAGGGATGAGAGGCACACAGAAACATGGGCAAACACAGGAATTTTGACTTTATTCCATAAATCATGGAAAGCCACCAATGGGTTTTAAGTAATAAAATACTAAGACCAGGTTTGCATTTTAGAAAGATCAATTTGATTTCAGTGAGGAGGTCCAAAAATGAGAGCAGCAAGGCCAGATAGAAGTCCTGCTGCAACTAGCTATGGTTAGAGATGCAGACCAAAACTAAGGTGAAATCATTTAGAAGAAAGAACATGGATATAAGAGCCATTGGTTTGGCCTCTCCACATCATTTTTTTAATTTTATTTTCATTTATTTATTTATTTATTTTTTGAGACAGAGTCTCGCTCTGTCACCCAGGCTGGAGTGCAGTGGCGTGATCTTGGCTCACTGCAAGTTCTGCCTCCCGGGTTCACACTATTCTCCTGCCTCAGCCTCCCGAGTAGCTGGGACTACAGGCACGCGCCACCACGCCCAGCTAATTTTTTCTATTTTTTAGTAGAGATGGGGTTTCACCGTGTTAGCCAGGATGGTCTCGATCTCCTGACCTCGTGATCCACCCACCTCGGCCTCCCAATGTGCTGGGATTGCAGGCTTGAGCCACCATGCCCAGCTGGCCTCTCCACATCTTTACTGTTATACTGATAACATGGGGATGAAAATAAATATTATTTGTATTTAAACTATTATTGTTATGTGAAAATTAAACAAATAACATACTATGATAACATCGGAGGTTCAAGAAATATTAAGTCTTGAAAATAGGAAAGATGAAAGGAAGGAAACAGGGAGTGGGGAGGAAAGTAGGAGAAAGGAGAGAATATAGGAATGAGAGAGGAGGAAAATAATAAGAAAGAAGTAGAAAGCTAGGTACGGTGGCTCATGACTGTAATCTCAGCACTTTGGGAGGCCGAGTCAGGCAGATCACAAGGTCAGGAGTTCAAGACCAGCCTGGCCAATATGGTGAAACCTTGTCTCCACTAAAAATACAAAAATTAGCTGGGTGTGGTGGCAGGCACCTATAGTCCCAGCTACTCGGGAGGCTGAGGCAGGAGAATCACTTGACCCTGGGAGGCAGAGGTTGCAGTGAGCTGAGATCACACCACTGCACTCCAGCCTGGGTGACAGAGAAAGATGTTGTCTCAAAAAAAAAAAAAAAGAAAAAAAAAAAAAGAAAGAAGTAGAAAAAGATATAGTATTTCTTAATCAGCAGAAGCTACTCTTATTTTTCAATACTCTACCTTTCTAATGTATCACTGACAAGGAAAGGTCTTGAATAATTGACTGAAGTCAGAATAGGTAAGGCACTCTACCTGTGGATACATGAGAGGCCTTAAAAAGTTCATGGAAAATGTATATTATGAAAAAAACTATGCAAAGGTTTCAATTTTGGCAGCAAAATAAACTCATACTAATTTATTATAGCATGTTTGAACAGGATCTAGTTTGAGACAGTAAGAAGGAGTAGACATTAGTTTGAAAAGAGCCCCTAGCAGAGCAATGTAAATTCTGCTAAAATTGAAGCAAGAACAAACATTAGATTATGATGAAGCTTGAGTGAAAGAATGGTGAAATCACTGATGCTTTAGAAGAAGCTTGAGGGGACAATGCACCAAAGAAATCAGTAGTTCACAAGCGGACAGCTTTTTTAAAGAAGAAACGAGATGATGTGGAAGATGAAGTCCACAGGGACAGATCATCCATATCAATTTGCAAGGAAAAAAATTAATCTTGTTTGTGCCCTAATTGAAGAGGACTGATAATCAACAGCACAAACAATAGCCAACATCATAGACATCTTAATTGGTTCAGCTTACACAGTTCTGACTAAAAAATTAAAGTTGAACCAACTTTCCACTGCATGGGTGCCAAAAGTGTTGTGCTCAGATCAGCTGCAGACAAGAGGAGAGCTCTCAATGGAAATTTTAAAGAACTAGGGTCAAGATCCTGAAGGATTTCTTTGAAGAATTGTAACAGAAGATAAAACATGGCTTTCCCAGTATGATCCTGAGGGCAAAACACAATCAAAGCAATGGCTACCAAAGGTGGAAGTGGTCCAGTCAAAGCTAAGGGGGATCACTCAAGAGCAAAGGTCACGGCAACAGTTTTTTGGGGACATTCCAGGCATTTTGCTTGTTGACTTTGTGGAAGGTCAAAGAACAATAATATCTGCATATCATGAGAGTGTTTTGAATAAGTTAGCCAAAGTTTTAGGGCAAAATACCTGGGAAAGCTTTAGCAGACAGTCCTCTAACACCACAATGTTTCTGCTCATTCCTGTCATCAAGCAAAGGCAATTTTGTGAGAGTCTCAATGGGAAATTGTCAGGCATCCACCTTACAGCTCTGATTTGGCTCCTTCTGACTTCTTTTTGTTTCCCAATCTCAACAAATGTGGAAAGGGCACCCATTTTTCTTAAGTTAATAATGTATAAGAGACTGCATTGACATTGTTAAGTTCCCAGGACCATCAGTTCTTTAGGGATGAAAACCGAAGATCACATTTTCAATGTTTATCTTGTAACTTCATTTTTCCACAAACTTTTTGAAGTTTCTCCATACAAATGTCTCCATACAAATGAGCACTTGCAAAATAAGCAGAGAGTCTCATTCAATGGACAGAAAGTTATGTGCCATCTAAAAATCATCTTAAGCAAGTTCAATGTGTAGCAACAGACTGTATTGATAAATATCAGTTAGTTTGACTTCTGCAATGACCATGATGGAGTAACAAGAACTAGACTTTCTCTCCCTCCTGAAACAACCAAAAAAATGGCCAAAATGTATGCCACAAAAGTTTGCAAGACCCTGTAAAGTCAGTCTCAAACAAGGTGAGCCTATCAACTGCCCTAATTTATGCCTGGAGAAAGTTTTCCAGCCCACTACTGCAGGAGAAAAGCCCAAGAGGAGCCCATTGTTCTCCCTGAGCTGAGGGGACAGAGCTGAGAGTCCACAGAAACCATGTTGACATGAGCTCTCAGGACAAGGTTTCCGAGAAGAAGGGGCTGCACAGAAAGAGAACTCCAGAGCTCTGCAAAGGGTCCCCCTAAAGTACATAGCTAAGTAATTGTTAGGACAGGCCTAGAGAAAAGTACCTACGGTTGGGGAAACAACACCCAGATAAGATGAAAAGTAACAGTACACATGCTCACCAAGGTCCAGTAATAGTGCTTATTTTATCAGCCAAACCAGAAACACCTCAAGATTCCCAGGGATACCCAGAAGGATCTTGCCTCACTAGTTGGGAGTGATTAGCTCTAAAATGAGAACTGGTCTGATCCCACCTAATGAATTTTTAAAGCAAGACCAAAAAGAGTCAAACTCTTTCCAACTAAACTTAAATACATACCAATACAAAGATCAAGAATATTTATATATACTTCCAGCACTCAATAAGATAAAAGTCACCATATCTGACATCCAGACACAGTTTAGCAGAGACACAACAGTAACAACAAAAGACAGAAGAACGTGGCTCATAATAAGGAGAAAAATCACTGAGTCAGAACTGATCCAGAGTAAATCAAGGTGCCAGAGTTATCAGTTAAGAACATTCAAATGCTTATTGAAACAGTATTCTATATGTTCTAAAATAGAGACATGCAAGATACACTAAAGGAGGCTGGGCGCAGTGGCTCACGCCTGTAATCTCAGCATTTTGCGAGGCCGAGGCAGGTGGATCACGAAGTCAGGAGTTCAGGACCAGCCTGACCAATATGGTGAAATCCCATCTCTACTAAAAATACAAAAATTAGCGGGGCATAGTAGCATGCGGCTGTAGTCCCAGCTACATGGTAGGCTGATAGCACATTAGTCATTACAGAAGAAAAGATAGACACCTCTCAAAATAAAATAGAGAGAGAAAATAAATTTTTAAAAAACATGAACAGAGCAATAGTAGACAGTAAATTTCAAGTAACTGAATTTACGTGTAATCTCAGTTCCCAAAGGAGAGGAGAGGGAAGATGTGAAAACATTTGGGACTTTGAGTCAGGCAAAGCTTTCTTTGATATGACCCCACAGCATGATTTATATAATAATATATTGATAAGAAGAACTCATCAAATTTAAAAAAAAGAATCTGCTCTTCAAAAGAATCTATTAAGAGACTGAAAAGACAAGCTGCAGGCTGGGAGAAAATATTTGCAATTCATATATCTGATGAAAGGCTTGCATCAAAAATATATTTTAAAAGCTCAAAATTTAATAATGAAAAACAAACAACCCCATTTAAAACTTGGGTGAAAGACTGGAACAGACATTACAAAGTAGACATTTGTTTGGTAAATAAGCACATATGCTCAACATAATTAATGCTTAGGGCAATGCAAATTAAAACCAAAATGAGACGCCACTATCTATTTTTAAATAGCTAAGATTAGCATGACTGATAACAGCCAAGCACTGGCTTGGATGTGGAGAAGCTGAAACTCTCATACACTGCTGATGGGAATACAAAAAATTGTAACCTTTGAAAAACAGTTTAAGAGTCCCTTAAAAAGTTAAACATACTTCTGCCGTAAGACTCAGCCATTGCACTCCTGGGTATTTACCCAAGAGAGATAAAAGTAGGTGTTCATATAATGATATCAACACAAATGTTCATAGCACATGTATTCATAATAGCCCAAACTAGAAACAGTCTAAATATCAATCAATACATTAATGAATTAACTTGCTTTATCCGAATTAATTATGGATACATACTATAACATGAATGAATCTCAAAATAACTATACTAAGTGAAACAAGGCAGACTCTAGAGGTAAAACATGCAGAGAAAAAAACATAAAATGTCAGACAAAAAAGTGCATAGTGTAAAATTTTATTTATATACATTTTTTGACTGTATAAATTACTGTCCAGTGACAGAAAGCAGTTTGGTGGTTTTTAAGGGCCAGGAATGAGGGGCCAGAGAAATGTATTATAAAGAGGCATCAGGAAACTGGAGGTGAAGTATATTTCCATCACCTCGATTGCGTGCTGATGGTTTCTAAACTTTCAATATTTTTAGTTTATTATATGTTATACAAAATAAAGCTTGTAATAAAAATCAAAAGATTGAGCCGTCCTTATTTTCTCTATAAAAGAGCAGAATTCTCCTTTTAGAGATTTGGAAAGATTATTAAAAGATAAGTTACAAAATACAGTACCTGACACGTATAAAATATTAAATAAATACTAGCCATGCTTAATTATTTTGTTTTAAGTCTATATGAGTCAAGTTTTAGTAGAAATATGGGCTAGAAAAAAAAAACAGAAAGCGGGACTCTGTGATCCGACTTGGGCTTATAGAACAGACTGCACTAGTTTGTTCTCATGCTGCTAATAAAGTCATACCCAAGACCGGGTAATTTAGAAAGGAAAGAGGTTTAAGGAACTCACAATTCCACATGGCTGGGGAGGCCTCACAGTCACGGCAGAAGGCAAAAAAGAAGCAAAGGCACATCTTAAATGGTAGCAGAGAAGAAAGCTTGTGTAGGGAAGCTCCCATTTTAAAAGCATCAGATCTCGTGAGACTTATTCGCTACCAGGAGAACAGTAGGGGGAACCCGCCCCTATGATTCAATGATCTCCACCTGACTCCATCCTTGACATGCGGGGATAATTACAATCAAGGTGAGATTCGGATGGAGACACAGCCGAATCATATCAATGACTAATGAGAGTTACGTCCAGAACCTAATGAAAACCTGTCTGAGGCCACATTCCCTGTAAAGCAGATTTGAGATAGAGATTTGTGTAGAGAACATTTAACTGGGTAAAGTCCTAGGAACCAACAACTGTGGCGAAAAAGCTGAATTGGATAAAGGGAGTTGAGATGTGAGGCAGTCACAACAAATACCTCAGCTAATCTCAAGGGGGAGCTGAGAAGCTGGGGCGACCCTTCAGAGTTGCCCTAAATTGAGGCAGGAGTATGGAGTTTTAATACCTTTCACTGGCCATTCTTCAGATACGAGTTGTCCCCAACGATGGACATCAGCTTGACAAGTTATTAATTAGATCTCCTGAGAATAAATTCTAGAGAGAATCAGCTGAGAGGCATGATTTGCCAACACTCCCAATAGCTGGGCAAACTTCAGTTTTGAGGGAGGATTTGGGTCACACACAAAAGTCTCCACAACCAATTATTCATGGGAAATTCTATGTAGGCAGAGCTATCTCATGGCCAGTTAATCAAAACTACATAATCTATTTGGTTAAGCAAAAGAAATTAAAAAGGTAAAATAAAACCTATATATTAACACTCAAAAGTTTTTTAATGCATTTGCCTTGCATTTCGTATGTTTTGCCTTGCATTTCATATGTTTTGCCTTGCATTTGTTTATTTGCTTTCAAGAACCTTTAGAGAACAATAATTACTAATATAATATGTAGTAGCACAGCATAGACGAGGGAAGCTAACTCTCTCCCTTTTCCCAGAACCTGGAACAGCTAAAGATCCTAACCATTGTCAGCTTTGGTATCTGACATAGTTTGGATGTTTGTCCCCTTCAAATCTCACGTTAAAATGTGATCCCCAATGTTGGAGATAGATGCCTCCTGAATGGCTTGGTGCTGTCCTCTTGGTAATGAATGAGTTCTTACCCTGTGAGTTCATGCGATATCTGGTTGTTTAAAAGAGACTGACACCTCCTCCCTGTCTCTCTTGCTTCCTCTCTCACCATGTGATATGCTGGTTTCCCTTCACCTTCCACCATGATTGGAAGGTTCCTGAGGCCCTCCCTGGAAGCAGGTGCCAGTACTATGCTTCACGTACAGCCTTCAGAACAAGGAGCCAAATAAACCTCATTTCTTGATAAATTACCCAACCTCAGGTATTTCTTTATAACAATGCAAATGGGCTAACAGAGTATCATTCATGGACAGTGAGTGTATTAGTCAATTTTCATGCTGCTGATAAAGACATACCCAAGACTGGGTAATTTATAAAGAAAAAGAGGTTTAATGAATTCACATATCTGCACCGCTACCTGTACAAATATGGAAATATCAACAGCGCTACCTGTATAAACATGGAAATATCTACAGCGCTATCCGTATGAACATGGAAATATCTACACCGCTATCTGTATAAACAAGGAAATAACTACACCGCCATCTCTATAAACATGGATATATCTACAGGGCCATCTGTATAAACATGGAAATAACTACACCGCTATCTGTATATACATGGAAATATATAAACCGCTATCTCTATAAACATGGAAATATCCACACCGTTATCTGTATAAACATGGAAATAACTACACCTCTATCTCTATAAACATGGAAATATCTACACTGCTATCTGCATAAACATGGAAATATCTAAACCGCTACCTGTAAAACAGGGAAATATCTACACCGCTATCTCTATAAACATTGAAACATCTACACTGCTATCTTTAAAAACATTGAAATACCTACACTGCTATTTGTATAAACATGGAAATATCTACAACTCTATCTCTATAAACATGGAAATAACTACACCGCTATCTCTATAAATGTGGAAATATCTACACCACCATCTGTATGAACATGAAATTATCTACAACGCCATCTGTATGAACATTGAAATATCTTCACCGCTATCTGTATAAACATGGAAATATCTACACCGCTATCTGTATATACATGGAAATATCAACACCGCTATCTCTATCAACAAGGAAATATCTACACCGCTATCTCTATAAACATGGAAATACCTACACCGCCATCTGTATCGACATGAAAATATCTACACAGCCATCTGTATAAACATGAAAATATCTACACTGCTATCTGTATTAAGATGGAAATATCTAAACCGCCATCTATATAAACATGGAAATATCTACACCGCCATCTGTATGAACATGGAAATATCTACAGGGCAATTTCTATAAAGATGGAAATATCTACACCGCAATCTGTTTAAACATGGAAATATCTACACCTCTATCTGTATTAAGATGGAAATATCTACACTGCCATCTCTATAAAGATGGAAATATCTATACCGCCATCTGTATGAACATGGAAATATCTACACCGCTATCTGTATATACATGGAAATATCTACACAGCTATCTCTATAAACATGGAAATATCTAAACTGCTACCTGTAAAACAGGGAAATATCTACACCGCTATCTCTATAAACATTGAAATATCTACACTGCAATCTTTATAAACATTGAAATACCTACACTGCTATTTGTATAAACATGGAAATATCTACAATGCTATCTCTATAAACATGGAAATAACTACACCGCTATCCCTATAAACGTGGAAATATCTACACTGCCAACTGTATGAACATGGAAATATCTACAACGCCATCTGTATGAACATTGAAATATCTACACCGCTATCTGAATAAACATGGAAGTATCTACACCGCTATCTGTATATACATGGAAATATCTACACCGCTATCTCTATCAACATGGAAATATCTACACCGCTCTCTCTATAAACATGGAAATACCTACACCGCCATCTGTATCGACATGAAAATATCTACACCGCCATCTGCATAAACATGGAAATATCTACACCGCTATCTGTATTAAGAAGGAAATATCTACACCGCCATCTATATAAACATGGAAATATCTACACCGCCATCTGTATGAATATGGAAATATCTACAGCGCAATCTCTATAAAGATGGAAATAACTACACCGCCATCTGTTTAAACATGGAAATATCCACACTTCTATCTGTATTAAGATGGAAATATCTACACTGCCATCTCTATAAAGATGGAAATATCTACAACGCCATCCCTATGAACATGGAAATATCTACATCGCCATCTGTATAAACATGGAAATATCTACACAGCTATCTGTAAAAACATGGAAATATCTACAGCGTAATGTGTATAAACATGGAAATACCTACCCCGCTATCTGTATTAACATGGAAATATCTGCACCGCCATCTGTATGAACGTGGAAATATCTACACCGCCAACTCTGTAAACATGGAAATATCTACACCGCCATCTGTAGGAACATGGAAATATCTACAACGCTATCTCTATAAACATGGAAATGTCTACAAAGCCATCTGTATATACATGGAAATACGAACACCGCTATCTGGATAAACATGGAAATATCTACACCGCTATATTTATAAACACGGAAATATCTACACCGCTATTTGTATGCACATGGAAATATCTACAGCACCATCTGTAGGAACATGGAAATGTCTAAACCGATATCTCTATAAACTTGGAAATACCTACACCGCTATCTGTATAAACATGGAAATATCTACACCACTATCTCTATAAACGTGGAAATGTCTACACCGATATCTGTATAAAAAAGGAAATACATACAAAGCTATCTGTATAGACATGGAAATATCTACTCCGCTATCTGTGTAAACATGGAAATATCTACACCGCTATCAGTATAAACATAGAAATATCTACAATGCTCTCTGTACATACATGGAAATATCTACACCGCTGTCTGTGTAAACATGGAAATATCTACACCGCTGTCTCTTAAAACATGGAAATATCTACAACGTAATGTGTACAAACATGGAAATGCCTACACCGCTATCTGTATAAACATGGAAATACCTACACCGCCATCTGTAGGAACATGTACATTTCTAAACCGCCAACTCTATAAACATGGAAATATCTACACCGCCATCTGTAGGAATATGGAAATATCTACACCGCTTTCTCTATAAACATGGAAATATCTTCACCACCATCTGTATAAATCTGGAAATACGTACACCGCTATCTGGATAAACAAGGAAATATCTACACTGCTTTCTGTATGAACATGGAAATACCTTCAACTCTATCTGTATAAAGATGGAAATTTCTACACTTCCATCTGCATAAACATGGAAATATCCACACCGCTATATTTTTATACATGGAAATATCTACACCGCTATCCGTATAAACATGGAAATTACTTCATCGCTATCTCTAACATCGAAATATCTACACCGCTATCTCTGTAAACATGGAAATATCTACACTATTATCTGTATGAACATGGAAATATCTACACCGCTATCTGTGTAAACATGCATACATCTTCACCGCTATCTGCATGAAAATGGAAATATCCACACAGCTATCTGCATATACAAGGAAATATCTACAAAGCTATCTCTTTACACATGGAAATAACTACACTGCTATCTCTATAAACATGGAAATATCTACACCGCCATCTGTATGAACATGGAAATATCTACACCGATATCTGAATAAACATGGAAATATCTACAACGCTATCTGTGTAAACATGGAAATATCTAAACCGCTATCTCTTAAAACATGGAGATATCTAAACCGCTACCTTTATAAACATCGAAATATCTACACTGCTATCTGCATAAAAGTGGAAATATCTACACCGCTATCCGCATAAACTTGGAAATATCTACACCGCTGTCTGTGTAATCATGGAAATATCTACACCACAAACTGGGGGAACATGGAAATATCTACACCGTTCTCTCTATAAACATGCAAATATCTACCCAGCCATCTGTAGAAACATGGAAATATCTACATCGCGATCTGTATAAACATGGAAATATCTACACTGATATCTCTATAAATATGGAAATATCTACAATGCTATCTGTATAAACATGGAAATATCTACACCGCTATCTGTGTAAACATGGAAATATCTACACCGCTCTCTGTGTAAACATGGAAATATCTACACCGCTATTTCTTAAAACATGGAAATATCTACACCGTTATGTGTATAAAGATGGAAATATCTACACTGCTGTCTGTATAAACATGGAAATATCTACACTGCCAACCGTATGAAGATGGAAATATCTACACCGATCACTGTATGAACATGGAAATATCTACACCGCTATCTGTATGAACATGGAAATATCTACACCGCTATCTCTATAAACATGGCAATATCTACACCGCTATCTGTATAAACATGGAAATATCTACCCCGCTATCTGTATAAACATGGAAATATCTACACCGCTATCTCTATAAACATGGAAATAACTACACCGCTATCTGCATAAAGATGGAAATATCTAGACAGCCATCTCTATAAACATGGGAATGTCTACAACACCCTCTGTATTAGCATGGAAATATCTACACCGCCACCTCTATAAAGATGGAAATATCTACACCGCTATCTGTATAAACATGGAAATATCTACACCGCTATCTGAATAAACATGGAAATATCTACAGTGCTATCTGTACAAACATGGAAATAGCTACACCGCTATCTGTATAAACATGGAAATATCTACAACGCTATCTCAATAAACATGGAAAAATCTTCACCGCTATCTGTATAAACTTGGAAATATCTACACCGCTATCTGCATAAACATGGAAATATCTACAGTGCTATCTGTATGAACATGGAAATATCTACACCGCTATCTGTATGAAGATGGTAATATCTACACCGCTATCTGTATAAACATGGAAATATCTACAACGCTACCTCTATGACTTGGAAATATCTAAACAGCTCTCTGTATAAGCAAGGAAATATCTACAACGCCATCTCTGTAAACATGGAAATGTCTACACCGCCATCTGCATAAATATGGAAATATCTACACCGCTATCCGTAAGAACATGTTAATATGTACATCCCTATCTGTATAAACATGGAAATATCTACATAGCTATCTCTATAACATGGAAATGTCTACACCGCTATCTGTATAAAGAAGGAAATATCTACACCGCCATCTGTATAAACATGGAAATATCTACACCGCTATGTGTATGAATATGAAAATATCTACAGCGCCATCGGTATAAAATTGCAAGTATCTAAACCGCTATCTCTATAAAGATGGAAATATCTACACTGCCATCTGTATGAACTTGGAAATATGTACACCGCCATCTGTATGAACATGGAAATATCTACACCACTATCTCTATAAACATGGAAATATATACACCGCTATCTGTTTAAACAAGGAAATATCTACAACGCCATGTCTATAAATATGGAAATATCTACACTGACACCTCTATAAACAGGGAAATAGCTAAACCATCATCCGTATGAGCATGGAAATATCTACACCGCGATCTCTCTAAAGATGCAAATACCTACACCGCCGTCTGTATAAACATGGGAATACCTAAACCGCTATCTGTAAAAACATGGAAATATCTACACTGCTTTCTGTATGAACATGGAAATACCTTCACCTCTATCTGTATAAAGATGGAAATTTCTACACTGCCATCTGCATAAACATGGAAATATCTACACCGCTATCTTTATATACATGGAAATATCTACACCGCTATCCGTATAAACATGGAAATTACTTCATCGCTATCTCTATCAACATCGAAATATCTACACCGCTATCTCTGTAAACATGGAAATATCTACACTATTATCTGTATGAACATGGAAATATCTACACCGCTATCTGTGTAAACATGTTACATCTTCACCGCTATCTGCATGAAAATGGAAATATCTACACAGCTATCTGCATATACATGGAAATATCTACATAGCTATCTCTTTACACATGGAAATAACTACACTGCTATCTCTATAAACATGGAAATATCTACACCGCCATCTGTATGAACATGGAAATATCTGCACCGCCATATGTATGAACATATAAATATCTACACCGCCATCTGTATTAAGATGGAGGTATCTACACCGGTTTCTGTATAAACATGGAAATATCTACACCGCTATCTGTATAAACATGGAAATATCTACACCGGTTTCTGTATAAACATGGAAATATCTACACCACTACCTGTATAAACAAGGAAATATCAGCACCGCTATCTGTATGAACATGGAAATAGCTACACAGCCATCTGGATGAACATGGAAATATCTACACCGCTATCTGTATGAACATGGAAATAGCTACACCGCTATCTGTATGAACATGGAAATATCTACACCACTATCTGTATGAACATGGAAATATCTACACCGCTATCAGTATGAACATGGAAATATCTTCACCGCCCTCTGTATGAACATGGATATATCTACACACCATCTGGATGAACATGGAAATATCTACACTGCTATCTGTATGAACATGGATATAGCTACACCGCTATCTGAATGAACATGGAAATATCTACACCGCTATCTGTATGAACATGGAAATATCTACACCGCTATCTGTACGAACATGGAAATATCTTCACCGCCATCTGTACGAACATGGATATATCTACACTGCCATCTGGATGAACATGGAAATATCTACACCACCACCTGTATGAACATGGAAATATCTACACCGATATTTGTGTAAACATGCATACATTTTCACCGCTTTCTGTATAAACATGGAAATATCTACACTGCTATGTGTATGAACATGGAAATATCTACACGGCTATCTGTTTGAACATGGAAATATCTACACAGCTATCTGCATATAAATGGAAATATCTACAAAGCTATCTCTTTACACATGGAAATAACTACACTGCTATCTCTATAAACATGGAAATATCTACACCGCCATCTGTATGAACATGGAAATATCTGCACCGCAATCTGTATGAACATATAAATAACTACAACGCCATCTGTATTAAGATGCAGATATCTACACCGGTTTCTGTATAAACATGGAAATATCTACACCGCTATCTGTATAAACATGGAAATATCTACACCGGTTTCTGTATAAACATGGAAATATCTACACCACTACCTGTATAAACATGGAAATATCAGCACCGCTATCTGTATGAACATGGAAATAGCTACACAGCCATCTGGATGAACATGGAAATATCTACACCGCTATCTGTAGAAACATGGAAATAGCTACACCGCTATCTGTATGAACATGGAAATATCTACACCACTATCTGTTTGAACATGGAAATATCTACACCGCTATCTTTATGAACATGGAAATATCTTCACCGCCATCTGTATGAACATGGATATATCTACACACCATCTGGATGAACATGGAAATATCTACACTGCTATCTGTATGAACATGGATATAGCTACACCGCTATCTGTATGAATATGGAAATATCTACACCGCTATCTGTATGAACATGGAATTATCTACACCGCTATCTGTATGAATATGGAAATATCTACACCGCTATCTGTATGAACATGGAAATATCTTCACCGCCAGCTGTACGAACATGGATATATCTACACTGCCATCTGGATGAACATGGAAATATCTACACCGCTTTCTGTATGAACATGGAAATATCTACACTGATATGTGTGTAAACATGCATACATTTTCACCGCTTTCTGTATAAACATGGAAATATCTACACCGCTATGTGTATGAACATGGAAATATCTACACGGCTATCTGTTTGAACATGGAAATATCTACACAGCTATCTGCATATACATGGAAATATCTACAAAGCTATCTCTTTACACTTGGAAATAACTACAATGCTATCTCTATAAACATGGAAATATCTACACCGCCATCTGTATGAACATGGAAATATCTGCACCGCCATCTGTATGAACATATAAATATCTACACCGCCATCTGTATTAAGATGGAGATATCTACACCGGTTTCTGTATAAACATGGAAATATCTACACCGCTATCTGTATAAACATGGAAATATCTACACCGGTTTCTGTATAAACATGGAAATATCTACACCACTACCTGTATAAACATGGAAATATCAGCACCGCTATCTGTATGAACATGGAAATAGCTACACCGCTATCTGTATGAACATGGAAATATCTACACCACTATCTGTAG
Source organism: Gorilla gorilla gorilla (assembly GCF_029281585.2). Classification (NCBI taxonomy): domain Eukaryota; kingdom Metazoa; phylum Chordata; class Mammalia; order Primates; family Hominidae; genus Gorilla; species Gorilla gorilla. The sequence goes on along the minus strand of NC_073234.2, from coordinate 153,505,300 downwards.
GAACATGGAATTATCTACACCGCTATCAGTATGAACATGGAAATACCTTCACCGCCATCTGTATGAACATGGATATATCTACACACCATCTGGATGAACATGGAAATATCTACACTGCTATCTGTATGAACAAGGATATAGCTACACCGCTATCTGTATGAACATGGAAATATCTACACCGCTATCTGAATGAGCATGGAAATATCTTCACCGCCATCTGTACGAACATGGATATATCTACACTGCCATCTGGATGAACATGGAAATATCTACACCGCTATCTGTATGAACGTGGAAATATCTACACCGATATGTGTGTAAACATGCATACATCTTCACCGCTATCTGTATAAACATGGAAATATCTACACCGCTATGTGTATGAACATGGAAATATCTACACCGCTATCTGTTTGAACATGGAAATATCTACACTGCTATCTGCATGAAAATGGAAATATCTACACAGCTATCTGCATATACATGGAAATATCTACAAAGCTATCTCTTTACACATGGAAATATCTACACTGCTATCCCTATAAACATGGAAATATCTACACCGCCATCTGTATGAACATGGAAATATCTCCACCGCCATCTGTATGAACATGGAAATAGCTACACAGCCATCTGGATGAACATGGAAATATCTACACCACTATCTGTATGAACATGGAAATATCTACACCGCTATCTGTGTAAACATGGAAATATCTACACCACTATCTGCGTAAACATGGAAATATCTACACCGCCATCTCTATAAACATGGAAAAATCTTCACCGGCATCTGAATCAACATGGAAATATCTACACCGCCATCTGTATGATCATGGAAATATCTACACCGATATCTCTATAAACATGGAAATATCTACAACGCTATCTGTATGAACATGGAAATATCTACACCGCTATCTGTATGAACCTGGAAATATCTACACCGCTATCTGCATAAACATGGAAATATCTACAGTGCTATCTGTATGAACATGGAAATATCTACACTGCTATCTGTATGAAGATGGTAATATCTACACCGCTATCTGTATAAACATGGAAATATCTACAACGCTACCTCTATGTCTTGGAAATATCTAAACATCTCTCTGTATAAGCAAGGAAATATCTACAACGCCATCTCTATAAACATGGAAATGTCTACACCGCCATCTGCATAAATATGGAAATATCTACACCGCTATCTGTAAGAACATGTTAATATGTACATCCCTATCTGTATAAACATGGAAATATCTACATCGCTATCTCTATAACATCGAAATGTCTACACCGCTATCTGTATAAAGAAGGAAATATCTACACCGACATCTGTATAAACATGGAAATATCTACACCGCTATGTGTATGAATATGAAAATATCTATAGCGCCATCGGTATAAAATTGCAAGTATCTAAACCGCTATCTCTATAAAGATGGAAATATCTACACTGCCATCTGTATGAACATGGAAATATGTACACCGCCATCTGTATGAACATGGAAATATCTACACCACTATCTCTATAAACATGGAAATATATACACCGCTATCTGTTTAAACAAGGAAATATCTACAACGCCATGTCTATAAATATGGAAATATCTACACTGCCACCTCTATAAACAGGGAAATAGCTAAACCATCATCCGTATGAGCATGGAAATATCTACACCGCGATCTCTCTAAAGATGCAAATACCTACACCGCCGTCTGTATAAACATGGGAATAACTACACCGCTATCTGTAAAAACATGGAAATATCTACACTGCTTTCTGTATGAACATGGAAATACCTTCACCTCTATCTGTATAAAGATGGAAATTTCTACACTGCCATCTGCATAAACATGGAAATATCTACACCGCTATCTTTATATACATGGAAATATCTACACTGCTATCCGTATAAAGATGGAAATTACTTCATCGCTATCTCTATCAACATCGAAATATCTACACCGCTATCTCTGTAAACATGGAAATATCTACACTGCTATCTGTATGAACATGGAAATATCTACACCGCTATCAGTATGAACATGGAAATATCTTCACCGCCATCTGTATGAACATGGATATATCTACACACCATCTGGATGAACATGGAAATATCTACACTGCTATCTGTATGAACATGGATATAGCTACACTGCTATCTGTATGAACATGGAAATATCTACACCGCTGTCTGTATGAACATGGAAATATCTACACCGCTATCTGTTTGAACATGGAAATATCTACACCGCTGTCTGCATGAAAATGGAAATATCTACACAGCTATCTGCATATACATGTTAATATCTACACAGCTATCTCTTTACACATGGAAATAACTACACTGCTATCTCTATAAACATGGAAATATCTACACCGCCATCTGTATGAACATGGAAATATCTGCAACGCCATCTGTATGAACATATAAATATCTACACCGCCATCTGTATTAATATGGAGATATCTATACAGGTTTCTGTATAAACATGGAAATATCTACACCGCTATCTGTATAAACATGGAAATATCTACACCGGTTTCTGTATATACATGGAAATATCTACACCACGACCTGTATAAACATGGAAATATCAGCACCGCTATCTGTATGAACATGGAAATAGCTACACAGCCATCAGTGTAAACATGGAAATATCTACACCACTATCTGTGTAAACATGGAAATATCTACACCGCCATCTCTATAAACATGGAAATATCTTCACCGCCATCTGAATCAACATGGAAATATCTACACCGCCATCTGTATGATCATGTAAATATCTACACCGATATCTCTATAAACATGGAAATATCTACAACGCTATCTGTATGAACATGGAAATATCTACACCGCTATCTGTATGAACCTGGAAATATCTACACCGCTATCTGTATGAACATGGAAATATCTACACCGCCATCTGTATGAACATGGAGCTATCTGCACCGCCATCTGAATGAAAATATAAATATCTACACCGCCATCTGTATTAAGATGTAGATATCTACACCGCTATCTGTATAAACATGGAAATATCTACACCGCAATGTGTATAAACATGGAAATATCTACACCGCTATCTGTATAAACATGGAAATATCTACACCGCTCCCTGTATAAACATGGAAATATCAGCACCGCTATCAGCATGAACATGGAAATATCTACAACGCCATCTGTATGAACATGGAAATATCTTCACCGCCATCTGTATGAACATGGAAATATCTGCACCGCCATCTGTATGAACATATAAATATCTACACCGCCATCTGTATTAAGATTTAGATATCTACACCGCTATCTGTATAAACATGGAAATATCTACACCGCTATGTGTATAAACATGGAAATATCTACACCGCTACCTGTATAAACATGGAAATATCATCACCGCTATCGGTATGAACATGGAAATATCTACACCGCCATCTGTATGAACATGGAAATATCTTCACCCCCATCTGTATGAACAAGGATATATCTACACAGCCATCTGTATGAACATGGAAATATCTTCACTGCCATCTGTATGAACATGGATATGTCTACACAGCCATCTGGATGAACATGGAAATATCTACACCGCTATCTGTATGAACATGGAAATATCTACACTGCTATCTTTATAAACATGGAAATATCTACACCGCTATCTGAATGAACATGGAAATATCTACACCGGTATCTGTTTGAACATGGAAATATCTACACCACTATCTGTATGAACATGGAAATACCTACACCGCTATCTGTATGAACATGGAAATATCTTCAACGCCATCTGTATGAACATGGATATCTCTACACAGCCATCTGGATGAACATGGAAATATCTACACCGCTATCTCCATGAACATGGACATAGCTACACCGCCATCTGAATGAACATGCAAATATCTACACCGCCATCTGTATGAACATGGAAATATCTGCACCGCCATCTGTATGAACATATAAATAATTACACCGCCATCTGTATTAAGATGGAGATATCTACACCGCTATCTGTATAAACCTGGAAATATCTACACCGCTATCTGTATAAACATGGTAATATCTACACCGCTATCTGTATAAACATGGAAATATCTGCACCGCTACCTGTATAAACATGGAAATATCAGCACCGCTATCTGTATGAGCAAGGAAATATCTACACCGCTATCTGTACAAACATGGAAATATCTACACTGCTATCTGTATGAACATGGAAATAGCTACACCGCTATCTGTATGAACATGGAAATATCTACACCGCTACCTATGAACATGGAAATATCTACACCGCTATCTGTATGAAAATGGATATATCTACACAGCCATCTGGATGAACATGGAAATATCTACACTGCTATCTGTATGAATATGGAAATAACTACACCGCTATCTCTGTAAACACGCATACATCTTCACCGCTATCTGTATAAACATGGAAATATCTACACCGCTATCTGTATGAACATGGAAATATCTACACTGCTATCTGTTTGAACATGGAAATATCTAAACCGCTATCTGCATGAAATTGGAAATATCTACACAGCTATCTGCAAATACATGGAAATATCTACACAGCTATCTCTTTGCACATGGAAATAACTACAGCGCTATCTGTATGAACATGGAAATATCTACACTGCCATCTTTATTAACATGGAAATATCTGCACGGCCATCTGTATGAACATATAAATATCTACACTGTCATCTGTATTAAGATGGAGATATCCACACTGCTATCTGTATATACATGGAAATATCTACACCGCTATCTGTATAAACATGGAAATATCTGCACCGCTACCTGTATAAACATGGAAATATCAGCACCGCTATCTGTATGATCATGGAAATATCAGCCCCTCTATCTGCATGAACATGGAAATATCAGCACCGCTATCTGTATGAACATGGAAATATCAGCCCCTCTATCTGTATGAACATGGAAATATCTTCACCGCCATCTGTATGAACATGGAAATAGCTACACTGCTATCTGTATGAACATGCAAATAGCTACACCGCCATCTGTATGAACATGGAAATATCTGCACCGCCATCTGTATGAACATATAAATATCTACACCGCCATCTGTATTAAGATGGGGATATCTACACCGCTATCTGTATAAACTTGGAAATATCGACACCGCTATCTGTATAAAAATAGAAATATCTACACCGCTATCTGTATAAACATGGAAATATCCACAGCGCTACCTATATAAACAAGGAAATATCAGCACCGCTATGTGTATGAACATGGAAGTTTCTACACCGCTATCTGTACGAACATGGAAATATCTACACCGCTATCTGTATGAACATGGAAATAGCTACACCGCTATCTGTATGAACATGGAAATATCTACACCGCTATCTGTATGAACATGGAAATAACTACACTGCTATCTGTGTAAACATGCATACATCTTCACCGCTATCTGTATAAACATGGAAATATCTACACCGCTATCTGTATGAACATGGAGATATCTACACTGCTATCTGTTTGAACATGGAAATATCTAAACCGCTATCTGCATGAAAATGGAAATATCTACACAGCTATCTGCAAATACATGGAAATATCTACACAGCTATCTCTTTGCACATGGAAAGAACTACACCGCTATCTGTATGAAAATGGAAATATCTACACCGCCATCTCTATTAACATGGAAATATCTGCACGGACATCTGTATGAACATATAAATATCTACACTACCATCTGTATTAAGATAGAGATATCTACACCGCTATCTGTATAAACATAGAAATATCTACACCGCTATCTGTATAAACATGGAAATATCTACACCGCTACCTGTATCAACATGGAAATATCAGCACCGCTATCTGTATGAGCATGGAAATATCAGCCCCTCTATCAGTATGAACATGGAAATATCTACACCACTATCTGTATGAACATGGAAATATCTACACCGCTATCTGTATGAACATGGAATTATCTTCACCACCATCTGTATGAACATGGATATGTCTACACAGCCATCTGGATGAACATGGAAATATCTACACCGCTATCTGTATAAACATGGAAATAGCTACAGCACTATCTGTATGAACATGGAAATATCTACACCAATATCTGTATGAACTTGGAAATACCCACACCGCTATCTGAATGAACATGGAAATATCTTCACCGCCATCTGTATGAACATGGATATCTCTACACAGCCATCTGGACGAACATGGAAATATCTACACCGCTATCTCCATGAACATGGAAATAGCTACACCGCCATCGGAATGAACATGCAAATATCTACACCGCCATCTGTATGAACATGGAAATATCTGCACCGCCATCTGTATGAACATATAAATAATTACACCACCATCTGTATTAAGATGGAGATATCTACACAGCTATCTGTATAAACCTGGAAATACCTACACCGCTATCTGTATAAACATGGAAATATCTACACCGCTATCTGTATAAACATGGAAATATCTGCACCGCTACCTGTATAAACATGGAAATATCAGCACCGCTATCTGTATGAACAAGAAAATATCTACACCGCTATATGTACGGACATGGAAATATCTACACTGCTATCTGTATGAACATGGAAATAGCTACACCGCTATCTGTATGAACATGGAAATATCTACACCACTATCTGTATGAACATGGAAATATCTACACCGCTATCTGTATGAACATGGATATATCTACACAGCCATCTGGATGAACATGGAAATATCTACACTGCTATCTGTATGAATATGGAAATAACTACACCGCTATCTGTCTAAACATGCATACATCTTCACCGCTATCTGTATAAACATGGAAATATCTACACAGCTATCTGTATGAACATGGAAATATCTACACTGCTATCTGTTTGAACATGGAAATATCTAAACCGCTATCTGCATGAAAATGGAAATATCTACACAGCTATCTGCAAATACATGGAAATATCTACACAGCTATCTCTTTGCACATGGAAATAACTTCAGCACTATCTGTATGAACATGGAAATATCTACACCGCCATCTGTATTAACATGGAAATATCTGCACGGCCATCTGTATGAACATATAAATATCTACACTGCCATCTGTATTAAGATGGAGATATCTACACCGCTATCTGTATAAACATGGAAATATCTACACCGCTATCTGTATAAACATGGAAATATCTGCACCGCTATCTGTATAAAAATAGAAATATCTACACCGCTATCTGTATAAACATGGAAATATCCACAGCGCTACCTATATAAACAAGGAAATATCAGCACCGCTATGTGTATGAACATGGAAGTTTCTACACCGCTATCTGTACGAACATGGAAATATCTACACCGCTATCTGTATGAACATGGAAATAGCTACACCGCTATCTGTATGAACATGGAAATATCTACACCGCTCTCTGTATGAACATGGAAATAACTACACTGCTATCTGTGTAAACATGCATACATCTTCACCGCTATCTGTATAAACATGGAAATATCTACACCGCTATCTGTATGAACATGGAGATATCTACACTGCTATCTGTTTGAACATGGAAATATCTAAACCGCTATCTGCATGAAAATGGAAATATCTACACAGCTATCTGCAAATACATGGAAATATCTACACAGCAATCTCTTTGCACATGGAAAGAACTACACCGCTATCTGTATGAAAATGGAAATATCTACACCGCCATCTCTATTAACATGGAAATATCTGCACGGACATCTGTATTAACATATAAATATCTACACTACCATCTGTATTAAGATAGAGATATCTACACCGCTATCTGTATAAACATAGAAATATCTACACCGCTATCTGTATAAACATGGAAATATCTACACCGCTACCTGAATAAACATGGAAATATCAGCACCGCTATCTGTATGAGCATGGAAATATCAGACCCTCTATCAGTATGAACATGGAAATATCTACACCACTATCTGTATGAACATGGAAATATCTACACCGCTATCTGTATGAATATGGAATTACCTTCACCACCATCTGTATGAGCATGGATATGTCTACACAGCCATCTGGATGAACATGGAAATATCTACACCGCTATCTGTATAAACATGGAAATAACTACAGCACTATCTGTATGAACATGGAAATATCTACACCAATATCTGTATGAACTTGGAAATACCCACACCGCTATCTGTATGAACATGGAAATATCTTCACCGCCATCTGTATGAACATGGATATCTCTACACAGCCATCAGGACGAACATGGAAATATCTACACCGCTATCTCCATGAACATGGAAATAGCTACACCGCCATCGGAATGAACATGCAAATATCTACACCGCCATCTGTATGAACATGGAAATATCTGCACCGCCATCTGTATGAACATATAAATAATTACACCGCGATCTGTATTAAGATGGAGATATCTACACAGCTATCTGTATAAACCTGGAAATACCTACACCGCTATCTGTATAAACATGGAAATATCTACAACGCTATCTGTATAAACATGGAAATATCTGCACCGCTACCTGTATAAACATGGAAATATCAGCACCGCTATCTGTATGAACAAGGAAATATCTACACCGCTATATGTACGGACATGGAAATATCTACACTGCTATCTGTATGAACATGGAAATAGCTACACCGCTATCTGTATGAACATGGAAATATCTACACCACTATCTGTATGAACATGGAAATATCTACACCGCTATCTGTATGAACATGGATATATCTACACAGCCATCTGGATGAACATGGAAATATCTACACTGCTATCTGTATGAATATGGAAATAACTACACTGCTATCTGTGTAAACATGCATACATCTTCACCGTTATCTGTATAAACATGGAAATATCTACACCGTTATCTGTATGAACATGGAAATATCTACACTGCTATCTGTTTGAAGATGGAAATATATACACCGCTATCTGTTTGAACATGGAAATATCTACACCGCTATCTGTATGAACATGGAAATATCTACACCGCTATCTGTGTAAACATGCATACATCTTCACCGCTATCTGTATAAACATGGAAATATCTACACTGCTATCTGCATGAACATGGAAATATCTACACCGCTATCTGCATGAAAATGGAAATATCTTCAAAGCTATCTGCATATACATGGAAATATCTACACAGCTATCTCTTTACACATGGAAATAACTACACCACTATCTGTATGAACATGGAAATATCTACACCGCCATCTGTATGAACATGGAAATATCTACCAAGCTATCTGAATGAACATGGAAATATCTACACCGCTATCTGTATGAACATGGAAATATCTACACCACTATCTGTATCAACATGGAAATATCCGCACCGCTATCTGTATGAACATGGAAATATCTACAACGCTATCTGTATGAACATGGATATATCTACACAGCCCTCTGGATGAACATGGAAATATCTACACCACTATCTGTGTAAACATGCATACATCTTCACCGCTATCTGTATAAACATGGAAATATCTACACCGCTATCGGTATGAACATGGAGATATCTACACTGCTATCTGTTTGAACATGGAAATATCTAAACCGCTATGTGCATGAAAATGGAAATATCTACACAGCTATCTGCAAATACATGGAAATATCTACACAGCTATCTCTTTGCACATGGAAATAACTAAACCGCTATCTGTATGAAAATGGAAATATCTACACCGCCATCTGTATTAATATGGAAATATCTGCACGGCCATCTGTATGAACATATAAATATCTACACTGCCATCTGTATTAAGATGGAGATATCTACACCGCTATCTGTATAAACATGGAAATATCTACACCGCTATCTGTATAAACATGGAAATATCTACACCGCTACCTGTATAAACATGGAAATATCAGCAACACTATCTGTACGAACATGGAAATATCAGCCCCTCTATCTGTATGAACATGGAAATATCTTCACCACTATCTGCATGAACATGGAAATATCTACACCGCTATCTGTATGAACTTGGAATTATCTTCACCACCATCTGTATGAACATGGATATGTCTACACAGCCATCTGGATGAACATGGAAATATCTACACCGCTATCTGTATGAACATGGAAATAGCTACACCACTATCTGTATGAACATGGAAATATCTACACCAGTATCTGTATGAACATGGAAATACCTACACCGCTATCTGTATGAACATGGAAATATCTTCACCGCCATCTGTATGAATATGGATATATCTACACAGCCATCTGGATGAACTTGGAAATATCTACACCGCTATCTGTATAAACATGGAAATATCTACACCGCTATCTGTATAAACATGGAAATATCTGCACCGCTACCTTTATAAACATGGAAATATAAGCACCGCTATCTGTATGAACATGGAAATATCTACACCACTATCTGTTTGAACATGGAAATATCTACACTGCTATCTGTATGAACATGGAAATAGCTACACCGCTATCTGTATGAACATGGAAATATCTACAGAACTATCTGTATGAACATGGAAATATCTACACCGCCATCTGTATGAATATGGATATATCTACACAGCCATCTGGATGAACATGGAAATATCTACACGGCTATCTGTATGAACATGGAAATATCTACACCGCTATCTGTGTAAACACGCATACATCTTCACCGCTGTCTGTATTAACATGGATATATCTACACCGCTATCTGTATGAACATGGAAATATCTACACCGCTATCAGTTTGAACATGGAAATATCTAAACCGCTATCTGCATGAAAATGGAAATATCTACACAGCTATCTGCATATACATGGAAATATCTACACAGCTATCTCTTTACAGATGGAAATAACTACACCGCTATCTGTATGAACATGGAAATATCTACACCGCCATCTGTATGAACATGGAAATAACTGCACGGCCATCTATATGAACATATAAATATCTACACCGCCATCTGTATTAAGATGGAGATATCTACACCGCTATCTGTATAAACATGCAAATATCTACACCGCCATCTGTATGAACAATGAAATAACTGCACGGCCATCTGTTTGAACATATAAATATCTACACCGGCATCTGTATTAAGATGGAGATATCTACACAGCTTTCTGTATAAACATGGAAATATCTACACCGCTATCTGTATAAACATGGAAATATCTACACCGCTATCTTTATAAACATGGAAATATCTACACCGCTACCTGTATGAACGTGGAAATATCAGCACCGCTATCTGTATGAACATGGAAATATCAGCCTCTCTATCTGTATGAACATGGAAATATCTTCACCGCCATCTGTATGAACATGGAAATATCTACACTGCTATCTGTATGAACATGGAAATAGCTACACCGCCATCTGTATGAACATGGAAATAGCTACACTGCTATCTGTATGAACATGGAAATAGCTTCACCGCCATCTGTATGAACATGGATATATCTACACAGCCATCTGGATGAACATGGAAATATCTACACCGCTATCTGTATGAACATGGAAATATCTTCACCGCCATCTGTATGAACATAGAAATAGCTACACTGCTATCTGTATGAACATGCAAATAGCTACACCGCCATCTGTATGAACATGGAAATATCTGCACCACCATCGGTATGAATATATAAATATCTACACCGGCATCTGTATTAAGATGGAGATATCTACACCGCTATCTGTATAAAGTTGGAAATATCGACACCGCTATCTGTATAAAAATGGAAGTATCTACACCGCTATCTGCATAAACATGGAAATATCCACAGCGCTACCTATATAAACAAGGAAATATCAGCACCGCTATGTGTATGAACATGGAACTTTCTACACCGCTATCTGTACTAACATGGAAATATCTACACCGCTATCTGTATGAACATGGAAATATCTACACCGCTATCTGTATGAACATGGATATATCTACACTGCCATCTGGATGAACATTTAAATATCTACACCGCTATCTGGATGAACATGGAAATATCTACACCGCTATCTGTGTAAACTTGTATACATCTTCACCGCTATCTGTATAAACATGGAAATATGTACACCGCTATCTGTATGAACATGGAAATATCTACACCGCTACCTGTATAAACATGGAAATATCAGCACCGCTATCTGTATGAACATGGAAATATCAGCCCCTCTATCTGTATGAACATGGAAATATCTACACCACTATCTGTATGAACATGGAAGTATCTTCACCGCCATCTGTATGAACATGGATATATCTACACAGCCATCTGGATGAACATGGAAATATCTACACCGCTATCTGCATGAACATGGAAATAGCTACACCGCTATCTGTGTAAACATGCAAACATCTTCACCGCTATCTGTATAAACATGGAAATATCTACACCGCTATCTGTATGAACATGGAAATATCTACAACGCTATCTGTTTGAACATGAAAATATCTACACCGCTATCTGCATGGAAATGGAAATATTTACACAGCTCTCTGCCTATACATGGAAATATCTACAAAGCTACCTCTTTACACATGGAAATAACTACACCACTATCTCTATAAACATGGAAATAACTACACCGCCATCAGTATTAAGATGGAGATATCTACACCGCTATCTGTATAAACATGGAAATATCTACACCGCTGTCTGTATTAACAAGGAAATGTCTACACCACTATCTGTATAAACATGGAAATATCTACACCGCTACCTGTATAAACATGGAAATATCAGCACCGCTATCGGTATGAACATGGAAATATCAGCCCCTCTATCTGTATGAACATGGAAATATCTACACCACTATCTGTATGAACATGGAAGTATCTTCACCGCCATCTGGATGAACATGGATATATCTACACAGCCATCTGGATGAACATGGAAATATCTACACCGCTATCTGCATGAACATGGAAATAGCTACACCGCTATCCGTATGAACATGGAAATATCTACACCAATATCTGTATGAACAAGGAAATATCTACATCGCTATCTGTACGAACATGGAAATATCTTCACCGCCATCAGTATGAACATGGATATATCTACACAGCCATCTGGATGAACATGGAAATATCTACACCGCTATCTGCATGAAAATGGAAATATCTACACAGCTATCTGCATATACATGGAAATATCTACAAAGCTATCTCTTAACACATGGAAATAACTACAACACTATCTCTATAAACATGGAAATATCTACACCGCTATCTGTATAAACTTGGAAATATCTACACCGCTATCTGTATAAACATGGAAATATAAGCACCGCTATCTGTATGAACATGGAAATATCTACACCGCTATCTGTACGAACATGGAAATATCTACACCGCTATCTGTATGAATATGGAAATAGCTGCACCGCTATCTGTATGTACATGGAAATATCTACAGCACTATCCGTATGAACTTGGAAATATCTACACCATTATCTGTACGAACATGGATATGTCTACACAGCCATCTGGATGAACATGGAAATATCTACACTGCTATCTGTATAAACATGGAAATATCTACACAGCTATCTGTGTAAACATGCATACATCTTCACTGCTGTCTGTATAAACATTGATATATCTACAAAGCTATCTGTATGAACATGGAAATATCTACACCGCTATCTGAACATGGAAATATCTAAACCGCTATCTGCTTCAAAATGGAAATACCTACACAGCTATCTGCATATACATGGAAATATGTACACAGCTATCTCTTTACACATGGAAATAACTACACCGCTATCTGTATGAACATGGAAATATCTACACCGCCATCTGTATTAATATGGAAATATCTGCATGGCCATCTGTATGAACATATAAATATCTACACTGCCATCTGTATTAACATGGAGATATCTACACCACTATCTGTATAAACATGGAAATATCTACACCGCTATCAGTATAAACATGGAAATGTCTACACCGCTATCTGTATAATCCTGGAAATATCTACACCGCTACCTGTATAAACATGGAAATATCAGCACCGCTATCTGTATGAACATGGAAATATCTACACCGCAATCTGTATGAACATGGAAATATCTACACCGCTATCTGTATGAACATGGAAATATCTACACCGCTATCTGAACATGGAAATATCTAAACTGCTATCTGCTTCAAAATGGAAATATCTACACAGCTATCTGCATATACATGGAAATATCTACACAGCTATCTCTTTACACATGGAAATAACTACACCGCTATCTGTATGAACATGGAAATATCTACACCGCTATCTGTACGAACATGGAAATATCTACACCGCCATCTGAATGAACATGGAAATAGCTACACCGCTATCTGTATGAACATGGAAATATCTACACCACTATCTGTATGAACATGGAAATATCTACACCGCTATCTGTATGACCATGAATATATCTACACAGACATCTGGATGAACATGGAAATATCTACACCGCTATCTGTGTAAACATGCATACATCTTCACCGCTATCTGTATAAACATGGAAATATCTACAATGCTATCTGTATGAACATGGAAATATCTACACCGCTATCTGTTTGAACATGGAAATTTCTAAACAGCTTTCTGCATGAAAATGGAACTATCTTCACAGCTATCTGCATATACATGGAAATATCTACACAGCTATCTCTTTACACATGGAAATAACTACACCGCTATCTGTATGAACATGGAAATATCTGCACCGCCATCTGTATGAACATGGAAATATCTGCACGGCCATCTGTATGAACATATAAATATCTACACCGCCATCTGTATTAAGATGGAGAAATCTACACCGCTATCTGTGTAAACATGGAAATATCAACACCGCTATCTGTATAAACATGGAAATATCTACACCGCTATCTGTATAAACATGGAAATATCTACACCGCTACCTGTATAAACATGGAAATACCTACACCGTTATCTGTATGAACATGGAAATATCTACAGCGCTATCTGAATGAGCATGGAAATATCTTCACCGCCATCTGTATGAACATGGATATATCTACACAGCCATCTGGATGAACATGGAAATATCTACACCGCTATGTGTATGAACATGGAAATAGCTACACCGCTATCTGTATGAACATGGAAATATCTACACCACTATCTGTATGAACATGGAAATATCCACACCGCTATCTGTATGAACATGGAAATATCTTCACCGCCATCTGTATGAACATGGATATATCTACACAGCCATATGGATGAACATGGAAATATCTACACCGCTATCTACATGAACATGGAAATATCTACACCGCTATCTGTATAAACATGGAAATAGCTACACCGCCATCTGTATGAACATGGAAATATCTGCACCGCCATCTGTATGAACATATAAATATCTACACCGCCATCTGTATTAAGATGGAGATATCTACACCGCTATCTGTATAAACCTGGAAATATCTAAACCGCTATCTGTATAAACATGGAAATATCAGCACCGCTATCTGTATGAACATGGAAATATCTACACCGCTATCTGTTTGAACATGGAAATATCTAAACCGCTATCTGCATGAAAATGGAAATATCTACACAGCTATCTGCATATACATGGAAATATCTTCACCGCTATCTCTTTAGACATGGAAATATCTACACCGCTATCTGTATGAACATGGAAATATCTACAAGGCCATCTGTATGAACATGGAAATATCTGCACGGCCATCTGTATGAACATATAAATATCTACACCGCCATCTGTATTAATATGGAGATATCTACACCGCTATCTGTATAAACATGGAAATATCTACACCGCTATCTGTATGAACATGTAAATATCTACGCCGCTACCTGTATAAACATGGAAATATCAGCACCGCTATCTGTATGAACATGGAAATAGCCCCTCTATCTGTATGAACATGTAAATATCTACACCGCTACCTGTATAAACATGGAAATATCAGCACCGCTATCTATATGAACATGGAAATATCAGCCCCTCTATCTGTATAAACATGGAAATAACTACACCACTATCAGTATGAACATGGAAATATCTACACCGCTATCTGTACGAACATGGAAATATCTACACCGCTATCTGTATGAACATGGAAATAGCTGCACCGCTATCTGTATGTACATGGAAATATCTACAGCACTATCCATATGAACATGGAAATATCTACACCATTATCTGTATGAACATGGATATGTCTACACAGCCATCTGGATGAACATGGAAATATCTACACCGCTATCTGTATAAACATGGAAATATCTACACAGCTATCTGTGTAAACATGCATACATCTTCACTGCTATCTGTATAAACATTGATATATCTACAAAGCTATCTGTATGAACATGGAAATATCTACACCGCTATCTGTTTGAACATGGAAATATCTAAACCGCTATCTGCTTCAAAATGGAAATATCTACACAGCTATCTGCATATACATGGAAATATCTACACAGCTATCTCTTTACACATGGAAATAACTACACCGCTATCTGTATGAACATGGATATATCTACTCCGCCATCTGTATGAACATGGAAATATCTGCACGGCCATCTGTATGAACATATAAATATCTACACCGACATCTGTATTAAGATGGAGATATCTACACCGCTATCTGTATAAACATGGAATTATCTACACCGCTACCTGTATAAACCTGGAAATATCTACACCGTTACATGTATAAACATGGAAATAACAGCACCGCTATCTGTATGAACATGGAAATATCAGCCCCCCTATCTGTATGAACATCTAAATATCTACACCGCTATCTGTATGAACATGGAAATATCTTCACCGCCATCTGTATTAACATGGAAATATCTGCAAGGCCATCTGTATGAACATATAAATATCTACACCGCCATCTGTATTAAGATGGAGAAATCTACAACGCTATCTGTATAAACATGGAAATAACTACACCGCTATCTGTATAAACATGGAAATATCTACACCGCTATCTGTATAAACATGGAAATATCTACACCGCTACCTGTATAAACATGGAAATATCAGCACCGCTATCTGTATGAACATGGTAATATCAGCCCCTCTATCTGTATGAACATGGAAATACCTACACCACTATCTGTAAGAACATGGAAATATGTACACCGCTATCTGTATGAACATGAAAATATCTTCACCGCCATCTGTATGGACATGGATATCTCTACACAGCCTTCTGGATGAACATGGAAATATCTACACCGGTATCTTTATAAACATGGAAATATCTACACCGCTTCCTGTATAAACATGGAAATATCAGCACCGCTATCTGTATGAACATGGAAATGTCTACACCGCTATCTGTACGAACATGGAAATATCTACACCGCTATCTGAATGAACATGGAAATAGCTACACCGCTATCTGTATGAACATGGAAATATCTACACCACTATCTGTATGAACATGGAAATGTCTACACCGCTATCTGTATGACCATGAATATATCTACACAGACATCTGGATGAACATGGAAATATCTACACCGCTATCTGTATGAACATGGAAATATATACACCGCTATCTGTGTAAACATGCATACATCTTCACCGCTATCTGTATAAACATGGAAATATCTACAATGCTATCTGTATGAACATGGAAATATCTACACCGCTATCTGTTTGAACATGGAAATTTCTAAACAGCTTTCTGCATGAAAATGGAAATATCTTCACAGCTATCTGCATATACATGGAAATATCTACACAGCTATCCCTTTACACATGGAAATAACTACACCGCGATCTGTATGAACATGGAAATATCTGCACCGCCATCTGTATGAACATGGAAATATCTGCACGGCCATCTGTATGAACATATAAATATCTACACCGCCATCTGTATTAAGATGGAGAAATCTACACCGCTATCTGTATAAACATGGAAATATCTACACCGCTACCTGTATAAACATGGAAATACCTACACCGCTATCTGTATGAACATGGAAATATCTACAGCGCTATCTGAATGAGCATGGAAATATCTTCACCGCCATCTGTATGAACATGGATATACCTACACAGCCATCTGGATGAACATGGAAATATCTACACTGCTATGTGTATGAACATGGAAATAGCTACACCGCTATCTGTATGAACATGGAAATATCTACACCACTATCTGTATGAACATGGAAATATCTATACCGTTATCTGTATGAACATGGAAATATCTTCACCGCCATCTGTATGAACATGGATATATCTACACAGCCATATGGATGAACATGGAAATATCTACACCGCTATCTACATGAACATGGAAATATCTTCACCGCTATCTGTATAAACATGGAAATAGCTACACCGCCATCTGTATGAACATGGAAATTTCTGCACCGCCATCTGTATGAACATATAAATATATACACCGCCATCAGTATTAAGATGGAGATATCTACACCGCTATCTGTATAAACCTGGAAATATCTACACCGCTATCTGTATAAACATGGAAATATCAGCACCGCTATGTGTATGAACATGGAAATATCTACACCGCTATCTGTTTGAACATGGAAATATCTAAACCGCTATCTGCATGAAAATGGAAATATCTACACAGCTATCTGCATATACATGGAAATATCTTCACCGCTATCTCTTTACACATGGAAATACCTACACCGCTATCTGTATGAACATGGAAATATCTACAAGGCCATCTGTATGAACATGGAAATATCTGCACGGCCATCTGTATGAACATATAAATATCTACACCGCCATCTGTATTAAGATGGAGATATCTACACCGCTATCTGTATAAACATGGAAATATCTACACCGCTATCTGTATGAACATGTAAATATCTACACCGCTACCTGTATAAACATGGAAATATCAGCACCGCTATCTGTATGAACATGGAAATAGCCCCTCTATCTGTATGAACATGGAAATATCTACACCGCTACCTGTATAAACATGGAAATATCAGCACCGCTATCTATATGAACATGGAAATATCAGCCCCTATATCTGTATAAATATGGAAATATCTACACCACTATCTGTATGAACATGGAAATATCTACACCGGTATCTGTATGAACAAGGAATTATCTTCACCACCATCTGTATGAACGTGGATATGTCTACACAGCCATCTGGATGAACATGGAAATATCTACACCGCTATCTGTATGAACATGGAAATAGCTACACCACTATCTGTATGAACATGGAAATATCTACACCACTATCTGTATGAACATGGAAATATCTACACCGCTATCTGCATAAACATGGAAATATCTACACCGCTATCTGTATAAACATGGAAATATCTACACCGCTACCTGTATAAACATGGAAATATCAGCACCGCTATCTGTATGAACATGGAAATATCTACACAGCCATCTGGATGAACATGGAAATATCTACAATGCTATCTGTATGAACATGGAAATAGCTACACCGCTATCTGTATGAACATGGAAATATCTACACCACTATCTGTATGAACATGTAAATACCTACACCGCCATCTGTATTAAGAAGGAGATATCTACACCGCTATCTGCATAAACATGGAAATATCTACACCGCTATCTGTATGAACATGGAAATATCTACACCGCTTTCTGTATAAACATGGAAATATGTACACAGCTACCTGTATAAACATGGAAGTATCAGTACCGCTATCGGTATGAACATGGCAATATCTACACGGCTATCTGTATGAACATGGAAATATCTACACCGCTCTCTGTATGAACATGGAAATATCTTCACCGCCATCTGTATGAACATGGATATATCTACACAGCCATCTGGATGAACATGGAAATAACTACACCGCTATCTGTACGAACATGGAAATATCTACACCGCTATCTGTATGAACATGGAAATATCTACACCGCTATCTGTATGAAGATGGAAATATCTTCACCGCCATCTGTATGAACATGGATATGTCTACACAGCCATCTGGATGAACATGGAAATATCTACACCGCTATCTGTATGAAGATGGAAATATCTTCACCGCCATCTGTATGAACATGGATATGTCTACAGAGCCATCTGGATGAACATGGAAATATCTACACCGCTATCTGTATGAACATGGAAATATCTTCACCGCCATCTGTATGAACATGGATATATCTACACAGCATTCTGGATGAACATGGAAATATCTACACCGCTATCTCTGTAAACATGCATACATTTTCACCGCTATCTGTATAAACATGGAAATATCTACACCGCTATCTTTATGAACATGGAAATATCTAAACCGCTAACTGTTTGAGCAGGGGAATATATACACCGCTATCTGCATAAAAATGGAAATATCTACACCGCTATCTGTATGAACATGGAAATACATACACCGCTATCTGAATGAACATGGAAATATCTACACCGCTATCTGTATGAACATGGAAATATCTACACAGCCATCTGGATGAACATGGAAATATCTACACCGCTATCTGTATGAACATGGAAATAACTACACCGCTATCTGTATGAACATGGAAATATCTACACCGCTATCTGTATGAACATGGAAATATCTTCACCGCCATCTGCATGAACATGGATATATCTACACAGCATTCTGGATGAACATGGAAATATCTACACCGCTATCTGTGTAAACACGCATACATTTTCACCGCTATCTGTATAAACATGGAAATATCTACACCGCTATCTTTATGAACATGGAAATCTCTAAACCGCTAACTGTTTGAACAGGGGAATATATACACCGCTAACTGCATAAAAATGGAAATATCTACACCGCTATCTGTATGAACATGGAAATACATACACCGCTATCTGTATGAACATGGAAATATCTACACCGCTATCTGTATGAACATGGAAATATCTACAGCGCTATCTGTATGAACATGGAAATATCTACACCGCCATCTGTATGAACATGGGAATATCTTCTCCGCCATCTGTATGAACATGGATATATCTACACAGCCATCTGGATGAACATGGAAATATCAAAACCGCTATCTGTATGAACATGGAAATATCTACACCGCTATCTGTATGAACATGGAAATATCTACACCGCTATCTGTTTGAACATGGAAATATCTACACCGCTATCTGTATGAACATGGAAATATCTACACCGCTATCTGTTTGAACATGGAAATATCTACACCGCTATCTGTTTGAACATGGAAATATCAGCCCCTCTATGTGTATGAACATGGAAATATCTACACCACTATCTGTATGAACATGTAAATACCTACACCGCCATCTGTATTAAGAAGGAGATATCTACACCGCTATCTGCATAAACATGGAAATATCTACACCGCTATCTGCATAAACATGGAAATATCTACACCGCTATCTGTATGAACATGGAAATATCTACACCGCTTTCTGTATAAACATGGAAATATGTACACAGCTACCTGTATAAACATGGAAGTATCAGTACCGCTATCGGTATGAACATGGCAATAACTACACGGCTATCTGTATGAACATGGAAATATCTACACCGCTATTTGTATGAACATGGAAATATCTTCACCGCCATCTGTATGAACATGGATATATCTACACAGCCATCTGGATGAACATGGAAATAACTACACCGCTATCTGTACGAACATGGAAATATCTACACCGCTATCTGTATAAACATGGAAATATCTACACCGCTATCTGTATGAACATGGAAATATCTAAACGGCTATCTGTATGAAGATGGAAATATCTTCTCCGCCATCTGTATGAACATGGATATATCTACACAGCCATCTGGATGAACATGGAAATATCTACACCGCTATCTGTATGAACATGGAAATATTTACACCGCTATCTGTATGAACATGGAAATATCTTCTCTGCCATCTGTATGTATGAACATGGATATATCTACACAGCCATCTGGATGAACATGGAAATATCTACACCTCTATCAGTATGAACATGGAAAAATCTACACCGCCATCTGTATGAACATGGATATATCTACACAGCCATCTGTATAAACATGGAAATATCTACACCGCTATCTGTATGAACATGGAAATATCTACACAGCTATCTGTTTGAACATGGAAATATCTACACAGCTATCTGCATGAAAATGGAAATATCTACACAGCTATCTGCATATATATGGAAATATCTACACAGCTATCTCTTTACACTTGGAAATAACTACACCGCTATCTCTATAAACATGGAAATATCTACACCGCTACCTGTATAAACATGGAAGTATCAGCACCGCTATCGGTATGAACATGGCAATATCTACACTGCTATCTGTATGAACATGGAAATATCTACACCGCTATCTGTATGAACATGGAAATATCTTCATCGCCCCCTGTATGAACATGGATATATCTACACAGCCATCTGGATGAACATGGAAATATCTACACCGCTATCTGCATGAACATGGAAATATCTACACAGCCATCTGGATGAACATGGAAATATCTACACCGCTATCTGCATGAACATGGAAATATCTACACAGCCAACTGTATGAACATGGAAATATCTAAACCGCTATCTGTATGAACATGGAAATATCTACACCGCCAACTGTATGAACATGGATATATCTACACAGCCATCTGTATAAACACGGAAATATGTACACCGCTACCTGTATAAACATGGAAGTATCAGCACAGCTATCGGTATGAACATTGCAATATCTAAACGGCTATCTGTATGAACATGGAAATATCTACACTGCTATCTGTATGAACATGGAAATACATACACCGTTATCTGTATGAACATGGAAATATCTACACCGCTATCTGTATGAACATGGAAATATCTACACCGCTATCTGTATGAACATGGAAATATCTTCACCGCCATCTGTATGAACATGGATATATCCACACAGCCATCTGGATGAAGATGGAAATATCTACACCGCTATCTGTGTAAACATGCATACATTTTCACCGCTATCTGTATAAACATGGAAATATCTACACCGCTGTCTTTATGAACATGGAAATATCTACACCGCTAACTGTTTGAACATGGAAATATATACACCGCTAACTGCTTGAAAAAGGAAATATCTACAACGCTATCTGTATGAACATGGAAATACATACACCGCTATCTGTTTGAACATGGAAATTTCTACACCGCTTTCTCTATGAACACGGAAATATCTACACCGCTATCTGTAGGAACATGGAAATATCTTCACCGCCATCTGTATGAACATGGATATATCAACACAGCCATCTGGATGAACATGGAAATATCTGCACCGCTATCTGTATGAACATGGAAATATCTACACCGCTATCTGTATGAAGATGGATATATCTACACAGCCATCTTGATGAACATTAAAATATCTAAACTACTATCTGTGTAAACATGCATACATCTTCACCGCTATCTGTATAAACATGGAAATATCTACACCGCTATCTCTCTGAACATGGAAATATCTACACCGCTAACTGTTTGAACAGGGAAATATATACACCGCTATCTGCATGAATATGGAAATATCTACACAGCTATCTGCATATACATGGAAATATCTACAAAGCTACCTCTTTACACATGGAAATAACTACACCGCTATCTGTATGAACATGGAAATATCTACACCGCCATCTGTATGAAACTGGAAATATAGGAACCGCCATCTGTATGAACATAAAAATATCTACACCGCCATCTGTATTAAAATGGAGATATCTACACAACTATCTGTATAAACATGGAAATATCTACACCGCTATCTGTATAAACATGGAAATATCTACACCGCTATCTGTTTGAACAGGGAAATTTATACACCGCTGTCTGCATGAAAATGGAAATTGCTACACAGCTATCTGCATATACATGGAAATATCTACACAGGTATCCCTTTACACATGGAAATAACTACACCGCTATCTGTATGAAAATGGAAATATCTACACCGCCATCTGTATGAACATGGAAATATCTGCACCGCTATCTGTATGAACATGGAAATATCTACACAGCCATCTGGATGAACATGGAAATAACTACACCGCTATCTGTATGAACATGGAAATATCTACACAGCCATCTGGATGAACATGGAAATATCTACACCGCTATCTGTATGAACATGGAAATATCTACACCGCTATCTGCATGAACATGGAAATATCTACACCGCTATCTGTATGAACATGGAAATATATTCACCGCCATCTATATGAACATGGATATATCTACACAGCTATCTGGATGAACATGGAAATATCTACACCGCTATCTGTGTAAACATGCCTACATTTTCACCGCTATCTGTATAAACATGGAAATATCTACACCGCTATCTTTATGAACATGGAAATATCTACACCGCTAACTGTTTGAACATGGAAGTATATACACCGCTATCTGCTTGAAAATGGAAATATATACACCGCTAACTGTATGAACATGGAAATACATACACCGCTATCTGTTTGAACATGGAAATGTCAACACCGCTTTCTGTATGAACATGGAAATATCTACACCGCTATCTGTATGAACATGGAAATATCTTCATCGCCATCTGCATGAAGATGGATATATCTACACAGCATTCTGGATGAACATGGAAATATCTACACCGTTATCTGTGTAAACATGCATACATTTTCACCGCTATCTGTATAAACATGGAAATATCTACACCGCTATCTTTATGAACATGGAAATAGCTAAACCGCTAACTGTTTGAACAGGGAAATATATACACCGCTATCTGCATAAAAATGGAAATATCTACACCGCTATCTGTATGAACATGGAAATACATACACCGCTATCTGTATGAACATGGATATATCTACACAGCCATCTGGATGAACATGGAAATATCTAAACCGCTATCTGTATGAAGATGGAAATATCTACACCGCCATCTGTATGAACATGGATATATCTACATAGCCATCTGTATAAACACGGAAATATGTACACTGCTACCTGAATAAACATGGAAGTATCAGCACCGCTATCGGTATGAACATGGCAATATCTACACCGCTATCTGTATGAACATGGAAATATCTACACCGCTATCTGTATGTACATGGAAATATCTTCACCGCCATCTGTATGAACATGGATATATCTACGCAGCCTTCTGGATGAACATAGAAATATCTACACCGCTATCTGTATGAACATGGAAATATCTACACCGCTATCTGTATGAACACGGAAATATCTACACAGCCATCTGGATGAACATGGAAATATCTACACCGCTATCTGTATGAACATGGAAATACATACACCGCTATCTGTATGAACATGGAAATATCTACACCGCTATCTGTATGAACATGGAAATATCTACACCGCTATCTGAATGAACATGGAAATATCTTCACCGCCATCTGTATGAACATCGATATATCTACACAGCCATCTGGATGAAAATGGAAATAGCTACACCGCTATCTGTGTAAACATGCATACATTTTCTCCGCTATCTGTATGAACATGGAAATATCTACTCCGCTATCTTTATGAACATGGAAATATCTACACCGCTAACTGTTTGAACATGGAAATATATACACCGCTATCTGCTTGAAAATGGAAATATCTACACCGCTATCTGTATGAACATGGAAATACATACACCGCTATCTGTTTGAACATGGAAATATCTACACCGCTTTCTCTATGAACATGGAAATATCTACACCGCTATCTGTATGAACATGGAAATATCTTCACCGCCATCTGTATGAACATGGATATATCAACACAGCCATCTGAATGAACATGGAAATATCTGCACCGCTATCTGTATGAACATGGAAATATCTGTTTGAACATGGAAATATCAACACCGCTTTCTGTATGAACATGGAAATATCTACACCGCTATCTGTATGAACATGGAAATATCTTCACCGCCATCTGTATGAAGATGGATATATCTACACAGCATTCTGGATGAACATGTAAATATCTACACCGCTATCTGTGTAAACATGCATACATTTTCACCGCTATCTGTATAAACATGGAAATATCTACACCGCTATCTTTATGAACATGGAAATAGCTAAACCGCTAACTGTTTGAACAGGGAAATATATACACCGCTATCTGCATAAAAATGGAAATATCTACACCGCTATCTGTATGAACATGGAAATACGTACACCGCTATCTGTATGAACATGGATATATCTACAAAGCCATCTGGATGAACATGGAAATATCTAAACCGCTATCTGTATGAAGATGGAAATATCTACACCGCCATCTGTATGAACATGGATATATCTACACAGCCATCTGTATAAACACGGAAATATGTACACCGCTACCTGTATAAACATGGAAGTATCAGCACCGCTATCGGTAGGAACATGGCAATATCTACACTGCTATCTGTATGAACATGGAAATATCTACACCGCTATCTGTATGTACATGGAAATATCTTCACCGCCATCTGTATGAACATGGATATATCTACGCAGCCATCTGGATGAACATAGAAATATCTACACCGCTATCTGTATGAACATGGAAATATCTACACCGCTATCTGTATGAACACGGAAATATCTACACAGCCATCTGGATGAACATGGAAATATCTACACCGCTATCTGTATGAACATGGAAATACATACACCGCTATCTGTATGAACATGGAAATATCTACACCGCTATCTGTATGAACATGGAAATATCTACACCGCTATCTGTATGAACATGGAAATATCTTCACCGCCATCTGTATGAACATGGATATATCTACACAGCCATCTGGATGAACATGGAAATATCTACACCGCTATATGTGTAATCATGCATACATTTTCACCGCTATCTGTATAAACATGGAAATATCTACACCGCTATCTTTATGAACATGGAAATATCTACACCGCTAACTGTTTGAACATGGAAATATATACACCGCTATCTGCTTGAAAATGGAAATATCTTCACCGCTATCTGTATGAACATGGAAATACATACACCGCTATCTGTTTGAACATGGAAATATCTACACCGCTTTCTCTATGAACATGGAAATATCTACACCGCTATCTGTATGAACATGGAAATATCTTCACCGCCATCTGTATGAACATGGATATATCAACACAGCCATCTGAATGAACATGGAAATATCTGCACCGCTATCTGTATGAACATGGAAATATCTACACCGCTATCTGTATGAAAATGGATATATCTACACAGCCATCTGGATGAACATGGAAATATCTACACTGCTATCTGTGTAAACATGCATTCATCTTCACCGCTATCTGTATAAACATGGAAATATCTACACCGCTATCTTTCTGAACATGGAAATATCTACTCCGCTAACTGTTTGAACAGGGAAATATATACACCGCTATCTGCATGAATATGGAAATATCTACACAGCTATCTGCATATACATGGAAATATGTACAAAGCTATCTCTTTACACATGGAAATAACTACACCGCTCTCTGTATGAACATGGAAATATCTACACCGCTATCTGTTTAAACAGGGAAATATATACACCGTTGTCTGCATGAAAATGGAAATTGCTACACAGCTATCTGCATATACATGGAAATATCTACACAGGTATCTCTTTACACATGGAAATAACTACACCTCTATCTGTATGAAAATGGAAATATCTACACCGCCATCGGTATGAACATGGAAATATCTACACCGCTATCTGTATGAACATGGAAATATCTACACCGCTATCTGTATGAACATGGAAATATCTACACCGCTATCTGTATGAACATGGAAATATTTTCACCGCCATCTATATGAACATGGATATATCTACACAGCCATCTTGATGAACATGGAAATATCTACACCGCTATCTGTGTAAACATGCCTACATTTTCACCGCTATCTGTATAAACATGGAAATATCTACACCGCTACCTGTAAAAACATGGAAATATCAGCACCGCTATCTGTATGAACATGGAAATATCTACACCGCTATCTGTATGAACATGGAAATACCTTCACCGCCATCTGTATGAATATGGATATATCTACACAGCCATCTGGATGAACATGGAAATATCTACACCGCTATCTGTACGAACATGGAAATATCTACACCGCTATCTGTATGAACATGGAAATATCTACACCGCTATCTGTATGAACATGGAAATATCTACACCGCTATCTGTATGAACATGGAAATATCTACACCGCTAACTGAACAGGGAAATATATACACCGCTATGTGCATGAAAATGGAAATATCTACACCGTTATCTGTATGAATATGGAAATACATACACCGCTATCTGTATGAACATGGAAATATCTTCACCGCCATCTGTATGAACATGGATATATCTACACAGCCATCTGGATGAACATGGAAATATCTACACCGCTATATGTGTAATCATGCATACATTTTCACCGCTATCTGTATAAACATGGAAATATCTACACCGCTATCTTTATGAACATGGAAATATCTACACCGCTAACTGTTTGAACATGGAAATATATACACCGCTATCTGCTTGAAAATGGAAATATCTTCACCGCTATCTGTATGAACATGGAAATACATACACCGCTATCTGTTTGAACATGGAAATATCTACACCGCTTTCTCTATGAACATGGAAATATCTACACCGCTATCTGTATGAACATGGAAATATCTTCACCGCCATCTGTATGAACATGGATATATCAACACAGCCATCTGAATGAACATGGAAATATCTGCACCGCTATCTGTATGAACATGGAAATATCTACACCGCTATCTGTATGAAAATGGATATATCTACACAGCCATCTGGATGAACATGGAAATATCTACACTGCTATCTGTGTAAACATGCATTCATCTTCACCGCTATCTGTATAAACATGGAAATATCTACACCGCTATCTTTCTGAACATGGAAATATCTACTCCGCTAACTGTTTGAACAGGGAAATATATACACCGCTATCTGCATGAATATGGAAATATCTACACAGCTATCTGCATATACATGGAAATATGTACAAAGCTATCTCTTTACACATGGAAATAACTACACCGCTCTCTGTATGAACATGGAAATATCTACACCGCTATCTGTTTAAACAGGGAAATATATACACCGTTGTCTGCATGAAAATGGAAATTGCTACACAGCTATCTGCATATACATGGAAATATCTACACAGGTATCTCTTTACACATGGAAATAACTACACCTCTATCTGTATGAAAATGGAAATATCTACACCGCCATCGGTATGAACATGGAAATATCTACACCGCTATCTGTATGAACATGGAAATATCTACACCGCTATCTGTATGAACATGGAAATATCTACACCGCTATCTGTATGAACATGGAAATATTTTCACCGCCATCTATATGAACATGGATATATCTACACAGCCATCTTGATGAACATGGAAATATCTACACCGCTATCTGTGTAAACATGCCTACATTTTCACCGCTATCTGTATAAACATGGAAATATCTACACCGCTACCTGTAAAAACATGGAAATATCAGCACCGCTATCTGTATGAACATGGAAATATCTACACCGCTATCTGTATGAACATGGAAATACCTTCACCGCCATCTGTATGAATATGGATATATCTACACAGCCATCTGGATGAACATGGAAATATCTACACCGCTATCTGTACGAACATGGAAATATCTACACCGCTATCTGTATGAACATGGAAATATCTACACCGCTATCTGTATGAACATGGAAATATCTACACCGCTATCTGTATGAACATGGAAATATCTACACCGCTAACTGAACAGGGAAATATATACACCGCTATGTGCATGAAAATGGAAATATCTACACCGTTATCTGTATGAATATGGAAATACATACACCGCTATCTGTATGAACATGGAAATATCTACTCCGCTATCTGTATGAACATGGAAATATCTACACCGCTATCTGTATGAACATGGAAATATCTTCACCGATATCTGTATGAACATGGATATATCTACACAGCCATCTGGATGAACTTGGAAATATCTGCACCGCTATCTGTATGAACATGGAAATATCTACACCGCTATCTGTATGAACATGGATATATCTACACAGCCATCTGGATGAACATGGAAATATCTACACCGCTATCTGTGTAAACATGCATACACCTTCACCGCTGTCTGCATAAAGATGGAAATATCTACACCGCTATCTTTATGAACATGGAAATATCTACACCGCTATCTGTGTAAATATGCATATATGTTCACCGGAATCTGTATAAACATGGAAATATCTACACCGCTATCTGTATGAACATGGAAATATCTACACCGCTATCTGTTTGAACATGGAAATATCTACACCTCTATCTGCATGAAAATGGAAATATCTACACAGCTATCTGCATATACATGGAAATATCTACACAGCTATCTCTTTACACATGGAAATAACTACACCGCTATCTGTATGAACATGGATATAACTACACAGCCATCTGGATGAACATGGAAATATGTACACGGCTATCTGTGTAAACATGCATACATCTTCACCGCTATCTGTATAAACATGGAAATATCTACACCGCTATGTTTATGAACATGGAAATATCTAAACCGATAACTGTTTGAACAGGGAAATATATACACCGCTATCTGCATGAAAATGGAAATATCTACACCGCTATCTGTATGAACATGGAAATACATACACCGCTGTCTGTATGAACATGGAAATATCTACACCGCTATCTGTATGAACATGGAAATACCTACACCGCTATCTGTATGAACATGGAAATATCTACACCGCCATCTGTATGAACATGGAAATATCTTCTCCGCCATCTGTATGAACATGAATATATCAACACAGCCATCTGGATGAACATGGAAATATCTAAACGCTATCTGTATGAACATGGATATATCTACACAGCCATCTGTATAAACACGGAAATATGTACACCGCTACCTGTATAAACATGGAAGTATCAGCACCGCTATCGGTATGAACATGGCAATATCTACACGGCTATCTGTATGAACATGGAAATATCTACACCGCTATCTGTATGTACATGGAAATATCTTCTCCGCCATCTGTATGAACATGGATATATCTACACAGCCATCTGTATGAACATGGAAATATCTGCACCGCTATCTGTATGAACATGGAAATATCTACACCGCTATCTGTATGAACATGGATATATCTACACAGCCATCTGGATGAACATGGAAATATCTACACTGCTATCTGTGTAAACATGCATACATCTTCACCGCTATCTGTATAAAAATGGAAATATCTACACCGCTATCTTTCTGAACATGGAAATATCTACACCGCTAACTGTTTGAACAGGGAAATATATACACCGCTATCTGCATGAAAATGGAAATATCTACACAGCTATCTGCATATACATGGAAATATCTACACAGCTATCTCTTTACACATGGAAATAACTACACCGCTACCTGTATGAAGATGGAAATATCTACACCGCCATCTGTATGAACATGGAAATATCTGCACCGCCATCTGTATGAACATATAAATATCTACACCACCATCTGTATTAAGATGGAGATATCTACACCGCTATCTGTATCAACATGGAAATATCTACACCGCTATCTGTATAAACATGGAAATATCTACACCGCCATCTGTATGAACATGGAAATATCTGCACCGCCATCTGTATGAACATATAAATATCTACACCGCCATCTGTATTAAGATGGAGATATCTACACCGCTATCTGTATCAACATCGAAATATCTACACCGCTATCTGTATAAACATGGAAATATCAGCACCGCTATCTGTATGAACATGGAAATATCCACACCGCTATCTGTATGAACATGGAAATATCTTCACCGCCATCTGTATGAACATGGATATAAGTACACAGCCATCTGGATGAACATGGAAATATGTACACGGCTATCTGTGTAAACATGCATACATCTTCACCGCAATCTGTATAAACATGGAAATATCTACACCGCTATCTTTAAGAACATGGAAATATCTAAACCGCTAACTGTTTGAACAGGGAAATATAGACACCACAATCTGCATGAAAATGGAACTATCTACACCGCTATCTGTATGAACATGGAAATATCTACACCGCTATCTGTATGAACATGGAAATACCTACACCGCTATCTGTATGAACATGGAAATATCTACACCGCCATCTGTATGAACATGGAAATATCTTCTCTGCCATCTGTATGAACATGGATATATCTACACTGCCATCTGGATGAACATGGAAATATCTACACCGCTATCTGTGTAAACATGCCTACATTTTCACCGCTATCTGTATAAACATGGAAATATCTACACCGCTACCTGTAAAAACATGGAAATATCAGCACCGCTATCTGTATGAACATGGAAATATCTACACCGCTATCTGTATGAACATGGAAATACCTTCACCGCCATCTGTATGAACATGGATATATCTACACAGCCATCTGGATGAACATGGAAATATCTACACCGCTATCTGTACGAACATGGTAATATCTACACCGCTATCTGTATGAACATGGAAATATCTACACCGCTATCTGTATGAACATGGAAATATCTACACCGCTATCTGTATGAACATGGAAATATCTACACCGCTAACTGAACAGGGAAATATATACACCGCTATGTGCATGAAAATGGAAA
The DNA here is from genome assembly GCF_029281585.2 of Gorilla gorilla gorilla. NCBI lineage: Eukaryota > Metazoa > Chordata > Mammalia > Primates > Hominidae > Gorilla > Gorilla gorilla. Next base: position 153,472,466 of record NC_073234.2, on the reverse strand, counting down.
TATCTACACCGTTATCTGTATGAATATGGAAATACATACAGCGCTATCTGTATGAACATGGAAATATCTACACCGCTATCTGTATGAACATGGAAATATCTACACCGCTATCTGTATGAACATGGAAATATCTTCACCGATATCTGTATGAACATGGATATATCTACACAGCCATCTGGATGAACTTGGAAATATCTGCACCGCTATCTGTATGAACATGGAAATATCTACACCGCTATCTGTATGAACATGGATATATCTACACAGCCATCTGGATGAACATGGAAACATCTACACCGCTATCTGTGTAAACATGCATACACCTTCACCGCTGTCTGTATAAAGATGGAAATATCTACACCGCTATCTTTATGAACATGGAAATATCTACACCGCTATCTGTGTAAATATGCATATATGTTCACCGCAATCTGTATAAACATGGAAATATCTACACCGCTATCTGTATGAACATGGAAATATCTACACCGCTATCTGTTTGAACATGGAAATATCTACACCTCTATCTGCATGAAAATGGAAATATCTACACAGCTATCTGCATATACATGGAAATATCTACACAGCTATCTCTTTACACATGGAAATAACTACACCGCTATCTGTATGAACATGGATATAACTACACAGCCATCTGGATGAACATGGAAATATGTACACGGCTATCTGTGTAAACATGCATACATCTTCACCGCTATCTGTATAAACATGGAAATATCTACACCGCTATCTTTATGAACATGGAAATATCTAAACCGATAACTGTTTGAACAGGGAAATATATACACCGCTATCTGCATGAAAATGGAAATATCTACACCGCTATCTGTATGAACATGGAAATACATACACCGCTGTCTGTATGAACATGGAAATATCTACACCGCTATCTGTATGAACATGGAAATACCTACACCGCTATCTGTATGAACATGGAAATATCTACACCGCCATCTGTATGAACATGGAAATATCTTCTCCGCCATCTGTATGAACATGAATATATCAACACAGCCATCTGGATGAACATGGAAATATCTAAACCGCTATCTGTATGAACATGGATATATCTACACAGCCATCTGTATAAACACGGAAATATGTACACCGCTACCTGTATAAACATGGAAGTATCAGCACCGCTATCGGTATGAACATGGCAATATCTACACGGCTATCTGTATGAACATGGAAATATCTACACCGCTATCTGTATGTACATGGAAATATCTTCTCCGCCATCTGTATGAACATGGATATATCTACACAGCCATCTGGATGAACATGGAAATATCTGCACCGCTATCTGTATGAACATGGAAATATCTACACCGCTATCTGTATGAACATGGATATATCTACACAGCCATCTGGATGAACATGGAAATATCTACACCGCTATCTGTGTAAACATGCATACATCTTCACCGCTATCTGTATAAAAATGGAAATATCTACACCGCTATCTTTCTGAACATGGAAATATCTACACCGCTATCTGTATGAACATGGAAATACCTTCACCGCCATCTGTATGAACATGGATATATCTACACAGCCATCTGGATGAACATGGAAATATCTACACCGCTATCTGTACGAACATGGTAATATCTACACCGCTATCTGTATGAACATGGAAATATCTACACCGCTATCTGTATGAACATGGAAATATCTACACCGCTATCTGTATGAACATGGAAATATTTACACCGCTAACTGAACAGGGAAATATATACACCGCTATGTGCATGAAAATGGAAATATCTACACCGTTATCTGTATGAATATGGAAATACATACAGCGCTATCTGTATGAACATGGAAATATCTACACCGCTCTCTGTATGAACATGGAAATATCTACACCGCTATCTGTATGAACATGGAAATATCTTCACCGATATCTGTATGAACATGGATATATCTACACAGCCATCTGGATGAACTTGGAAATATCTGCACCGCTATCTGTATGAACATGGAAATATCTACACCGCTATCTGTATGAACATGGATATATCTACACAGCCATCTGGATGAACATGGAAACATCTACACCGCTATCTGTGTAAACATGCATACACCTTCACCGCTGTCTGTATAAAGATGGAAATATCTACACCGCTATCTTTATGAACATGGAAATATCTACACCGCTATCTGTGTAAATATGCATATATGTTCACCGCAATCTGTATAAACATGGAAATATCTACACCGCTATCTGTATGAACATGGAAATATCTACACCGCTATCTGTTTGAACATGGAAATATCTACACCTCTATCTGCATGAAAATGGAAATATCTACACAGCTATCTGCATATACATGGAAATATCTACACAGCTATCTCTTTACACATGGAAATAACTACACCGCTATCTGTATGAACATGGATATAACTACACAGCCATCTGGATGAACATGGAAATATGTACACGGCTATCTGTGTAAACATGCATACATCTTCACCGCTATCTGTATAAACATGGAAATATCTACACCGCTATCTTTATGAACATGGAAATATCTAAACCGATAACTGTTTGAACAGGGAAATATATACACCGCTATCTGCATGAAAATGGAAATATCTACACCGCTATCTGTATGAACATGGAAATACATACACCACTGTCTGTATGAACATGGAAATATCTACACCGCTATCTGTATGAACATGGAAATACCTACACCGCTATCTGTATGAACATGGAAATATCTACACCGCCATCTGTATGAACATGGAAATATCTTCTCCGCCATCTGTATGAACATGAATATATGAACACAGCCATCTGGATGAACATGGAAATATCTAAACCGCTATCTGTATGAACATGGATATATCTACACAGCCATCTGTATAAACACGGAAATATGTACACCGCTACCTGTATAAACATGGAAGTATCAGCACCGCTATCGGTATGAACATGGCAATATCTACACGGCTATCTGTATGAACATGGAAATATCTACACCGCTATCTGTATGTACATGGAAATATCTTCTCCGCCATCTGTATGAACATGGATATATCTACACAGCCATCTGGATGAACATGGAAATATCTGCACCGCTATCTGTATGAACATGGAAATATCTACACCGCTATCTGTATGAACATGGATATATCTACACAGCCATCTGGATGAACATGGAAATATCTACACCGCTATCTGTGTAAACATGCATACATCTTCACCGCTATCTGTATAAAAATGGAAATATCTACACCGCTATCTTTCTGAACATGGAAATATCTACACCGCTAACTGTTTGAACAGGGAAATATATACACCGCTATCTGCATGAAAATGGAAATATCTACACAGCTATCTGCATATACATGGAAATACCTACACAGCTATCTCTTTACACATGGAAATAACTACACCGCTACCTGTATGAAGATGGAAATATCTACACCGCCATCTGTATGAACATGGAAATATCTGCACCGCCATCTGTATGAACATATAAATATCTACACCGCCATCTGTATTAAGATGGAGATATCTACACCGCTATCTGTATCAACATGGAAATATCTACACCGCTATCTGTATAAACATGGAAATATCTACACCGCCATCTGTATGAACATGGAAATATCTGCACCGCCATCTGTATGAACATATAAATATCTACACCACCATCTGTATTAAGATGGAGATATCTACACCGCTATCTGTATCAACATCGAAATATCTACACCGCTATCTGTATAAACATGGAAATATCTGCACCGCTATCTGTATGAACATGGAAATATCCACACCACTATCTGTATGAACATGGAAATATCTTCACCGCCATCTGTATGAACATGGATATAAGTACACAGCCATCTGGATGAACATGGAAATATGTACACGGCTATCTGTGTAAACATGCATACATCTTCACCGCAATCTGTATAAACATGGAAATATCTACACCGCTATCTTTAAGAACATGGAAATATCTAAACCGCTAACTGTTTGAACAGGGAAATATAGACACCACAATCTGCAAGAAAATGGAAATATCTACACCGCTATCTGTATGAACATGGAAATATCTACACCGCTATCTGTATGAACATGGAAATACCTACACCGCTATCTGTATGAACATGGAAATATCTACACCGCCATCTGTATGAACATGGAAATATCTTCTCTGCCATCTGTATGAACATGGATATATCTACACTGCCATCTGGATGAACATGGAAATATCTAAACCGCTATCTGTATGAACATGGAAATATCTACACCGCCATCTGTATGAACATGGATATATCTACACAGCCATCTTTATAAACACGGAAATATGTACACCGCTACCTGTATAAACATGGAAGTATCAGCACCGCTATCGGTATGTACATGGCAATATCTACACGGCTATCTGTATGAACATGGAAATATCTACACCGCTATCTGTATGTACATGGAAATATCTTCACCGCCATCTGTATGAACATGGATATATCTACACAGCCATCTGGATGAACATGGAAATATGTACACCGCTATCTGTATGAACATGGAAATATCTACACCGCTATCTGTATGAACATGGAAATACCTACACAGCCATCTGGATGAACATGGAAATATCTACACCGCTATCTGTATGAACATGGAAATACAAACACCGCTATCTGTATGAACATGGAAATATCTACACCGCTATCTGTATGAACATGGAAATATCTACACCGCTATCTGTATGAACATGGAAATATCTTCACCGCCATCTGTATGAACATGGATATATCTACACAGCCATCTGGATGAACATGGAAATATCTACACTGCTATGTGTGTAAACATGCATACATTTTCACTGCTATCTGTATAAACATGGAAATATCTACACCGCTATCTTTATGAACATGGAAATATCTACACCGCTAACTGTTTGAACTTGGAAATATATACACCGCTATCTGCTTGAAAATGGAAATATCTACACCGCTATCTGTATGAACATGGAAATACATACACCGCTATCCGTTTGAACATGGAAATATCTACACCGCTTTCTGTATGAACATGGAAATATCTACACCGCTATCTGTATGAACATGGAAATATCTTCACCGTCATCTGTATGAACATGGATATATCTACACAGCCATCTGGATGAACATGGAAATATCTGCACCGCTATCTGTATGAACATGGAAATATCTACACCGCTATCTGTATGAACATGGATATATCTACACAGCCATCTGGATGAACATGGAAATATCTACACCGCTATCTTTGTAAACATGCATACAACTTCACCGCTATCTGTATAAACATGGAAATATCTACACCGCTATCTTTATGAACATGGAAATATCAACACCGCTAACTGTTTGAACAGGGAAATATATACACCGCTATCTGCATGAGAATTGAAATATCTACACAGCTATCTGCATATACATGGAAATATCTACACAGCTATCTCTTTACACATGGAAATAACTACACCGCTATCTGTATGAACATGGAAATATCTACACCGCCATCTGTATGAAAATGGAAATATCTGAACCGCCATCTGTATGAACATATAAATATCTACACCGCCATCTGTATTAAGATGGAGATATCTAAACCGCTATCTGTATAAACATGGAAATATCTACACCGCTATCTGTATAAACATGGAAATATCTACACCGCTATCTGTATAAACATGGAAATAGCTTCACCGCTACTGTAAAAACATGGAAATATCAGCACCGCTATCTGTATGAACATGGAAATATCTACACCGCTATCTGTTCGAACAGGGAAATATATACACCGCTATCTGCATCAAAATGGAAATTGCTACACAGCTATCTGCATATACATGGAAATATCTACACAGGTATCTCTTTACACATGGAAATAACTACACCGCTATCTGTATGAAAATGGAAATATCTACACCGCCATCTGTATGATCATGGAAATATCTGCACCGACATCTGTATGAACATATAAATATCTACACCGCCATCTGTATTAAGATGGAGATATCTACACCGCTATCTGTATCAACATGGAAATATCTACACCGCTATCTGAATAAACATGGAAATATCAGCACCGCTATCTGTGTGAACATGGAAATATCTACACCGCTACCTGTATGAACATGGAAATATCTACACCGCTATCTGTATGAGCATGGAAATATTTTCACCGCCATCTGTATGAACATGGATATATCTACACAGCCATCTGGATGAACATGGAAATATGTACACGGCTATCTGTGTAAACATGCATACCTCTTCACCGCTATCTGTATAAGCATGGAAATATCTACACCGCTATCTTTATGAACATGGAAATATCTAAACCGATAACTGTTTGAACAGGGAAAAATATACACAGCTATCAGCATGAAAATGGAAATATCTACACCGCTATCTGTATGAACATGGAAATATATACACCGCTATCTGTATGAACATGGAAATATCTACACCGCTATCTGTATGAACATGGAAATATCTACACCGCTATCTGTATGAACATGGAAATATCTACACCGCCATCTGTATGAACATGGAAATATCTTCTCCGCCATCTGAATGAACATGGATATATCTACACAGCCATCTGGATGAACATGGAAATATCAAAACCGCTATCTGTATGAACATGGAAATATCTACACCGCTATCTGTATGAACATGGAAATATCTACACCGCTATCTGTATGAACATGGAAATATCTTCACCGCTATCTGTATGAACATGGATATATCTACACAGCCATCTGGATGAACATGGAAATATCTGCAACGCTATCTGTATGAACATGGAAATATCTACACCGCTATCTGTATGAACATTGATATATCTACACAGCCATCTGGATGAACATGGAAATATCTACACCGCTATCTGTGTAAACATGCATACATCTTCACTGCTCTCTGTATAAACATGGAAATATCTACACCGCTATCTTTATGAACATGGAAATATCTACACCGCTATCTGTGTAAATATGCATACATCTTCACCGCAATCTGTATAAACTTGGAAATATCTACACCGCTATCTGTATGAACATGGAAATATCTACACCGCTATCTGTTTGAACATGGAAATATCTACACCGCTATCTGCATGAAAATGGAAATATCTACACAGCTATCTGCATATACATGGAAATATCTACACAGCTATCTCTTTACACAAGGATATAACTACACCTCTATCTGTATGAACATGGAAATAGCTTCACCGCCATCTGTATGAACATGGATATATCTACACAGCCATCTGGATGAACATGGAAATATCTACACCGCTATCTGTATGAACATGGAAATATCTACACCGCTATCTGTGTAAACATGCATACATCTTCACCGCTATCTGTATAAACATGGAAATATCTACACAGCTATCTTTATGAACATGGAAATATCTACACCGCTAACTGTTTGAACAGGGAAATATATACACTGCTATCTGCATGAAAATGGGAATATCTACACAGCTATCTGCATATACATGGAAATATCTACACAGCTATCTCTTTACACATGGAAATAACTACACCGCTATCTGTATGAATTTGGAAATGTCTTCACCGCCATCTGTATGAACATGGAAATATCTGCACCGCCATCTGTATGAACATATAAATATCTACACCGCCATCTGTATTAAGATGGAGATATCTACACCGCTATCTGTATAAACATGGAAATATCTACACCGCTATGTGTATAAACATGGAAATATCTACACCGCTATCTGTATAAACATGGAAATATCTCCACCGCTACCTGTATAAACATGGAAATATCAGCACCGCTATCGGAATGAATATGGAAATATCTACACCGCCATCTCTATGAACATGGAAATATCTTCACCGCCATCTGTATGAACATGGATATATCTACACAGCCATCTGTATGAACATGGAAATATCTACACCGCTATCTGCATGAAAATGGAAATATCTACACAGATATCTGCATATACATGGAAATATCTACACAGCTATCTCTTTACACATGGAAATATCTACACTGCTATCTCTATAAACATGGAAATACCTATACCGCCATCTGTATGAACATGGAAATATCTGCACCGCCATCTGTATTAACATACAAATATCTACACCGTCATCTGTATTAAGATGGAGATATCTACTCCGCTATCTGTATAAACTTGGAAATATCTACACCGCTATCTGCATAAACATGGAAATATCTACACCGCTATCTGTATAAACATGGAAATATCTACACCGCTACCTGTATAAACATGGAAATATCAGCACCGCTATCTGTATGAACATGGAAATATCTACACAGCCATCTGGATGAACATGGAAATATCTACAATGCTATCTGTATGAACATGGAAATAGCTACACCGCTATCTGTATGAACATGGAAATATCTACACCACTATCTGTATGAACATGTAAATACCTACACCGCCATCTGTATTAAGAAGGAGATATCTACACCGCTATCTGCATAAACATGGAAATATCTACACCGCTATCTGTATGAACATGGAAATATCTACACCGCTTTCTGTATAAACATGGAAATATGTACACAGCTACCTGTATAAACATGGAAGTATCAGTACCGCTATCGGTATGAACATGGCAATATCTACACGGCTATCTGTATGAACATGGAAATAAATACACCGCTCTCTGTATGAACATGGAAATATCTTCACCGCCATCTGTATGAACATGGATATATCTACACAGCCATCTGGATGAACATGGAAATAACTACACCGCTATCTGTACGAACATGGAAATATCTACACCGCTATCTGTATGAACATGGAAATATCTACACCGCTATCTGTATGAAGATGGAAATATCTTCACCGCCATCTGTATGAACATGGATATGTCTACACAGCCATCTGGATGAACATGGAAATATCTACACCGCTATCTGTATGAAGATGGAAATATCTTCACCGCCATCTGTATGAACATGGATATGTCTACAGAGCCATCTGGATGAACATGGAAATATCTACACCGCTATCTGTATGAACATGGAAATATCTTCACCGCCATCTGTATGAACATGGATATATCTACACAGCATTCTGGATGAACATGGAAATATCTACACCGCTATCTCTGTAAACATGCATACATTTTCACCGCTATCTATATAAACATGGAAATATCTACACCGCTATCTTTATGAACATGGAAATATCTAAAAAGCTAACTGTTTGAGCAGGGGAATATATACACCGCTATCTGCATAAAAATGGAAATATCTACACCGCTATCTGTATGAACATGGAAATATATACACCGCTATCTGAATGAACATGGAAATATCTACACCGTTATCTGTATGAACATGGAAATATCTACACCGCTATCTGTATGGACATGGAAATATCTACACAGCCATCTGTATGAACATGGAAATATCTTCTCCGCCATCAGTATGAACATGGATATATCTACACAGCCATCTGGATGAACATGGAAATATCTACACCGCTATCTCTATGAACATGGAAATATCTACACCGCTATCTGCATGAACATGGGAATATCTACACAGCCATCTGGATGAACATGGAAATATCTACACCGCTATCTGTATGAACATGGAAATACATACACCGCTATCTGTATGAACATGGAAATACATACACCGCTATCTGTATGAACATGGAAATATCTACACCGCTATCTGTATGAACATGGAAATATCTTCACCGCCATCTGCATGAACATGGATATATCTACACAGCATTCTGGATGAGCATGGAAATATCTACACCGCTGTCTGTGTAAACACGCATACATTTTCACCGCTATCTGTATAAACATGGAAATATCTACACCGCTATCTTTATGAACATGGAAATATCTAAACCGCTAACTGTTTGAACAGGGGAATATATACACCGCTATCTGCATAAAAATGGAAATATCTACACCGCTATCTGTATGAACATGGAAATACATACACCGCTATCTGTATGAACATGGAAATATCTACACCGCTATCTGTATGAACATGGAAATATCTACAGCGCTATCTGTATGAACATGGAAATATCTACACCGCCATCTGTATGAACATGGGAATATCTTCTCCGCCATCTGTATGAACATGGATATATCTACACAGCCATCTGGATGAACATGGAAATATCAAAACCGCTATTTGTATGAACATGGAAATATCTACACCGCTATCTGTATGAACATGGAAATATCTACACCGCTATCTGTTTGAACATGGAAATAACTACACCGCTATCTGTATGAACATGGAAATATCTACACCGCTATCTGTTTGAACATGGAAATATCTACACCGCTATCTGTTTGAACATGGAAATATCAGCCCCTATATGTGTATGAACATGGAAATATCTACACCACTATCTGTATGAACATGTAAATACCTACACCGCCATCTGTATTAAGAAGGAGATATCTACACCGCTATCTGCATAAACATGGAAATATCTACACCGCTATCTGCATAAACATGGAAATATCTACACCGCTATCTGTATGTACATGGAAATATCTACACCGCTTTCTGTATAAACATGGAAATATGTACACAGCTACCTGTATAAACATGGAAGTATCAGTACCGCTATCGGTATGAACATGGCAATAACTACACGGCTATCTGTATGAACATGGAAATATCTACACCGCTATCTGTATGAACATGGAAATATCTTCACCGCCATCTGTATGAACATGGATATACCTACACAGCCATCTGGATGAACATGGAAATAACTACACCGCTATCTGTACGAACATGGAAATATCTACACCGCTATCTGTATGAACATGGAAATATCTACACCGCTATCTGTATGAACATGGAAATATCTACACCGCTATCTGTATGAAGATGGAAATATCTTCTCCGCCATCTGTATGAACATGGATATATCTACACAGCCATCTGGATGAACATGGAAATATCTACACCGCTATCTGTATGAACATGGAAATATTTACACCGCTATCTGTATGAACATGGAAATATCTTCTCTGCCATCTGTATGTATGAACATGGATATATCTACACAGCCATCTGGATGAACATGGAAATATCTACACCTCTATCAGTATGAACATGGAAAAATCTACACCGCCATCTGTATGAACATGGATATATCTACACAGCCATCTGTATAAACATGGAAATATCTACACCGCTATCTGTATGAACATGGAAATATCTACACAGCTATCTGTTTGAACATGGAAATATCTACACCGCTATCTGCATGAAAATGGAAATATCTACACAGCTATCTGCATATATATGGAAATATCTACACAGCTATCTCTTTACACTTGGAAATAACTACACCGCTATCTCTATAAACATGGAAATATCTACACCGCTACCTGTATAAACATGGAAGTATCAGCACCGCTATCGGTATGAACATGGCAATATCTACACTGCTATCTGTATGAACATGGAAATATCTACACCGCTATCTGTATGAACATGGAAATATCTTCATCGCCCTCTGTATGAACATGGATATATCTACACAGCCATCTGGATGAACATGGAAATATCTACACCGCTATCTGCATGAACATGGAAATATCTACACAGCCATCTGGATGAACATGGAAATATCTACAATGCTATCTGCATGAACATGGAAATATCTACACAGCCAACTGTATGAACATGGAAATATCTAAACCGCTATCTGTATGAACATGGAAATATCTACACCGCCAACTGTATGAACATGGATATATCTACACAGCCATCTGTATAAACACGGAAATATGTACACCGCTACCTGTATAAACATGGAAGTATCAGCACAGCTTTCGGTATGAACATTGCAATATCTACACGGCTATCTGTATGAACATGGAAATATCTACACCGCTATCTGTATGAACATGGAAATACATACACCGTTATCTGTATGAACATGGAAATATCTACACCGCTATCTGTATGAACATGGAAATATCTACACCGCTATCTGTATTAACATGGAAATATCTTCACCGCCATCTGTATGATCATGGATATATCCACACAGCCATCTGGATGAACATGGAAATATCTACACCGCTATCTGTGTAAACATGCATACATTTTCACCGCTATCTGTATAAACATGGAAATATCTACACCGCTGTCTTTATGAACATGGAAATATCTACACCGCTAACTGTTTGAACATGGAAATATATACACCACTAACTGCTTGAAAAAGGAAATATCTACAACGCTATCTGTATGAACATGGAAATACATACACCGCTATCTGTTTGAACATAGAAATATCTACACCGCTATCTGTATGAACATGGAAATATCTACACCGCTATCTGTATGAACACGGAAATATCTACATAGCCATCTGGATGAACATGGAAATATCTACACCGCTATCTGTATGAACATGGAAATACATACACCGCTATCTGTATGAACATGGAAATATCTACACCGCTATCTGTATGAAGATGGAAATATCTACACCGCTATCTGAATGAACATGGAAATATCTTCACCGCCATCTGTATGAACATCGATATAACTACACAGCCATCTGGATGAAAATGGAAATATCTACACCGCTATCTGTGTAAACATGCATACATTTTCTCCGCTCTCTGTATAAACATGGAAATATCTACTCCGCTATTTTTATGAACATGGAAATATCTACACTGCTAACTGTTTGAACATGGAAATATATACACCGCTATCTGCTTGAAAATGGAAATATCTACACCGCTATCTGTATGAACATGGAAATACATACACCGCTATCTGTTTGAACATGGAAATATCTACACCGCTTTCTCTATGAACATGGAAATATCTACACCGCTATCTGTAGGAACATGGAAATATCTTCACCGCCATCTGTATGAACATGGATATATCAACACAGCCATCTGGATGAACATGGAAATATCTGCACCGCTATCTGTATGAACATGGAAATATCTACACCGCTATCTGTATGAACATGGATATATCTACACAGCCATCTGGATGAACATAGAAATATCTACACTGCTATCTGTGTAAACATGCATACATCTTCACCGCTATCTGTATAAACATGGAAATATCTACACCGCTATCTTTCTGAACATGGAAATATCTACACCGCTAACTGTTTGAACAGGGAAATATATACACCGCTATCTGCATGAATATGGAAATATCTACACAGCTATCTGCATATACATGGAAATATCTACAAAGCTACCTCTTTACACATGGAAATAACTACACCGCTATCTGTATGAACATGGAAATATCTACACCGCCATCTGTATGAAAATGGAAATATAGGAACCGCCATCTGTATGAACATAAAAATATCTACACCGCCATCTGTATTAAAATGGAGATATCTACACCACTATCTGTATAAACATGGAAATATCTACACCGCTATCTGTATAAACATGGAAATATCTACACCGCTATCTGTTTGAACAGGGAAATTTATACACCGCTGTCTGCATGAAAATGGAAATTGCTACACAGCTATCTGCATATACATGGAAATATCTACACAGGTATCCCTTTACACATGGAAATAACTACACTGCTATCTGTATGAAAATGGAAATATCTACACCGCCATCTGTATGAACATGGAAATATCTACACCGCTATCTGTATGAACATGGAAATATCTACACCGCTATCTGTATGAACATGGAAATATCTACACAGCCATCTGGATGAACATGGAAATAACTACACCGCTATCTGTATGAACATGGAAATATCTACACAGCCATCTGGATGAACATGGAAATATCTACACCGCTATCTGTATGAACATGGAAATATCTACACCGCTATCTGTATGAACATGGAAATATCTACACCGCTATCTGTATGAACATGGAAATATATTCACTGCCATCTATATGAACATGGATATATCTACACAGCTATCTGGATGAACATGGAAATATCTACACCGCTATCTGTGTAAACATGCCTACATTTTCACCGCTATCTGTATAAACATGGAAATATCTACACCGCTATCTTTATGAACATGGAAATATCTAAACCGCTAACTGTTTGAACATGGAAGTATATACACCGCTATCTGCTTGAAAATGGAAATATATACACCGCTAACTGTATGAACATGGAAATACATACACCGCTATCTGTCTGAACATGGAAATGTCAACACCGCTTTCTGTATGAACATGGAAATATCTACACCGCTATCTGTATGAACATGGAAATATCTTCATCGCCATCTGTATGAAGATGGATATATCTACACAGCATTCTGGATGAACATGGAAATATCTACACCGTTATCTGTGTAAACATGCATACATTTTCACCGCTATCTGTATAAACATGGAAATATCTACACCGCTATCTTTATGAACATGGAAATAGCTAAACCGCTGACTGTTTGAACAGGGAAATATATACACCGCTATCTGCATAAAAATGGAAATATCTACACCGCTATCTGTATGAACATGGAAATACATACACCGCTATCTGTATGAACATGGATATATCTACACAGCCATCTGGATGAACATGGAAATATCTAAACCGCTATCTGTATGAAGATGGAAATATCTACACCGCCATCTGTATGAACATGGATATATCTACACAGCCATCTGTATAAACACGGAAATATGTACACCGCTACCTGTATAAACATGGAAGTATCAGCACCGCTATCGGTATGAACATGGCAATATCTACACGGCTATCTGTATGAACATGGAAATATCTACACCGCTATCTGTATGTACATGGAAATATCTTCACCGCCATCTGTATGAACATGGATATATCTACGCAGCCTTCTGGATGAACATAGAAATATCTACACCGCTATCTGTATGAACATGGAAATATCTACACCGCTATCTGTATGAACACGGAAATATCTACACAGCCATCTGGATGAACATGGAAATATCTACACCGCTATCTGTATGAACATGGAAATACATACACCGCTATCTGTATGAACATGGAAATATCTACACCGCTAACTGTATGAACATGGAAATATCTACACCGCTATCTGAATGAACATGGAAATATCTTCACCGCCATCTGTATGAACATCGATATATCTACACAGCCATCTGGATGAAAATGGAAATATCTACACCGCTATCTGTGTAAACATGCATACATTTTCTCCGCTATCTGTATAAACATGGAAATATCTACTCCGCTATTTTTATGAACATGGAAATATCTACACCGCTAACTGTTTGAACATGGAAATATATACACCGCTATCTGCTTGAAAATGGAAATATCTACACCGCTATCTGTATGAACATGGAAATACATACACCGCTATCTGTTTGAACATGGAAATATCTACACCGCTTTCTCTATGAACATGGAAATATCTACACCGCTATCTGTATGAACATGGAAATATCTTCACCGCCATCTGTATGAACATGAATATATCAACACAGCCATCTGAATGAACATGGAAATATCTGCACCGCTATCTGTATGAACATGAAAATATCTGTTTGAACATGGAAATATCAACACCGCTTTCTGTATGAACATGGAAATATCTACACCGCTATCTGTATGAACATGGAAATATCTTCACCGCCATCTGTATGAAGATGGATATATCTACACAGCATTCTGGATTAACATGGAAATATCTACACCGCTATCTGTGTAAACATGCATACATTTTCACCGCTATCTGTATAAACATGGAAATATCTACACTGCTATCTTTATGAACATGGAAATAGCTAAACCGCTAACTGTTTGAACAGGGAAATATATACACCGCTATCTGCATAAAAATGGAAATATCTACACCGCTATCTGTATGAACATGGAAATACGTACACCGCTATCTGTATGAACATGGATATATCTACAAAGCCATCTGGATGAACATGGAAATATCTAAACCGCTATCTGTATGAAGATGGAAATATCTACACCGCCATCTGTATGAACATGGATATATCTACACAGCCATCTGTATAAACACGGAAATATGTACACCGCTACCTGTATAAACATGGAAGTATCAGCACCGCTATCGGTATGAACATGGCAATATCTACACTGCTATCTGTATGAACATGGAAATATCTACACCGCTATCTGTATGTACATGGAAATATCTTCACCGCCATCTGTATGAACATGGATATATCTACGCAGCCATCTGGATGAACATAGAAATATCTACACCGCTATCTGTATGAACATGGAAATATCTACACCGCTATCTGTATGAACACGGAAATATCTACAGAGCCATCTGGATGAACATGGAAATATCTACACCGCTATCTGTATGAACATGGAAATACATACACCGCTATCTGTATGAACATGGAAATATCTACACCGCTATCTGTATGAACATGGAAATATCTACACCGCTATCTGTATGAACATGGAAATATCTTCACCGCCATCTGTATGAACATGGATATATCTACACAGCCATCTGGATGAACATGGAAATATCTACACCGCTATATGTGTAATCATGCATACATTTTCACCGCTATCTGTATAAACATGGAAATATCTACACCGCTATCTTTATGAACATGGAAATATCTACACCGCTAACTGTTTGAACATGGAAATATATACACCGCTATCTGCTTGAAAATGGAAATATCTTCACCGCTATCTGTATGAACATGGAAATACATACACCGCTATCTCTTTGAACATGGAAATATCTACACCGCTTTCTCTATGAACATGGAAATATCTACACCGCTATCTGTATGAACATGGAAATATCTTCACCGCCGTCTGTATGAACATGGATATATCAACACAGCCATCTGAATGAACATGGAAATATCTGCACCGCTATCTGTATGAACATGGAAATATCTACACCACTATCTGTATGAAAATGGATATATCTACACAGCCATCTGGATGAACATGGAAATATCTACACTGCTATCTGTGTAAACATGCATACATCTTCACCGCTATCTGTATAAACATGGAAATATCTACACCGCTATCTTTCTGAACATGGAAATATCTACACGGCTAACTGTTTGAACAGGGAAATATATACACCGCTATCTGCATGAATATGGAAATATCTACACAGCTATCTGCATATACATGGAAATATCTACAAAGCTATCTCTTTACACATGGAAATAACTACAGCGCTCTCTGTATGAACATGGAAATATCTACACCGCTATCTGTTTAAACAGGGAAATATATACACCGTTGTCTGCATGAAAATGGAAATTGCTACACAGCTATCTGCATATACATGGAAATATCTACACAGGTATCTCTTTACACATGGAAATAACTACACCTCTATCTGTATGAAAATGGAAATATCTACACCGCCATCGGTATGAACATGGAAATATCTACACCGCTATCTGTATGAACATGGAAATATCTACACCGCTATCTGTATGAACATGGAAATATTTTCACCTCCATCTATATGAACATGGATATATCTACACAGCCATCTTGATGAACATGGAAATATCTACACCGCTATCTGTGTAAACAAGCCTACATTTTCACCGCTATCTGTATAAACATGGAAATATCTACACCGCTACCTGTAAAAACATGGAAATATCAGCACCGCTATCTGTATGAACATGGAAATACCTTCACCGCCATCTGTATGAACATGGATATATCTACACAGCCATCTGGATGAACATGGAAATATCTACACCGCTATCTGTACGAACATGGAAATATCTACACCGCTATCTGTATGAACATGGAAATATCTACACCGCTATCTGTATGAACATGGAAATATCTACACCGCTATCTGTATGAACATGGAAATATCTACACCGCTAACTGAACAGGGAAATATATACACCGCTATGTGCATGAAAATGGAAATATCTACACCGTTATCTGTATGAATATGGAAATACATACACCGCTATCTGTATGAACATGGAAATATCTACACAGCCATCTGGATGAACATGGAAATATCTACACCGCTATCTGTATGAACATGGAAATATCTTCACCGATATCTGTATGAACATGGATATATCTACACAGCCATCTGGATGAACTTGGAAATATCTGCACCGCTATCTGTATGAACATGGAAATATCTACACCGCTATCTGTATGAACATGGATATATCTACACAGCCATCTGGATGAACATGGAAATATCTACACTGCTATCTGTGTAAACATGCATACACCTTCACCGCTGTCTGTATAAAGATGGAAATATCTACACCGCTATCTTTATGAACATGGAAATATCTACACCGCTATCTGTGTAAATATGCATATATGTTCACCGCAATCTGTATAAACATGGAAATATCTACACCGCTATCTGTATGAACATGGAAATATCTACACCGCTATCTGTTTGAACATGGAAATATCTACACCTCTATCTGCATGAAAATGGAAATATCTACACAGCTATCTGCATATACATGGAAATATCTACACAGCTATCTCTTTACACATGGAAATAACTACACCGCTATCTGTATGAACATGGATATAACTACACAGCCATCTGGATGAACATGGAAATATGTACACGGCTATCTGTGTAAACATGCATACATCTTCACCGCTATCTGTATAAACATGGAAATATCTACACCGCTATCTTTATGAACATGGAAATATCTAAACCGATAACTGTTTGAACAGGGAAATATATACACCGCTATCTGCATGAAAATGGAAATATCTACACCGCTATCTGTATGAACATGGAAATACATACACCGCTGTCTGTATGAACATGGAAATATCTACACCGCTATCTGTATGAACATGGAAATACCTACACCGCTATCTGTATGAACATGGAAATTTCTACACCGCCATCTGTATGAACATGGAAATATCTTCTCCGCCATCTGTATGAACATGAATATATCAATACAGCCATCTGGATGAACATGGAAATATCTAAACCGCTATCTGTATGAACATGGATATATCTACACAGCCATCTGTATAAACACGGAAATATGTACACCGCTACCTGTATAAACATGGAAGTATCAGCACCGCTATCGGTATGAACATGGCAATATCTACACGGCTATCTGTATGAACATTGAAATATCTACACCGCTATCTGTATGTACATGGAAATATCTTCTCCGCCATCTGTATGAACATGGATATATCTACACAGCCATCTGGATGAACATGGAAATATCTGCACCGCTATCTGTATGAACATGGAAATATCTACACCGCTATCTGTATGAACATGGATATATCTACACAGCCATCTGGATGAACATGGAAATATCTACACCGCTATCTGTGTAAACATGCATACATCTTCACCGCTATCTGTATAAAAATGGAAATATCTACACCGCTATCTTTCTGAACATGGAAATATCTACACCGCTAACTGTTTGAACAGGGAAATATATACACCGCTATCTGCATGAAAATGGAAATATCTACACAGCTATCTGCATATACATGGAAATACCTACACAGCTATCTCTTTACACATGGAAATAACTACACCGCTACCTGTATGAAGATGGAAATATCTACACCGCCATCTGTATGAACATGGAAATATCTGCACCGCCATCTGTATGAACATATAAATATCTACACCGCCATCTGTATTAAGATGGAGATATCTACACCGCTATCTTTATCAACATGGAAATATCTACACCGCTATCTGTATAAACATGGAAATATCTACACCGCCATCTGTATGAACATGGAAATATCTGCACCGCCATCTGTATGAACATATAAATATCTACACCGCCATCTGTATTAAGATGGAGATATCTACACCGCTATCTGTATCAACATCGAAATATCTACACCGCTATCTGTATAAACATGGAAATATCAGCACCGCTATCTGTATGAACATGGAAATATCTACACCGCTATCTGTTCGAACAGGGAAATATATACACCGCTATCTGCATCAAAATGGAAATTGCTACACAGCTATCTGCATATACATGGAAATATCTACACAGGTATCTCTTTACACATGGAAATAACTACACCGCTATCTGTATGAAAATGGAAATATCTACACCGCCATCTGTATGATCATGGAAATATCTGCACCGACATCTGT